>NW_013952460.1:549313-572201 GCF_001266775.1 Austrofundulus limnaeus
GTGTGTTCAATACTTTTTCCCTGTGCAGAGGATGAGTCATTTCTACCTTCTCCTCTCTGTCAACGCTCTCTGGTTTCATTTAAAAGAGACAATCGTCAGATATTGTCCAAGATTAACCTTCAGGGTGGATATAGCTCGCTAGCAGCCTCGCACCGATGACCTAGTTGGTGTCACCATTTACCCAGAATGCTTTGCGTGTAAATAAAATGGTTCCGTCCGTGTTAAAATATATTTTAAAAAATTTACAAAACTAAACAGCCTACAATATTTTTACAGTCTTTATTTTACAGTTAAAATAAATGTTTATCAAATAAAGTTTAATGTTACAATTAATAGGGGATCCCTTTAACTTTGGGGTAAAAAAAACAGTTCCATCGAGCAACCTTTCAAATCTTGGGCTACATCGTCTATATTTTTTTGACTCTTGTCACGTTTAGTCTCGTTTATGATTACCCTTTAAAACTTGATGTGATTAAATCAAAATTCAGCTCAGCCACACCTCCATGTCAAATCCCTAACAATTTGTCAAGCTGCTTCATCAGACTAAATGAAAATGTTGGGMTTTTTTTTAAACAAATTTCTAAATATACACCCTGAAAGCAGCACAGAGAAAAGAATGCAAAAAAAAAATCCATCCTTTGTGCCACTTTATCAACTGAGCACAATAAAGGGGATGCTATTTGTTCAGCCTGGCAACTTGACAGATGATGCAGATAAATGGAAAAAACCACGGTACTGTACAGTCAGCACGAGCAAAAAGCTGCTGCAGATAAATTGAAAACTACACGAGGAACCATAAGTAAGACAATTTAAACAGCTCACCGAGTTGTTGAGCAGGTTTAACATACTACACGTCCGACCCGACTCGTGGTCTTAACAGTGTCTCCTTCTATGAAGAAAYCATCATCCTTAGACTATTTTATTCCATTTAAAGAGAATTAAAGTACTTTTCAGGTAAAAACACTTGCATGCTCTAAATCTCTAAATGCATAATATGTAAGAATTTCATTGGTATGACAGATGGGTGGCTGGATATGCCTTTTTAAAGTATTTTTTGTAGTACAATACCATAGACCAAGGCTTTTCAACTAAATTGCTCAGGGGGCCAAAGTTACTGCAGGCCAACAGCTTAGGGGCTGAACAACGAGCAATTAGTCATTATGTAAATAAACCAAATATTACAAAGGTGTTACATTTGAAAATTTAGCTGCATTTAATCAACACAACATATAGAACCCCATGTAATAAATGTAGTGATAGTAAAACAATATCAAAAGCAAAAAGAACATATTATGCCTCTTATTTGACACAGTTTAACATCGGACTTGCCAAATTTTTAAGCCAATTTTATTTTCACTTTCATAGTTTTATCTTTAACTGCTTGTAATTTTAACTGACTTGAGTGTTCATAATTTTTTTTTCCAGCTTCTAGCCAAGATTCTGATGTTTCTGTAGATACCAAATATGTTTAACTAAAAGAACTTATAGTACTTAATGGAGAAAACCAGGAGTTTGAGCTTAAGATACGAATGAACCAATTGGCAGGCTGAACTTGGGTCACTTACGGGCCGGATGTGGCCCGCGCAGTGGCGGAACCAGACATTTTTCTCTGAGGTGGCCAGACGGGAACCACTACTCACAAAGGGGTGGCCAGGAAAATTAATTAATTTTTTTACCTTAAAGTTTTGGCATATCTTTGTATTTTTGTCATTTCCTTATGTCCTTATACAGGCAGTGACGACCTTATAAACATGGGTGTCAGAATCATTTTAAAAGTGTAGGGATACACTGTTGGGGGGTCTGGGGGTCCTCCCCCAGAAAATTTTGAATGAAACGGATGTCATTTCCAGCATTCTGGTGTATCTTAACAGGCTGTTTAATGTACATTTACCTACATAAATCAACACTTGATTTAATAATTATTTCAGAGYCAGATTCTTCATTAAACTAGTTCCATCATCCTGTTTTTAAACTCACTGCAGCGGAGAGACAAGGTTAATTAATGTGTCACAATTTATTATATCCAATGACTAGGGGTGCTTTTTACTTTTGTATAGTTTATTGATTTATTTTTAATTTTAACATGTCATTGTGCCAAATGACCTTCAACTGCATGTTTAAAACCAATATTAATAACTTTACCCAATGAACATGTGCAATATTGATACTCACCAACAGTGAATTTAAAGGGGCATTTCACTTTTTCTTTAGTGATAGGTCTACTCATAACCAAAAGGGGCAGAGCATCATGCAGACTTCATAACATAAAATGACATTGTGTTATGGTGACAAAAAAAAAAAAAAACATTTGTCAGATTACATAGGCAAATGTTCAGTACATAAAGAAAACTTCTTCACTTCGAGTTTGGTGATGTTTCAAACTGTTAAACACTGCCACCAACTGTTCAGGAGGATTATTACACCCCTAAAGGTTGTTTCAATATGGAAGGGGTGTGTACAGCAGGGCGGCCAATGGGGTGGCCATGGCCACCCCTGGCCACCCACTGGCTCCCCAGGCCACCAGTTGAATAGCCCTGCCATGGACCACACATAATAATTTGGCTTCATCCAAGCCTTCCGCAATATTTGTCTTTTGTTACTTCCTGAAAACCATAATTTTCACAACATATAAGGAAAAAAACTATAGGTAATCTCTCTTTCAAAGGTTAGATTTTACACACTTACACTCAGATTCCTACACTTTTCCAGCAGRAAGTGCAGTCAATATTTGAGGTAAAATGGCCAGCCAGTGCTTTTTATTGCTAGACTAACTGCTTCAAAAAGGACTAAATAAAAAGGACTCTTTAGCAAAACAGAACGCTTGTGAACGTTTCAGAACATGTTGAAAACTACCTCGCTCAGGTCAAACCGGCAATCAGCTTCAAAGATGTACAGTATTAATGTCTTAAAATAGGCATATGCTGCTTTATAATCAGCATAAATGATAAAACTACATCTCCCCTAAGGCATGTTGAGTAGTTTTACCTGCAGAATGACGGCATCCCACCATCAGGTGGAGGTGCAGAATGTTGAAAAGTTTGCGGTGAAATTTGGTGCAAAAATCTCCATTTCGCTGCCTTTTCCTCGACGACTTTTGCTGCGGCCCAGTTGTATTGGGAAGTGGGAATTTCCCACTTAAAGTGGGAGATTTCAGAATTCAAGATGGCATCTAATTACAACTCAAGAGTGAGTAAAACTCTTACTTTTAATAGTATTTCTGTATTATTTATTTCACATTTAGTCGGRCACATGTAGTACTTTRCGGTGTTTATAGGATGYCATACTAAAACACTGTTTCTATGCAGGAAAAACCAAGTGGAGCTCAGTTACTGTTTGTAAGRYGTGCTGAGCTGTAGCATTGAGAGYAGGAACAGGACGTTTTGTGTTTAGTCGAAGTTAAACACGAAACATCAAAGATAGTTACAGCTGGCCCTTTGAGGGTATCCATAATGCTCATGTGGACTTCAGTGAAAATGAGTTTGTTTTACAGTAAAAGATATACAGTAGATGAAAGCTGATTATAATTATTTTTTAAAGCTGTGCTTGTGTTTGATGTTCCAGAAATCCCTCTCGATGCCCTTCAAAACAAACACTTCCCAAAAAAAAAAAAGGTCTTTCAAGGCATTCATGGCTCCGGTCCTCCAGGACGTTTTCCCAGCCCATCAGAGATAATTGCCTTGTTAGGGTTTCCTGTGAAGTCGGCTTCCAGGGGAGCTGCCACGCAGGAACGGTCCTGCATATATGGATGAACCCCGCGCTCCTCCCACGCCGCGGGTAAGCACCTGCGAGCCGCCTGCTGACGCTCGTGGGCGGTGATGGATGAATGGAGGGACAAAGAGGAAGGGCTGTGTTTTAAAGACTAGAGTAAGTGTAGATGACAGATGGGTAATTAGTGGAAGTGTCTGTCCAATCCATCTGCACCGAGTCAATTCACACACAGGAAGACGCAGAGGTGAAACTCCGGCCACTTCAGCTCCTAAACTCTGGATTAGCTGGAACGTGTTGATTTCTAACACCGGCCCGTTAAAGTTGRGTGTTTATGTGCCTCTCCCAGGGTAAAAAAATAATCAGTTTGAGGCCTTGCCGACTTTATGCTACTGATGATGAGGCCCACGTTGAAGATGTATTTTCTTTTTATGCACACAAACTAAGGCGAGCCCTGTCTTAAAGCGTGCTACACAAAAACAGACTTCTCCGAGGGAGGCCGGTGCTGTCATGGCAACGGCGTAGAGTGACCTTCAGAGGCTGTTGATGCTCCCCAGAGCCGCCTCCTATTCTGCTCAGCACGGACTTTGTGAGTCATCAGCAACATTCAAATTCACATGCTCCCTCTCCAGAGGATCGGACCTTATTAAAATGGATGAGCAAATGTGGAAAAACGATGGAAATGGCATCAACTTAAACTGCATATTCAGCAGGTAGACATTTATCATGGGAATTACTACACATTCAGAATCGAAAATCATGATTTCTCATTGATTRTAAGCATTTCAATCAGCACCTTGAGCTTATAGAAACGAATGGAACAGGACGTAGTTGTGAGTCGAACATAAAATGACACCTTTCTTGGCCTGTGTTCAACGACTAACCTCTGCCAGGGTGTTCCACCAGGAGAGACTGTCACCAGGGATCACTGAGCACATAAGCCTGCCATGATAGGCCTCCTCTCCCTGTGGCACTGATGGTGCTCCGGGCTGGGGACGCTGCCCCCCGCTGGTGAGGAACAGCCTCTTCAAGGAGGCAGAACAAACGACAAACTGCACAAGTTCACGTGCTCAGATTCAGCAACGCATATTACAGGAACGAAACCTGATTTTTCTCACCGACGTGGGGTTTTGRTTACACATTAGCCTGACTGACAAGCAGAAGTGGGTTTGTTTTTCTAGCTCCTTTCAAAGCATCGATCAGGATACACACATCGCGTTGCCTTGGTAACCCCTCTTTGGCCAGGAAGGCTTCTCTGGAGAAGACGACTTGATTCCCAAAGGAGAAACGAGCTTCTAAAYGCTGTCATCCTCAGCCCTCTGCTGCATGATGGCTCAGCACTGAAGCTGCTCTGATGAAATGTGTGTAGAAAACAAAACAGCCTCGCAGCTCTACATGGATCTGAACAGTTTTTACATTTTATGTTAAGTGCACACATGACGTGAAATGTATCAAACTATAAAATCCTTTTTTTATTATTTTAAAAACATCTTCAGTGCCTACACTTGAATTTTTCTCTCAATTTGTTGAGATTGAATATTTAAATCACCTTCAGAGCATTTACATTGCAGTTTCAAAACAACAAAGAAAAGAGTCTTCTGTAATAAGAAAGGCAATCATTTTCAATTAAACTTGAGGGTTACTTGTGTCAATTTAGCTTTTTTGTTGCATCAAAAGCATCAAAGTTTTATTTAACACGCTGCTTAGATTTTCAGAGAAACTTCATCTTGAGTTGTAATGTTGTGTAAAGAATTAAACAGAATGCAATGATTTGCAAATCCCATAAATTTATTTGATTAACAAGAAAAGTTTAAAAGCTTATACCCGTTTTATTTGGGTGGGGAGAGAAGAAGTTTGAATTGGAATTTTGGGTCAGCGGAAAAAAAGGTTGTAAAYGTAAATAAATAAAAAAAATAGGTAGAGGAGCTAATTGTCAACAGCTCAATAAGGGAACAGAATATAGAAAGGACATTGTAAAGATGGGCAGAGATTCACCATTTTGTAAAAAAAAAAGTGAATCTTATCCTCGACAGCTCGTAATCAAAAAACAAAATAAAAAAATTGTGGAACAACGTCAGAATGTTCCATGGTGGTATTTCACTTCCAAATACCATCAAAGGATTTCAAGAATCTAAAGCATCAGCATTACGGTTGTTCATAGACTGTGGTGTTTAAGTTGTGTGGAAAAATAACATTTTATTGTGAAAAAACGATGTAGGACATAAGTAATGTCAAATCTCACTTTAAATGCACTTTGTGACCCTTTTTCTGAAGACAATTGCGCACAGATGCATGAAAACATTGGACAAAACATCACACTTAACATAAAGCAATCTACTTAATGCAGTTTTGACTACAGTAACTGTTTCCTTTTTATGCAGAAAGGCAAATTTAGCTTCTCTTCCTACTAAAAAAGTCTGCCATCAAAAGCAAATATTCTGAGTTCTGGCCTGATGAGCTAAATTATGCCATTTGGTAAATGTCACGCATTTGGACCGTCATTAGTTGATTTTCTTTCTGTTTGTGAACTTTTAGTATCCCACTGACTTTTACAGAGCGTTTTAACAAAGGGCAGCTCCACATGTGGCCAAGGTATTCAGGAAAGTGCACATGAAACGTTTGATGTCTCATTATTGCAATTTTACGGCTCCAACAAGCTGCTGGTTTTCTTCGCAAGAACAGCTGGTCAAACAGCATGACTCCAACCTAAAAAAAAAAAAAGGATTTTGATAGTGAAAGACGGAAATATTTTCACTTAAAACATTCAATGAGATTGCAACATCCTCCTTGGAAGGAAGAAGAGGCATTCAATTCAAGTTTTCAGCCAGCGATGGCACCGTGTGAGCACTGGCTTTAAAAGCAGCACCCGAGACATTTCTTGGTTTTGGATGATGAGGTATAAAAGGTTCGCAGGTGGTCATTTTCAGGCTGCTGGTGGAGAAAACGGTCGACTYTGATAAAGCTGGAAAAAAAAAGAACAGAGGAAATTGCAAGAAAACACATCAAGTATCATTCCATCCATCTGGTCTCACTCTTTCAGGCGTCCTGACCCCCCGCCGTGTTTCGTGCGGATGAGCGCCTCGTTGCACCGGGGGGTACCCTGGCAATGGAGAAGATTGGCTGGAGAACCCACATGAAACCAAGCGATAATGAAATGTTTCCAGGTATCTTCAAGAACAAGGCTTGCTTCCTCTCATCTCTGGCCTACCTACGAAGCCTCTCGACATTTATGTGTTTTGTGGAAGAGGATACATCTACACAAGCACCGACATGCCAAATTGAAACAGTACTACAGAAGACTATAGTAGTAATAATTTTAAAAAGTACCCCAAATACTTGTTTGGTTGCAGGACAATCCTTTGGTTATGCTAAAAAATGTAACAAACTGTCCAAAACAGAATAAGACCCAAATTTCTGTGTCATCTTTTGTTTTACATGTGACCCTTTACATTTACAAAACTGTCTTATTTAAAAGGCTTAAAGTTTCCAACATTGCTTACCTGAGATTACTTTTGTGCTTACCACGAAGTATTGGAGGCAGTGTTGGTCCAGATGTCTGTACCAGAAGTATCTGGTTAGATGCTTGGGTTCCTCTTGGTTTTTCCTCTTTTCCTCTAACCATTTGTGGAAACCTTTTTGTACTTTAAAGAAATTACTTTGCACCATTACCAATAGAGGATGCAAACTATCTTACAAAGCCATTTGTGGGGGAAGGCCTTTGTAGGGGCATTTTTAATTTTTAGGATTGATTAAAATGTACAAAAACATGTTAGAAAGATCTTTAAAAGGTGAGTAGGTCCTCCAGATGGGTTCTTCCTTGTTGAAACGTTTCACCTCTTTTCCAAGTCAGAGGGGTTACAGGTCAATTTTAATGGTAACGTTTAATGGTGACCATTGATGACTGATTGTTAGGGCCCATAAAGAGGACCCACTCACCTTTTTTTAATGGGGGTGGGGGGGGGGATTTTTACCCTGGATTATTGAGATGCATCAGGACATGTTAGAAATACCATCACAAACTAAGAATTGTAAGAAAATTTGCATTTTCTAACAATTTTAAAGTGTATGATTCATTTCAAAAATAGCACTGTCACCGTTTTAAGCCATTTCATCATGTTTACAAAGAAATGAGCCATAAATGTAATGTTTTATATGTATCTGAGTTGTATTAAGTTACTTTAGTTAGTGATCATCTCTACTCAAGAGCTCACCTCTCAGGAGTAGATCTGTAATATGAAGGTGCATTTCTATTTTAATTGAGTTTAGTTAAAATACTATTAAAGCTATTCAACCTTATATGGAAACAATTCAACCATTAATGTAGCAGAGCCAAAAGTAGCCACATCTGTATCTCTGCGCATTTCTTATTTTCACTAAAACTGGACATGAACTCAAAGCAGCGCCACTGATAAACACAGGCATCGCTATCTGCTCTACGGCCAAGTGAAGAACTATTAACTGATACGTTGGCTCAGGAAGACTGAGCTGCCAGTGGGAAGGTCAGTGGTGCGGTCCACGGCATCCCAGTCCACGTGTTGACGTGTCCTTGAGGAAAACAATACATCAGTGTGACGGGGCAGCATGTGTGCCAGATAAAAAGCACTGCCTGTTAAGACTGTACAGACTAAAAAGTGCAGCTCAAAAGCATGGTTGAATGTGAGCAAAGTTGCATTTAGAGGTATTTGGATTATATTTTTGGACATCCAAATTTGAAAAAAAAAATTTTTTTTCCCAGGCAGCATAAATCATCCTTGTTGCTAAGCATCTACAAGGTTACGATCCCTGACAACCGCACGATGCTGTCACTCGGGCGAAAGGACATTAGGCGTGACATTTACTGCGGGTTATGCCAACATGTCTGTAAAAGCTCCCCCGATGCTTGTCTGTAATGTTGCTACAACCACCTACAGAAACACCATTTTACCCCTATTTGAGACAACACAGCATCTTAAAAATGGTCCTGATGCTGACACGTCTCGGTAGTGCTTCAAACTTTTAAGCCATCCACTTGGCGAGGTGATGACAAACGGTTTTATGTGTAGAGGAACCTGTAATTTGCGGCGCTGTGATGAGACTGAAAGGATTCTGACGACGGCTGAACTTTGCAGGAGGTCTGATGGAGCTGCTGAGAGCAGACCGGCTGCTTATCCTGACAAACCAAAAGGCAGATATGGATTGCCTGTGCCCTCTGACTATTCAGAAATGACAAACCCGGCAACTTTCCATAAAAATGCTAATAGGGATTATGGAGAGAGCCGCCAGCACTTTCCAAGCTCTGAAAAAGGCCTTTATCTGAAAATTTAGTGAACATTAGTCCAATATAGATTCTTCACTCCTCCACTCTGTCACTAGGTGAGGTTATTAATGCGTTTCTGTTGCATAATAAGCTCTGCAGTCTAGATGGGGTTTCATGTCCCGGCTACAGTCAGTTCGATGATTGGCATGTTGAATCATCATCATCTATTTGTGTGTGTGTGTGTGTGTGTGTGCTGAGAGCTAAGAGGAGGAACTAAAGCCCCTCTACCACCGTCACATTGCATTACCGACTCAGTGGCATGGTATCATCACATCAAATTAGCCTTAATGAACACAGGCGAGTCGACCGAGGAGAGAGATAATCAAACTTTTATTAAATGACTTAATCTTCTGTACATGCATAATGCAATGGGAAAAGAGAGACAGCTCTGTGTTCGTCTGCGAGCTTCTTGCTCTTTACCCGAAAATGCGCGATTGTACAAGTGACTTAAAAACTACCACAGGAGGAATAAAACGATCCAGGCGCGAGCGGCCAAGCCTGTTCCCTTGAAGCAACAATCCGTTTCAAATATCAAGTTCCTTCTATTCATTTGGTTTTCATAAAAAAAAAAAGTTCAACAACACACGGTTCAGATGCAGATGAAAATCGTTCAAACGTTGCAGCAACTTGTAAACACCCCTAAAGCGTTCAAACAACAGGAATGAGATGTTGAAACGCATTAGGCACATAATCAATACAGATTTGAATATTTTATTGAACATACTTTTAATCAGGTTTATAGGTCCCGTTGGATTGAAATGTACCAAGAAGTTAGAAAAATGAAGTGTTCCCTAATAAAGCACCAGGCTCTAACTATTTCAGAAATCATACAACAATAATAAAAAATAAAAAAGTCTCATGCATTGCAAGGCACTAAGCCCACTTTGGCTGCTGATACTGTAGCAGTGAGTGTTGAATTTGYTTCTAAATAGAAAACAATTCGAACACTGAAGATCTGTGTGACTAACTTGCGTGTGCACAAAGTGGAAGAGTCTATATTTTAGCATCTAAACAAGGTTTTGTCGTGCTGGTTGTTGCAGCAGATACATTCATTTTATTTTATTTTTGTTTTAAAACCTTAACAGGAAAAAAAGAACAATCTAAATGACCTATATACAAGACATTTACATTAAATATGTATAAGATGACAAACAATCYTCACTGCACGGCTTAGCTTTCACGTCAATGAGAATACACTTTTTTTTCCTTTTTCTTTCTTTTTTTTAAAGGCTGTGAGCCTCCGAGGATGACCAGTTTTAAGTCTCACCTACACTGAATCAGACATACAAGGCCACCCTGCTGGACGTGACCCCGAGGAGGACGTCAGGTGAAAGGTCGTGTTGGCCGTGTCGTGCGGAGCGGCTCTACCTCGTCAGCTGGCTCACGACTTTCAGCAGAGTCTTGTTCTCCTGTTTGAGCTGCTCGTTCTCGTCTTCAATGTCGTCCAGGTCCTGAGGAGAGGGCACAGCACACGGCGGTTTGTACCTCCTGCCACACGTTGAGCCACATGAATATTCAACACTCTGCTCAGTCTGTGCCAGGGGTGGAGCCAGAGAGCCACCTCTTGCACCTGATTGGCCACCCCAGGTGCCACCCCCATACAACTGACAAGTGAGTGGGGATCTTGGATTTTGTATTGTTCTCTGATACTACTGTAATATTTAAGTTTTCAGCTGTTTTTTTTAATGGCTGAATTAAAGCACTTTTGTAAAATTAGCATTAATGGTTAGRTTAATTTTGGTTTAGCAATCGGCATGTGATCATTCTCATCTACTCCACAACTAATTTAAACTCAAAAAGTATCAAATGACTGACCTATAGCCTTTAGAAGTCATCTGTTGTGGCCACTTAGATTTTTTTATTAGCATTTAGAACTTGATAATTGTTTTTGGCTACTTCTACACTAATCTTTAGCTTTATATGTCTAAAAATGAATAAATTTCAGCTCAGTGTTTCTTAAAACAGGTGAATAAATCTGTTTAGAATTAGCTGTGGTGGCCATTTTGAATTTTCAAATACAGTGATTTTCTTTTTTAGTARGTGCTCCCAACCCTGTGCCACCCTTTACGAAAAAAAAAGTCTAGCACAGAGTTAGAGAGGTAGAATGAGCGCTACTCACTGACATGACCCCCCCCCCCCTTCAGTCAGCGATGCAACTGTTATGGCAATATTTATTTAACAAAGACAGAAATACGTGGTCCAAGAACTCCGTGAGATGATCAGCTGAGTTTTATTGCAACAACAGGAAACACAGAGAACAACCTGGCCTGTCTCTGTGCCTCTGCTTCTCTCTGTCTCTCCACTCTCCACTGTGTCCACTGTTGAACACCGTGTCACTCACTCAAGAGGCCTCATATATATATTAACAAACACCATTCTGTCATCTTAGCAAGATTGGATACAAGATCAATGGAAAACACAACGATAAACACAAGTGATACAGTATCTAAGAATGACTGTTGCTAGCAAATCTTGTTCTGACTTTAATCATTCTGTCTGCAGATGAACAGCATGTCATGAAAACCTAGGTTATTAAAGGATGTCACGAAATACTAGCTTAAACATAAAAGTATTAGTTCCACCACACAATGATGGCAACAAATTAAACATTAACGGGATTGATTAGTTACAAATGATGAAGGCACCTAGTTGGCACAGCTCCGTCTCATAAAGCTGACACTCTTCATTTTCAGCTGCCTCAGTCACCGACGTGATAGTGAGGCTGTTGAGAATAAACTGAACAACTTTAAGAGGAAATTAAAAAGCTGTGCTGAGATGGTGGTGAGTTAATACACCGCATGTTACTTCTGCTACAGAGGAGACTGATTAAAATAATGACAATAAAGCCAACCCTTTATGTATGTCACTTAGGCACTATGTTTATGAGCACTAAGTCAAGTGGGTTTAACACTAAGATCAATTATCACTAGTTTCTACTGGTTTTGGTGCTCGGGGGCTTACAGTAATAGAAATACATCATTCTTAATCATTTCCTTAAGTTAAAATAAATAAATAAATAAACAAACATTTAGAATCCACAAATTTCAATTTAAGTAGACATGACCTGCTTTAAAATCCTTCTTTTTCACATTAAATCATTCATTTGGAGTCTATATAAAGTAGAACTGCAACGCTTTGGTCTGAATTCCCCCTTATTGTAACTCCACAAGCCCCTCTTTTCTGATGTGCATCTCAGATGAACTCGTATTGATGCTGTCTCTTTAAATCCAAGCAATAAAAATAACTAAAAAATACTACAGAACAGCAATATCTACAAAAACTTGCATACATTTACAGTTTGTTCCAGATTACAGAAAAAYAGCATGGCTGGATATTTGTACTGTTTAGCAAAAAACAAAAACAAACAAAAAACTGTTTATTATTATTATTGTTCTAAATTTGCTCTTTATTATTTTTTTTTGTAGTTGGTCAGTTCTACAGCTTTAGCTGTTGAGAAAGAAAAGAAAATATATAAATATGAAAAAAAATAATTTTAACAATGAAAGTTTCAACAAAAAACTGTGATTTGCTTCTAATTAATGTTACCTTAGGAGTTTGGAAAGAACAAAAAACTAAAGGTAATGAGTAAAGAAGTGGTGACTTGTTCTTTGAAGTTCAAACTACTCCTCACATTAGATGTTTGATCTAATCTGTATCAATAACGCTGCGAGATAAACTGAACTCTGGAACATGAAGTTCTCCATTGAAAGCTTATCAAGGAGGAGATACAAACCCACCAGCTGAGGTTTATCTTTTCTTTCATCCAAATAAACTTCCACGGTGTCTGAGGATTCAGTCTTGCTCTGCAGAGATGCGACTGGATCATCTGTTATCTCCTGTCTGACACCGGGCCCTGCAGCAGCCTCTTTCACTAATATTTCTCCCGCCTCTCGCTGCGTCCTCACATAAAGCTCTCCTGTTATGACCGGCCGCACGTCCCTGTGATGCTATCAGACTGCTGCCTCCTGCAATATTACACCCTTTGTGTTTGCTGATGGGTTATGTGGTGTCCGTCACCACAACAAAAGTGTCCAGATAATAACCAGGAGACAGTCATTTATTTGACTTGTTGCTAAAAATGTTCAAATCCCTGACTGGTTTGTGTTGATAGAGCTTGATCTGTTTCGATTCAGACTGGCTCTGCGTGGGAAGAGGAAGAATCAGTTTTCTCTGAATATTTTAGACAATCTTTTTTTTTAAATCTCTGCCATATTTGCCCTGTAGAGATGCCAAGAGATGTGTGTTGTACCAGCTAGCCCTGTGGATCCAGGAAACACAGAAAAAGGTTAGGAGTTTAGGGAGGAGTAGTTGACAGCCTGACTGGAAGGTTCAGAGAGATTTCGATCAGTGAACATAAAGGTACGTCTGCCAACCTGGAGTCAAAAGTAAAAAACACACACAACCTCGGCTAGTGGGTTAACTTTAATGTAAAATGTAGGGTTGGGCAAAATCTTATTACCWATTAATATTTTCCATTTTMCATTTACTGCAGTTAGTGCTGGGTGATGATGTACACTTGTGTGAGACACACCATGGCTATCAGGCTCGCATGTGAGRCCAATCGTGGAAGGCAGCACTGAGCAACTAATGCTAACCCTACTAACTTGTTTATTCACCTGAAACACCAACATAAAATGGAGTACTAGGAAAGCCAGAAAATGTGAACCAGGTCAGCCACATGTAAGTGCAATTGTAATTAGGGATGTCCCGATACCACTTTTTCACTTCCGATACGATACCGATATTACAACTTTGAGAATTGTCCGATACCGATATTGACCCGTTACCATAACAGTACAAGTCACACACTTTTACCTATTTTGTAATGTAAAATCTTAGAAAAGTCTTGATCAGATCAAACAGTGAAAAAGAGTAGATAAGAGAAAAACTGACCCATTTATTTTTAACCAATGGATGACATACATTTTAAACTGAAGAACATTATACAATTTTATAAAATAAATTATAATACCCTGAAAAATAAAACATAATAAAAACAAAATGTTATTTTAAAGTGTAAAATAACAATTCAAAATCACTTCGGTTATTGTTTTACTACCTGTCAGCCTGGTGCTGCTTTATGGTGGAAAAAACTGAAGGTGGGGACAAAACAAAACCCCACATTATTGTCTGTTCAAAGTTAAGAGTCCACAGCTCCAATTTTACTGACTGTAACTAAAACAATGTGATCATTGCACTTAATCTTCACTCAAACAAGTGTGTAAACAGATTAAACATCACTCTAAAACAAGTGCAAAAAATAAATAGTAAGAATTAGTCAGTTATTTAAAGTGATAGCTACCTTTCTTACTGCTGCATTTTCTGAGCATCATGTGGAGATCAGCCTCTCACTCCTGCAGGGAGCAGTTTTTATCACTGCTCTCGTCATGTCGCTCATATTCCAAAACAAAAGCTGCGCTCTCCTTTCTTCTGTCCATCAAGAGCTAATCCACGGATGTCAAAACAAGCGTGCTGTCCTCGCTTCTGCCAGCTTAGAACCACCGACCGGACCAGAGAGGAGGTTCCGAAACAGCGCGGCTGTGTGCGGTCACTGGACCGAGGCTGAACCGAGCCGAACCGCAAAGCTGCTGCCAGGGTGGAGAGTAGTTGTCGCTCCGGTTTAAAACGTACACGGTTCTGTGTTTCCCCTCGGAAAACTTGTGCATGACAACTTTACACTTAGCTTCAACTCTGTTTCTGATGAAAATAGAAAGTTCTGCCGACATTCTTGCTAACTTGTTAGTGCTGCATGTTGTTGTGATCACGTGAGCGCTGCATGCTGGATCCAAGCGCTGCTGGATAGAAACACTGGAGCGGAYTCAGTGAACTGCTGGAACGGACTGCTAATWTCGGAGCGCTTATATCGGACATTTTTTATGCAGGCCGATAAAATCCGATACTTATTTTTTGGCTGATATCGGACCGATATCCGATATCAATATCGGATCGGGACACCCCTAATTGTAATCCAATWATTGTCAGATTAATCGTTATTGGCTTAATGCTACACAATATCGTAGGCAGGGTATTGCGAGTCGACTATAAGATCAATAATTTTCCTGAACTTGACATTTGTCTTCAAATGCTTATGATTTTTTGTATGTTCCTTAGCCACCTCTGTTCAAACTGGAATCAACTAAATGTTTTGAATCATACTGTTTTTGCATGAAAGTACAAAAATCCAAAACCTTGTACCAATGATTTGTAACGAATGCAAAAAAAAAAACCTCTGCAAAAAAAATAAATAAAAAAATTAAACTGTAAAAAGCAGCCCCCAATTTTATTTTAGATTACACATTTAGTATATCTATTGTGATCTGCCATATTTGTTCAACATTGAAAGATGAATTTTAATTTTCTCCCAACCTTCCCCGGGTCTTTGTAACCATARGTCTGACAGTAAAGTGTTGTCGTGCAGTCTGCAGGTTGTGTGTGTGTGTGACTTGAATTAACAACTAACTAGTACGTCCTGCTCAGTATTACATATTATGGCTCTGGTGATGTGAATAAGATGAAACCTTCCATTATAGAAATTGGCTCATCATCTAGTGGCTGAAATGTCATTATTTCCCTTGCAATGAACTCTACCTGTTTTATTACGGATATCAGAGAAAGATAGGAGAGTTTGAATTTTATCCTTTTTTTTTTACTGTTAGCTTTGTCACATATTTCACCTTTTAATTAAGGCTGTGCAGTTTTAAATGTCAGATGAAGTTATTTTATTTAAAAAAAAACAAACAGTATCCATAAACTAAGATTTCAGAAATGTGGGGATTAATATATTCCTGGAGATGTAGCAAAAGCGTTTCAGCTAGCTGTTGCCCCAGCTTTTTATATTTTGACATAACTGTAATATTCTGTGTAAACAACTGAGTAATGTGAAACTGACAGTGAGATAAAATAGTGTTTGCATAAACTGCTTCAGATTGTAGTACTTTGGTCTACTTTGCWTTCAGAGTAACTCCATTTTTTTCACCTCAAACAAAGAGAAATCTAAACCTTTCCAWGTAAACTACTGTTTTAATGTCACTGTGGAAACTGGGTTTCATTTGAAAACAAACTATTTCTAAATTCTGGTTTTGCGTCCTGTACGTATGTTTTTGTTTTGACGTTTATAAAAAGTAATACTTTCAGGTGAGCAAAGAAATATTATCATAAAGAAGGCACAAAGAGAACAAGAATGACCTTTACTGTAAGTACCTGGCATGTAATTAACACCGCACGCAAAGTTTACACCAGGGAGAACCCCACCAATTATACACACATCACTTATGGCTTCAAAATCCTGTCGTAAAAACTAATTATTTAATACCACGGTGACACACTGGAGGGTGACCTTTTGAGTATCATGCAGAATCTTATCTGTTTGCCACTGAGGAAAACATTTGGCTGATTGTGGAATGATTTAATAATAAAGATTAAACTGTATCCTGCTGTGCACAGTGAGCTTTAAAGCACCTTTTTTTTGGAGAGGGAGTCCAGCTGTGAAATAACATATTTTCTTTAAATGGTGGCTGACTGTAATCTCTGCCTTCTGTCAGTGCAATTCTGACAATACCACACTAATTGGAAAGTTGGCAAACTTGTAATTTGGCGATGATTCTTGTTGGACCCTTAGCTTTATTTTAATAACTACAAGGGAAAAGTGAGGCTGAATTTGACTTGGCGGTTTCAATCATAAAGTTAAAAAACTCAAGGATTAAATCAGACAAAGCTTTTGTTCTGTGTGGGAATTTGTTTAACCAATCAGCTTTTTCATGATCACAATCAGAAGTCCGAACAAGTCTGTCAATGTTTTTGTCGCACGTTTTCTAAATTAAAATCACACAAACAACTTCATTTTTCATTATGTCAATCAAAAAATAAAAGCACTGTTCAGGATTCTCAAAACAAAACCTAAAAACGCAGACCTTCGTGCCATACGCAGCTTCAATAAAATTAAATAACCCTATGCATACACAAAAGTTTCCCAAAAGTTTTGTACGATTATTGGTAAAAATGTTTGCTCACTCTGTTCAGCAGGTCGATTTCCTCCTTCAGTTTCATAATCAGATCATCCTTTTCCTGCTGGGCCTTCAACAACCTGGTGTTCTCCTGAACCTCTCTTGCAAGTTCCTGAAAACGCACATAAATAATTATTTAAAATACAAGTAGTATGTTTACACCTGCAAACAAGCAGAAAGTGAGCAGTATTGTTCAACAGTATCAGTTAAGAAACTAGGGGTGATTATTGTAAGCAAGCTGTCAGGATAAAGATTAGAATTGGCATTTTTAAGTCCATCTCTAAGATTGTGTCTTTCGGTCTTTTTCATTGAGATTCTTGCCAATACAAACTAAACAATTTTAAAGACATGAATAACTTTWTGAAGGTTATTTCTTTAAACATATCTCTCCTTTGGATTGAATGTGTCAAGGTGTAGCATTTTCTATCCAAAGTCAAACAACCGAGTCCCGATATCTTACATTTGGCCACAACTCTGTCATGGATAGAGWGCCACACTTTTCCATGCACAATGTCAGTTCCATCTTTATCCAGGAATTAACGGCCATTTTTACACAGGGTTCCAACAGTTTAAAGCAAGTTAAATTTAAGACTTTTTAATGCCAACTGAAATTAAATTTAAGACCAATTTCATAATAAACACAAATAACAAAAGAATGAAACTGTGGCAGAAACTCATGAATCAAAGTATTTTTGGTTGACATATTCAAATACTGCTAATAGACCAGCTGTTTTAATCCATATCTAACTGGTTTTTTTTTTTTGTCAAACATAGCAAAAACATTCTTAGCAGTCAGTCTAACGACCCAAAATTTGGAGTTTTAGGACCCACAGTGGGGTCTTAACCCCAATTTGCTTTAGATGAAACCTTGTGTCCGTGACATCCATTTTTTGTAAGAAAAGTGAACGCATTTTTGGAAAGACAACATTATCAACATATTACAAAACAAATTTCACATCGCTCAGATGGACAGTTGCTGAAATATTTGCATGTGAAATAACAGGAAGTGATGTCAAAGGAGAATGTCTGCATGTAAATATTTAAAAAAATAAATGTTACCAATTATTTTAGTATTTGAGACGAATTACAMTCATCCTATWCACAATGTGTTAACATTTTTAAGACTTCTGAAAGATTGATTTAAGACATTTTAAAGCTAATTAAGGCCTTATTTTGGATTGATGAATTCAATGCCTTTTAAGACTTTTTAAGGATCTGCAGGAACCCTGTTACAAYTGTTTGTAAAAGTCATATATATGGATGTAATTTGACTGCCTTGTACAACTCCTCCTCAAAAATATCCTTGTTGTTTGAACGCACAACAGCCAGCTTTTGGAAGAGCAGTCATCGAAGCCAAATGCCATTGTTTTTTTGAGCTCTTTTCCACATAAACATGCCCACAAACGTCTGACCAATCACACAAAACTTCCCCTGTGAGACGCAACTTTATCATTGAGAGTGAAATGCACAGATTCAGATAGTGAATGAAGGGGTCTTTAGTGTCTTGTAATTCTTCAAATGAACTCCATGATGAAAACTCTAAAAAAAAAAACACTTGTTTAAAGAACTTTAACATATGGTAATAGTTGCTTTTGAACAGAAGAGTAAATCTGGGCTCACTTGTTTTCTTAATGCTGCTCCTTAATCTTTAAATCAAATAGCTCATATAGTCCTTTACCAGGACTCAGGCTGAGAAAAAACACTCAGTAGAACTTATTTGCCAAAACACAATTAAAGATCAACTCACTGTACTGACTTTTCTTGAAATGACAGGTTTAATAAGGCATAATTTTATTTCTCTGAGCTCCACAGCCTCTTTCAAACCCACAATATTAAATGGAATGCTGTGAACAAAAACATCCTTTCATGGAGAAAATTGTACCTGAAAGTCAGTTTTTACTGTCCGCCTCCTCCCACAGCTTGTATTAAACGGATATTGTTCCGTAGACAGAGAGGGAGACAGAAGGACCGAACTCGGACTATAAACACATTAAATTAAGGCGAACACATTTTCAAACTGTTGTTCTATTGTTATGGAAATGATGATCAGAACAGGAGTTCCACATTCAACATTTTCACCCCTCCTTTGCTGTTGCAAATAGATATGAAGTTGTTTCCATAGTGACCAATCGTGAAGGTACAGCCATGGGTAAAATATAGTGGAGGACATAAATATGCTTCGATAAGTAACTCATCGTAGCTTTTAAAATAGGTATTTTACAGTTATTCTGCCAAGGGCACCCTTTAAACCGACACAAAAATGAGCGTTTCTTGTCCGTTATGGTATCATTGTTAAAGGCTCGCAATGTTCTTTCTGACCTGGCTCCAACTTGACTTTTCTTATGAGAGCAGACAGCTTTGTGCGAGATGTTTAAATGAGAAGCAGCTGTGATTGTCTTGTGAGCGTTTTTCTGCAAGGACTCAAAGTTCCAGCGAGGGAGAGCATTTTTTTATATATATTTTTGACAAAAGAGATGTCATGTAAAGCTCGACCGTGTGCATGAAAGCCAAATAAACAATCTGCACAAAAAGAGGAGTGTGAAATACTGTTTCAAAGCCGCTTCTAGTCATTTGACCCTGAGAAGCACCTCTCGCTGAAGTCAGGGAAGGTCACAGCAGTACTTATTTTAAAAAGCTTTTTTCAAAAACCACATATGTGACATTTGATTCTGAGGGTTTTTTTTTATTTTTATTTATTTTTTGCAGGGAGCAGTGAGAGGTTGAGTGTCTGATAGGGGCGGTGTAGAGGGAAAAGACATATCTGCGCTGTTAAAGGTCATCTCTCCCACAGCATAGAGAGTTTCTGCCACGGCAGAACAGCAGTTATCAGACACAAAGTCAGAACTTCTGCAGCTACACTAAAAGAGTCAAATTGGAAATTCGCCTGAACAAAGCTCCTTTTATTGGGGCTTCAAAGTTGACAATCCGATGAAGCTCACGTGTACCGAAACCCACAATCTGGGTCTCAAAGGAAATATCTACCACCAGGGTACTGAAATTTTAGATTTCCYAGTTCTGTTGAGGAGACAGGCAGGGAAGTTGTGCAGATTTGAGGCCTCGWATGGAAAAAGTGCAGAGTTTTCACACTGGCAAGTGGTGTACGGACAAAACTCGAAAAGTACGTAAGCACAGAAATATTTTGATTTATCAAACCATGCTCGAGCATATTTTGGTGCTCTTCTCCTTCATGCACCCCAATTTATGTTAAATAGAGTGCAGCTGCGTGAGGCACTTGGACCACCTCATCTGCTCCCATGAATAAATGGTAAACGGACTGCACTTGTATAGCACTTCATCAAGTGCAACGGTTCCAGAGGGCTTCACACGACAATCAGTCYTTCACACACTGATGGTGGTAAGCTACAATGTGGCCGCAGCTACTTTAAAATGTATGAAAATAATAATAATAAAGAAAAAATAAAATAAAGATTAATAAGTTGTCAAGCAGGAAGATGGTAACTCAATAGCAGCAAAGCTAACATTGTTTGAATCCTTTACTGACATCAAACACGTAATTAGAAAAAAAAATTAATGAATCTCTAATGAACACACTAGCTAGGTTTACATGGACACAAGTAATAAGAATAAATGACCAATCGGAATAAAACTGTGACATGTAATCGCCCAATCGGACTATTCTGATCTGATCCGAATTAATTTGTAATTAGAATGAGAGGGGTGGTTTATGCTAAAAGTGTGCATGTGAACACTTATTCTGCTCATGTTATTCTGCTTGTGGACTTGTGACCTGACTATGCATGTGCACCCCATGTCAACCTGACGATCCACTGGTTTCTGCTCTTTTGTGGAGAGACGGAGGGGCAGCGGCACTATAGTTGTCAGCAGCACCAAACTTTCAAGGATGTTCATTTCCTCCCACTCRCTCCTCCAGTAAAGGAGGAAAACAAACAGCCTGCATTGCTTTGCATAAAAAAACAAAGACACATGTTTTGGCTGTAGCTCAATCATGTAGTACAGTAACGTCTATGCCGTTGTTTATGTTCATTATGGAAGTTCTTCTGTGGGGAGCAGCTGGGGGTTAGGTGTCTTGCTGAAAGACACCGTAATATGTAGGCATCATGAGGAATTAAACCTGTCACTTTCTGGTCCTGCTCTTCAGCCGCCCAGAGATGTCTGACGTTCTCTAAATATGATGTCTGTTTGACAAGAAAAACTTGAAGATCTCTGAGGACCAACAGCCTGACCTTCTCATAGCGGAGAGGCAAACAGTGTTTACTGTGGCTGAACGAAGACCACCTGCTTTTTGTCTACAACAAAATACAAACCCATGTCTTCCAGGTGGTGTTTACTTTCTATTTAGAAAGAAGGTCCAGCTCATGCAGCATTATTTTATAAATCACTTCTATCAGCTCATGTGGAAGTGGAAGTGGATGCACACGGCTCAGTGTATTTACCGTCTCCAGCTCCTCCAACCTCATTTCCAGACTTCCTGCTCCTCCATCTCTGTTGTGACGGTTGTGTCGCTGTCTGCTCCTTCCWCCGGCCTCCTCCTCCAGCCCCTGTCCTGCAGAGCTGCAACAAATAAACACACGACAACCCTTCAACTTGAATACATAAATTTGAACCTTCAAGTTTTTACCAAAGATGTAAGAAGAGTTACATTCATGTTTCATTCTCTGTATTCAAAGAGTCCAGTATTCACACTAAGGTTGTTTGAAGGCATGAATCAGAGCCACATTATTAAACCTCAATAGGGTGACACATCCATCATCAAAAGAACAGGTGGGAATATCTTCTCTGCCCTTTCAATTAGGCATGAATTATTAACACCCCCACTACCTTTTATTCTTTTAATGGAGAAGAGGGTGACGAGGATTCGCAACTTTAGTACAAAAAGGCTTCTGATTAGGAAACTATTTCTATAGTACAGCTTCAAAAAGGTGCTGGCATGGAGTGCGTCACTATGGATTGTAAGATTTCTGAAACATCACCCTTATCTCCTTTACTTGCTGCTTAGAGACTGAAGCAAGGAATAAAATCTTTTTTTTTTTTTACCAACTTTACTTAATTCTTGGTGAAAATGGTTTGCTTTATACTGTATTATTTTATCTGGCTCAAAGAGGTGATTATAAAAGATTTTCAGAGTATTTTACAACTTATTAATGTGAACAACAATATATACTGTTTTGAGTTTGCGATAATTTTGCATTAATTAAATACCTTTTAAAAAGTAAGAGATTTAAAGTTTTTCCCATGGGTTTCAAAGAAAAACCCAAAATATATATTTATTTAGGATTTAATACTTTTGTTTAGTAATTCTTAAACATTTTGGATTATCTGAAAGTGCTGCTTCTGGTTAATCTAATTGAGCTTATTCTGATTGAAAATACAGACAATTTAGAGAACTTTAAAAGGAAAAAAATCTAACTTTTTACACATTAGACATTCCATCCAATTGTAACGTAAATGTTGAGTGAAGTTAAAGTGTCGCAAAAAATAAAGCAAGAAAAAAAGATGCAAATTAAACATGTGTCCATCTACTTGTTTGGACTGAATCAACCAGGCTACACAAAGCATAATTTCATCAGACATTGATGTTGCACATGGCTGTAATAAACAGGAAGTAGAGGTTGCAAACTAGCAGGGACCACACATCTCGGGACAATAGGGCTGCCACAAACGATTATTTTAATAATCGATTAGTCGTCGATTAATTGATTAATCGTGGCAGCCCTACGGGACAATGGAGAGAAGTTTTCAGAAAGTTCCATCTCTTCGTCAGTCCACACGTACCTGTTGTTGAGTCAAGCTGTGTTTTCATACATTATGGGAACATCCGAGAAGACGCCGATAACAGAAAACACCTGATTGATCATGTGAGGTAAATGTTCGCTTAATCGGCAAATGTGTTTCCATCTCCCCT
>NW_013952460.1:572237-578044 GCF_001266775.1 Austrofundulus limnaeus
TCAGAAAGGCAGATGTGGCAGTGGAAGGTGTCAAAGCAGTTTGGAGAGAAAAACAAAATAAAGAACAACAACAACAAAAAGAAAACGATTAATCGATTATTAAATTAGTCATCGATTATTTTAATAATCGATTAGTCGTCGATTAATTGATTAATCTTGGCAGCCCTACGGGACAATGGAGAGAAGTTTTCAGAAATTTCTTGCTATCAGGCAAGTTCCGTCTCTTCGTCAGTCCACACGTACCTGTTGTTGAGTCAAGCTGTGTTTTCATACATTATGGGAACATCCGAGAAGACGCCYATAACAGAAAACACCTGATTGATCATGTGAGGTAAATGTTCGCTTAATCGGCAAATGTGTTTCCATCTCCCCTTTTGGGCAGTAACTCTTATTGAGAAATTCTATACACKACATCAAGTGAGCGTAAAGATTTTTTGGGGAAACTGACGTTTTGTTTTTATTTTGCCATTTCCATCWACCCTTTCTAATGTGATACTTCAAAATGCAAAATAAAAAAATGTTGATGGAAAGAGTTATTTTTGTACTCAAAGCACCATGATGTCGTCACTATCTTGCAGTTCATCTTCTACAGTCTGAGGCAACTGTGCCATTTATAAAGCACATAAAGTGTATATTTCTGTACTTTGACATTTACAAAAGCAGGAGCTTATTTTGTTCCTTCTTGCATAGAACCAAATGTCGCAGAGGCTGTTGCTTTTGATCAAAGTAGAGTCCTTGAAACACTCTCCTTGGCACTTTTCAACACCAAAACAAAGTGCATTTCATGTGTCTCTCTTTTTTGTATCTCTTCAAGGCTGCATGTCTTTATTCAGCATGAACACACAGAAGTGTTTGTACATGCAGACGTATACATTACAAAGAACATCTACCCAACGTGACACCTTTAAAAAGCTAAACGTACTCTGCCTTCTGCATTTGTGCATCTTTTGACGTTCCTAGTTGCACACAACTGACGCACACAGGGGTACTTGAAGAGGCACTGCGGGGGCCAAATCCAGTCCTAAAACAGCCATGTGACCTCAAAACTAAATATCACACCGCGACCCATTAGCTCCCCGGTGAGTGAGGTCTGAGGGAGTGAGAGGCTGAGCCAATCACGCATTCCTGGGATCCTCAGCAGGAGGGAGGGCCGAAACACAAACAGGAGAGGAAGCAGCAGCCGCAGGTATAAAAGCGTCAAAACCACAAATTCAAGTGTCGATACGGAATAAATCAAAACCTGGCAAAAGGATTATAATGTTTGATTTACACCCTGTTCATCCCTGATTCTGCACATACCATTCCTCCAAACAACAAGGAAACATCGTTTTCATTCAGAGCCACCTACTTGAATATAGCCACTCCTCTGCTATCTCAAATGGTCGGGATATCAGGGCCTCCTTAACAAGCATGGGTGAGATTTGGTTGTGAACACTACAGTTATTCAGGTTCCCGRGAGTCGCCCAAGATGAGCTGCTGGAGTTTTGTTATTTTGTTGCTTGAAAAAGMTTAAAAAGAAACTATCAAACTCATCCACACTGAATGTTGAAGTGCCTCACTAAGCTAAGATTATCAAAAATGCCGCATACAATAGGACTAGACGATATGGCGGAAAAAAAATGCATCACGATTTAAGTGTTTCCTATTAGTCGATATCATGGACRGGGAGAAAAAAGCTGATTGATCCTGCCAAACAGATGATGTGATCTTTTCTTTTTTTTATCCACAATTTCATCTCAAGCTGTTGCCTCACAACTTCATGTCATTCTTAATTATTTTGAAGCATTTGGTGAAATATCAAACTGCTACRGTGCATGCTCCTTAACAGGTTGTTGCTAGRWTATCAAAGAGTGAGTGAGTTAGTATTTTCTTTTGATGTTGATCACATGTCTATCACAGTACTTATTGCTCTATCAGCCAGTCCTAGCAGGTAAAATGCAAGGAATGCCATCTCCTTTTCATAGTTTGTTCACAAGTTGAGAAATAAAGCGTTAGAGAGTCGTGCCAARGCTGTCAAGAATTTTGAGAAACCTCCAAGTACTAAGGAAGTCATTTTGAAACACTCTTTGTAACAAGTGTGTTACAATGAGCAGAGACAACCTGATAATGTGCTTTGGAAAAACACTCATTTWGACAGTGTTGTGTACTGTTGGTCTATCAGCCATCTTGTGCAGCCCGGCCCACCTAGCAGGTTATCCGTCACAGAACCACAGAGCGTCCAAGTGTGGCCAGGCCAGCTGATGGGAGCAGAAGCCGTAATTACATGGACAGATTGAATGTCAGCTTGAGAACTAGGCTTGGGGTTGGCCACAACTGCTCACTTTGGTTTCAAGTATTAGAAAACAAATACATGCTGAACAAATATTTATTTCTTTGGTAAACTTCATAGTCAAGAATAAAAACAAGAAAAATCTCAAATTCATTTATTTTTAAGTGCAAATATGTCTATTTTTTAGATGTCGGGGGTGTGTTTTGCCAATTATATCTTAAAACAATAAAAGAAACGGAAAGACAAACTGCAAATCTGTCCCACAAAAAGAAGCAGTGCAAAAACAATTATTTGTGGTTTGTTCAGTGGGGAAAACTTTGAAAACCTTTCATCAAATGCCACAGCAAACCTGACCAAACTGACCCAATCATTTTCGACACAAAACCTTTCAAAGCAAGTCATTTACTTTGAACGCACTCTGCCTGCCTCAGCAGGGAAGTGATGGCCTGAACAAAGTGTCATAGGTCCAGATGGTGTCCAACAAACACTCACCATCCTTCTTGAACCATGACAGTAAAAGAAATGCAGCAAATGAAGGGAAAAACATCACAGAATCCAAAAATCACCCCAATTTTYGAAGAAATCTGCATTTGTCATCAACATTTACTGGTTTTTAGTCTTTTTTGTCAGATTAGTAGAAGATAAAGCTATTTCCCATAAGAATAAAATATGAGTCTCACCCCTTGTGGCGCCAACTTCTTGGAGTTTCCTGCAACAAAAACAAAARGAAATGATTATGTTCTATTTGCATAAAATATATCTTGACTGAYGTGCTTTATTTCAAATATCCTGGAAAAACAGCAGGCAGATTGTGTTTATCTGCCTTAGGTTGTTTTGGCTCACAAAAAGACAAAAACAATCTATCCACAGGAAAAAAAGGAAAGAAAAGACAAATTTATCAGAAGAAGCATTTATAGAAAGCCTTCAGGTTGTGTTTGCAAGTTTAGAAATCGCAGCTGCCGTGTTTTGTATCATTAAAAATAGTAGAACTGGAACCCTGTAGCTCCAAGTTGGGAAAGTCAGTGTTGTTTTGCAACATGGTGATTTTTCTCTCCTTTTCCTTGTTGCTTTAAAAAGATCCAGAGATTGTTTAGATCTATAGAGGAGAGACGCTCGAGTTCAAACGCCTTCAGGAAAACGGTGTTTCCGAGAAAAATCAGATCTGTCACCCACTCAGAGAGATGAACACACATCTCATTCCTGAGGTCTTGTGCGGTGAAGGGTCCTAAGTTTGATTGAAGAGCCGTGGCACCGCTACAGTCCATCTGTCKGAGCCTCTCTCTTTGCATACAACTGCCTCTCTATCTCACCGACACACCGTTAGTCACCTGCAGATCAATCCTGATCTTCTTTTAAAATAACAAAGACTAACAGTATGGAGTACCATATATATAATCCTACATTAAAAAAGGAGACCTGGTTCAGACCGATTAAATGGCTATTTCCATAACATTTTCTATAGAACTAGCTTTGGAACTTTCCACACCAACATATTCATTGTGAAGCAGGCAGATGGTGCTGCTCAACAAGGGTACTAACCTTTATGTGCAACCCGAACCTATTAGAAATCTAACTGAAGAGTAAATGTGAGACATTCTACAAACTCAGACCATGGAATTTAGGATTAAAGAAAATATAATCTCTGTACACATATTTAGAAAATATCTGTTTTATATTTAAGCCTGCAGCTAAGATTGGACTTTTTTACTGAGATGGTTTAGATGTCGATAGTCGATAGTTCAGATGATAAAATTTCAAGAAATGCTGCCAGTGAATTTCTTTTCCCCAATCTAAAATCGCAATAGCTCATTACATAAATACAAACATCTTGCAGACATACAAGAGAAATGTTCAAATCAATCAAAAATGTTTTTATAAATAAAATGCTGTCTAAATGTAAATGTGTGTTCACTGCTTTGCTTCAACGGTGTTGGATCATGAATAAAGTAAAAGAAGTTTGACCTGGGAGCTCCTTCTGGATATGCCAAAGTTTTACAAACAACAAAAATGCGGTGGCTGAGCACAAGTTTTTCTAAAATATTTAAAACAAAAAGACAACAGTAATATAATACAAAYACTATTTGTTTCAAACAATGAAAGGATGGGTCATTTGTGAAATATGCGATTAAACTAAAAACAGACAAAAACCTTTGTTCTCTCTGTCTTTAAAAGCACAATAATCATTTATATTCCAGACTCTAGGAAGTATGTGAGCCTCTCATTTGAAATCATGTGTGAGATTAAATTGAACAAAAGTTGGCCAACAAAGTCTGTTCACCGAAAACAAGACAGGTTGGTGTGAACCTTGAACCGCCCAAAACATTCAGAAGGCTTTTTGAAGAAYCACTTCAGAGATTCAGAAGCAGAGAATAAAAGCTACAGAATTTTCTGTTCAAAGAATGAGCATAATTGAGACTCTTCTACCAAAAAGCATACCCCCCYCAAAGTTTAACAGCACCATCGGGCAATTCAAAAAAAAAAAAAGCTGAAAAATAACTGCAACACCCCTGCAGTTTCACAATTCATCACAAACATGAAAGCACACCTTAAAATTGAGAATGACTGAGTATACCAAAACATTTCTGAGACACTTTACTTTTAAACTTCATTGTTAGTGAAAAAAACAAAAACAGACACTATACGTAAAGAAAAAAATGCTAATAATAAAATTAACGTTTGGTGAAACTTGGAAGTAAAATAATTTGTGACTTCTTTGTTTCTTCAAGTCTAATGTGTTTTCATTGCTGAATGAAAAGTGGAAAAAAAAATGAAGTTTTGACAATTTTTTTAAAGATTTTATGAATCTAGAGCTGCACGATGTATCATTTCATATTTATCATTGCAATGTACATCACAGGTCCTGCAATGTAGGAGGCAAATTATATCAATGTGTTATCTAGAGACTGAACTGCTAAACCATAAGGGATTGCACTAAATCATCACATGCTGCAGCTTTTATTTTGATGGGTTGCTTTCACCTGCAGAAAAAGGCGGCTTCGTGTCAAAATGACTAAAGCATTTGTTTTGTTTCAAAACTTTCGGGACCTTATACACCGTATTGGAAAAGTGCTGTGTGTGTGTATTCACAACATCGAGCTGAGCTGCTCCTCTCCTCTCCTCTGTCTCACACCGCAGGTCAGACAGACAGTCCCGTTCTGGAGCATTAACCCTTAAGGGCCCAGATAATAATCGGTCATTAAAATGTGGTAAATAAATTATTTAAAGTGACTGAGAGGAAGTTTTTTTGATAGTTGCATATTTGCCTTTTCTAAATGTTATCCCTTATATCTACAAGAGTTCTAATTCTTAGAAAGGACATGATTTGAGGTTTTTTACTGATAATATTTTATTTAAAACATGCTACAGAAGTCATAAGAAGCAGGTTTATTTTGAACAAACATTACAAACGTGTTCATTCCTACAAAACTGTCAAATATATTTACAAACAACACTAAACTGATTCAGATTAACATCAAATGAATCATGTTTTATAATTAAATGTCTGTTTCCTGCTATAAAGAAAAATCCTCCTCCTGTC
>NW_013952460.1:578199-580308 GCF_001266775.1 Austrofundulus limnaeus
CACCTGGACAGGTCTCCAGTTTACCAGAGACATTTGGACAGGTCTCCAGTCTCCCAGAGACATTTGGACAGGTCTCCAGTCTCCCAGAGACATTTGGACAGGTCTCCAGTCTCCATCAGGGACACAACAGAGACAATCAACCATCCACACTCTGTCACACCTAGAGTCACACAGAAGAGCTCCAGAAGGTTTCAAACTGAGAACTCTGGACTCAGATCATCTG
Organism: Austrofundulus limnaeus; assembly: GCF_001266775.1. NCBI lineage: Eukaryota > Metazoa > Chordata > Actinopteri > Cyprinodontiformes > Rivulidae > Austrofundulus > Austrofundulus limnaeus. Next base: position 578,423 of record NW_013952460.1, read on the forward strand.
CTGCACACAGTTCTAATCACTTATTATCAATAAGAATTTGCTACGATAAATTATTATTAATAATTATCATGAGTCCTTAACTTTAGGATGTTGTTAGGCTATTAAATATTCATGTATGTGTAAATTTATTACCATAATTGAAGATGAGTCACGTAAATTTATGTTTTCATAAAACAAGTAGCGCACCCACCCCTCCACCCACCCCAGACCAATTTCCTAGGGGAAACACTGATACATATTTGTAACATGCACAAAAAAAAAGGTAAGATTAGTGCAGGTTCTTCATCAGTAAGATGACAGAATAGATGTCAGTTTGTTTCAATATCATGCAGCCCAATATAAATCTATGGAAAGTGTAGCATTAGATGAAAATGTTTTTTTAAAAATAGAGGAAAAATTGGGATATTTTATCTCAAACACAGATTTAACATATTTGGTAGACTGAGTTTAGATGCCTTATGACAAATAAAATAGCTTGAAGTTTTATAAATATTAGCTTATTTTTAATTGCAATGTTGGCCGCCACTAAATAAATAAATGTTGGTATGTGTGATTTTTCTGCTGTAAAACTTGACCAAATGTCTCTGATGGACATTTATGGCCTAGTGTGGTTCATCATTGATGACTTTGCAGCTCATTCAGTTAAAAAATAAATACATAAAATAAAAAAAGATTCGCCATCCCTGTACATAAAGTGGTGACCTTTGGCATTTTACCTCGTTGTCCAAAACAGCATGACATTCAGACTACTGAGAAAAACCTCAATTTTTCTCCAGGCATTTATTAACTTTCAGCATAAAAATGAAATAAGATTCAAGTGTGGCATTTATGAAGATGAACAGTGGCTTCCAGGTGGGCAGATAATTCCAGGGTTTTAAGAGAACAAAAGGAAGTAATGTGTGTCTTTGCATGAAAACACTGGAATATATATATATTAAATTGACATTTACTTAAAACTTTATCCAGTTATTTTCAGGTTACAATTCCATCGTCTGTGCCTTAAAGCGCTACTGTTAAACAAGATGTTTTGCGGTACGCTCACACATTTTATTAAGAAGCTGTCAGAGTTTGGCGCCAGGTGGAGAAAAAGATGTCAGGATGCCAATTTTAGACAAGCTGAAGGTGAAAATATGACAAGTCTTCACTCAGACTCACTTTGAACCTTTGCCTTTATTCTGATTTGTTCATCTGCAGCTACCTTCTCTTCCAGTTTTTTAAACTGTTCAGATTTGTCTCGTTTCCATTTCTTGTTCCCATCAAAGGCGAAACCGAAGCGGGAATTTATTTGGCTCGAATACATGAAACTTATAAAGCCCTGAATCAGAGGTGTGAATATTATTTTAAAAAAATGTTCCTTAATGCAAAATGAAACGCAAGAAAAGCAGCTCCTGTTCCTGCAGGAAAGGAGAGGTTGGTGGTGAGCTTTCTCCTTTAGAGGCTCTGTTCTGCATCTGAACCATGTTTGGATTGAGAGAATTAAAAACAGGCAGGTGTTRTTGTTTTAAAGAAGTGAATTTCGAACGTCAGCACTTTATCTGCTCCAGGTGAGAGTGGGGACAGAGACCTGGTGTGACATTTAAAGCAGATGTACCCAAGTTAGGGTCCTTATGGTTCTGGCTGCTCAAACACTGGAACTAGATTATTCATGCAGGTTTTGTACACCACAGTGAGCCAATGTTAGGTAACTTGGAAGTCTTCAGAAATGAATTGAGCCTTAACATGTGAAAACCATGAATCCTGGGTTAGAATTGTCCTCTATGATATGAACTGGATGTTTTATTATGTCTCATGGAAAAGATACAGCTTGGTTTTTTTTTTCTTGAAAATGCTTTGAAGGAACAGCTACCAGCCAGATTGCTTTAACAAGAAGCAGAACTAAGACTTTT
>NW_013952460.1:581508-595901 GCF_001266775.1 Austrofundulus limnaeus
CATCCTGTACCTGCCATCACCTGGTTAAACATGTGAGCTCTCCACACAGACTGGAAAATGGGGGGGGGGGACAAAAAAAAACATCAGCCGAGGTAAAGAAGCTCACTGAAACACCAACATCCTCCTTTTTACTGAAGCCCCGTGAAAGCATCACAGCTTTGCCGATCTCAGAGTGTTAAAAGAAAATAAATTKCWGTATCCGCAWCGTGATCCGGAACATCACCAAAATTTAAAGGTGTGTTCCTTGGCCCAGTACCCACATGTGGTAAAAATGTCATGACAATCCGTCCACAAGTTTTTGAGTAATGTTGTCCGCAGACYGACCGACWGACAGACATACGCGACCMAAAACATTACCTCGCCCTTGGCGGAGGTAAAAAGATATTTGGTAAAATTAACATAGGTTTCATAAGGTGCTATACTACCTGCTGTGGTTATCACATGACATGAGGCCTGACAGGAACTATTTTTTAAACACGTCTGATTGACAACTGTGTAGTGAAATCCCCAAAACAACTGCACCCCTGCTGCTCATGGACGACCTAGAACAAGATACTGATCAGAATAAAAATACCTACTTTAAATGAGTGACAGTGATATTTAAAGGTAAGATTCAACATGTGTTTAGTGTTAGAGAGAATATAAGAAGGCAAGATCAGAATCAGATGTTTTGTTTCAAACAATGGACAGAAAATAAACCAGATGTGTGGCAAAGGTAAAGTAAGCGTTCTTCTAAAACGTCTGTTTACGCTCCGTAAATAGTTGAATCTGTTGCCTTTTTGTTTTTGTCTTTTCTTTTCATCACGACCACATCCCAGTAGGTGCTGTCACAATCTTCCTGTTAGCATGGTGTTTGTGTACATATTTCATACGTGAGRCTTCGCTTCGTGTAAACAGCCTCAGACAGTTCCAGCCCAAAAACAAAATAAGCCCGCTGAAGCGTAACAGCCAATTCATCTGGAACGTAGCTCCAACCTTCATCCATGCAGTGATCACACAGTGGAAGATTCATCTGAGGGTATTTTTTCTTTTAAATAGCAATTTTCATGTCAATAAAAAGAAAGGATGTTTTTTTTGTAGTCACCGCTACACAGCTGGGTGCTTGTCAAACCTTTTCTGTGTTCAGACTCTTATCGGAAATCAGTGCATATGAGACGCACCATTTTCAGACTTTTACCAATATAAGCCCAAACTTACATTTTTACCAATTAATTTCACTTTGCAGAGGAAATGTTAGCCCTCTTAGGAGAAATCTGTCTCTACATGAGTTCTTTTAATTAATTAGTTTTTTGATAGGCTTCAGAGTGGGAAAAATAATTCTTCAAAGCTAGACATCTTTTATATAAATCAAAACTGAAAACAGACTCCCAAATGCAGTTTGATGAATGTAGCTCAGACTGAATTTTATTTCTTTTGTAATGTCCAACTCTGGATGTTTTCCTCTACGCCCCCCAACTTCTCTTATAGATGAGATTCTGATGTGTAAGTCTGTAACYAAACGCTCTATGAGTAGAGTTTATTCTCTGCTCAGCTCATTTTCTGACTCCAATTTAGATTCTTTGAAGGGCAAGTGGGAGATGGACTTGGAGGAATCCATATCAGATACAGTTTGGCAAAAAAAAATTTCAAAATATATATTCGTCCTCATTATGTGTGAAACATGTTATAGTTCAATTCAAGGTAGTACATCGTCTACACTGGTCTAAGGACAGATTGTACAAATTCAAAAAGGACTTGGATCCGWCGTGTGATCGCTGCGGACAATCTCCTGCCACACTTCTACACACATTCTGGTCCTGTCCAAAGTTACATGGTTACTGGRAAGGCATCTTTGACACCTTTTCAGGACTATTTGGACGAACTGTTCATCCATCACCACTCATTTCTCTTTTTGGGGTGGCTCCAGCAGAAGCTTCCCTCAGTGAGCATCAGAGGACGGTGTTAGCTTTCTGCTCTCTACTGGCTAGAAYACMTATTCTTCTTCGATGGAAGGATCCATGTCCTCCAGTATATGGTCATTGGTTAAGAGAAGTTATGTCTTACATTCATTTAGAAAAGATTAGATATACTGTTAGAGGATCTGTAAACAATTTTTTGACATCTGGCAGCCATTTATATCTTATGTAGAAAAAATTTCGGCAGATAATTTTGTGTAAAGGTCAAATATTGGGTCTTTATCACAAACTGCGCATCGTTTTGACTTATGTATGAATACATGATGGATTTAGGTTATGTAGTAGATCCGGTATAGGTGGGGAGGGATGGGAGGGATTTTGGGTGTGTGTGTTTTGTTTTGTGTTTTTTGTAAGTCTGTTCTTTTTTGTGGTTTATGTTAAAAAAATTTAAATAAAAAGACCTTGATCAAAAAAAAGACTGAATTTTATTTATGAAACAGGCAGAGAATTTGTAGAAATTTCTGTTATGCCTTAAAAAGGAAAAGAGATAACCAAAAYCTATAAATCCATGTAGTTTTAATAGCATTATATGGGTGCTGTTTTAGCTTTTAACTTGAGGTGTAAGTGATGATGAAATGCTGTGACACCTGTGTGATTTTTTTTATATCACTGCTGCCTTTCATATAAACTTAGCTCCTGCTTCTCGTCTGCCTGTGCAACAGTGCCTCTGTTTGGCAGCAATGAAGTAATCTGAGCCATGTTCTGACAAACACACACAGTAAGATGGGAGAAAAAAACACACACTCCTCTTACCATGAAGTAGCTGGTGTTGGGGTCGGCCGTCATGGACTCGTTCTGGAAAGTGTTSGCCTGAACCAGCTCCTCTTCATCCCTCCTGTCTTTCTCTCCAGCGTCATCGTCGTCATCCAGCTCATCCAGGCTCTGATAGGAAACATTGCAACGGGTAAGAGAAAAGTTTTTGGCAAGTAGGGTAGAAATATAAAGGCAGAGCAGAGCAAGGCAAAATAAGGGGGGGAAAAAAGGACTTATAGCAATATTTGACAGTTTTTCAAGCTTTAATGCTATGCAGGTGACTTGAAAAACGGATCTTTTAAAACTGAAAACAATGAAAATTCTCTTTTTACTGAATTATGTTTGTTGAACATATTTCACTTTTATCTTCAACCCATTAGTCTAACCCATATGTTTAATAGCAAGAACCACTGTAAAACATAAATAAAAGCAAAATGACAAGAATTTAAACTCAATATTTATTCAAAAACAGGTTTTAAAACCATTATATTTTATGTCGTAAAACTGTTAAAACCATTTAGATTTTATTGTTTCAATAGAAAGGTTAGGACAGGAAAAATTGTAAATGTTATCTCATTCTTGCAGCTTCTGCCTGCTGAGCTGTTTGGAGCTTTTACTGATATTTTTTCATTTCCAGCTATTTTATCAGGTGACAGGTCTGAACCGTGGTTTTGTATAAACCCTGAACATCAACCGGATGACAGCATGTGTGGCTGTAAAGTATATGGTTCCACGTTAATGTCTTTAAAAATGTGCAAGTTCTGGTTGTTGTGTAGATTAATGCACCTCCAACCCATCAGTGAGGCTGGATGGTTCTTTTTTTCTTTTTAACCCCAGAAATTGATTAAAAAATTAACATGTGAGACGACAGGATAAGTTTTGAATTTGCTTCAGCCCATTTCATTTTTTTGAAAGTGACATTCCAGACATATTTAGATTTTTTTTTCTTTACTATGAGGAGCTTTCCCTTATTTTTTATTTTTACATAAAAAAACAATCTTGGAGCTTTGCAGTGATTCCTAAATATTCCGCAAACATTTAACAATCATCAATAATTAGACCTAAAATCATTTTTAAAAATTACACATTTTCATTCTTCATCATGTGCAGAACAAAATATCAAAAAGTAAAATAAAATAGCACAAAAAAGGATTAAAAAATTCTCTTTAAAAGATAACTTCTCATAGATCATTTTGGGTGTTGGTACTGAATTCTAGATGAACATTCATGTGGAAATAGAAATCCTAAATGGAATCTGAGTCATTTTAGAGTATATTAGAGGATATTTTAGTTTTAAATCAGTTATGGGGTTTGATCTGACATGAGAAAATGTTCTCCTCTCGCCACGCGAATGTTGAAACTTAACGTTTTTTCCCACCAGACATCTTGTGAGTCCTTAATTTTAAAAGTTGACGGGCGAGTTATTCCCTTAATAACGGCAGCTTTGACCTTTGGCTCAACGAAATCAGGGTCTCTCTCGTAATCCACACAGGACGCGATTACATTCACTTCCAGGAATCCCTGAGGAGCCGCAGTTGTCAGACAGACTATGGAACAGCACCAGCCTGCAGAAGGGCCTTTCACCTCCTGGGGATGATTGGAGGTGGAGGGCTGAGCAGCACTAACACAAGAGTAAACACAGCTTTGACAGAGAAGAGCTTCCTGGGAAAAACCATCGACTTATCTGGATGATTTTTTCCCCCTTCGTCCAGAAACAGACTGGGCTTTCTGTTTGGATGACTTCATGTTGAGAACAAAAAAAAAGTCACATCTGTGGGGATGTGTAATGACGCTACATAAACAGAGTTTGGACATTATGATGAAAATGTGGGTTGTGAGTTTGGGGCCACAACGCAAACCGGCCTTTCCTGTTTCACGCTGCAGGGCTAAACAAAAGATGCCTGCCCGACTGGCCCTTCGGTGGTAAAAATAGCCTTACACGTTTTTAAAAAGGAATGCAGTCGTTTGCAAGGCCTTTTCCTGCCAAACCGTTTATCAGTTGTCCTGGGGGTGCAAACTCTAGCTCTTTAGCTGGTTTCACCCATACGCTGCAGTCTTGAAAAGTTCCAGAGATGTTCCTGTTAAAAAGCAACCATCAGCAGTTTTTCCAGCTTTGATATCTTTCCATAATAGAACGTGATGTTAGTATGGGAGACGAGATGCAAACGTAGCCGCATATCTTAAGGTTTTCCACACCCTCATCACTACTGTGGATACCTTCAGACACACYCAGTAATGAAATACCCATAAAACCCTCCTTAAGGAGCCTCATCCATCATTCTGGAAACACCGAAGGGGGAAAAAAAACATTGATTTTCACACCATCATCTTTGATTCCCATCCTGCCAGACGTGTGCTCTGGGAAAACGATGCCTCAACAACACGTGGGAAGTAAGAAGTTTTTAAGTTACCAAAAATAATTGCATTAAACAGAGGTCTGCTAGTGTCAACACAGAATGAACTGTGCAGTGACTAACCACTTRGCTATGCGCAAACTTCCTTGAAATGTGGAATCGGGAACTTCAGAGTTTGTTTTGGACAGAACGGGAGTTCGTATTGCGCTCGCTACAATTTCAAATTGCTTTGCATTTTTATCTATTCCAAATAAAGGGAAAGGAGGTCTGCGTTCATCCTTATATGGGAACTTTCTCCTCCTGACCTCACTGTGATTTTTCTGGCCACTTTCTTACCCCGGGCAGCTGAAATAAGCAGTCGGGGTGCTGAGGGGGATGAATGTGCAACAGTTTGGCTTTAAATGTTTTCCTGTTCCAAAAAAAAAAAAAAAACAGTGTCAGAGAGCATTGGATATAATAGCTAATGTTAGCTGAAGTATTATTTAAACATTTTAAAACCACTTAAACCAACATCTGGTTTATGTTTAGCTTTTTGCAGGATGGATTGTGTAACATGCTTTAGGTTTTGTTTTTTTTTCCCCTCCTAAAAATGGTTATTTTAAAATCTAAAATTCAGAATTTCAATTAAGTTGGTGAATTTGACTGCAGTCTGCCCCGGCTGAGAGTAATTATGTGCAATAAAAGCACTCCCAGTGAAACACTAGAGCTTCCAGATAAAGTCTTAGGTTGATGAATTATGTAATTTTTGACGATSCAAGTTATCCAACGTCACTATAATGTGTTAAACTTTGTACAGTTCTGTAAAATGCAGCCTAGATGTCAATAACAATATACCGACACCATTAAAAACTTGCTTCCTGTTTACAAAAAATCCAAGTGTCAGGGCCTTAGACGACCATACTTTGGCAAAACATGTAACCACCTCTGCTCCTCCATGCCCACGTCTGTCACTCTGCACATGAAATATATAACAAGCTACATCTGGAGCAAAGTTTTGCAGTCTATTGGAATGTCTGCTGTGGTCGGAATCTGTCTTTGGGGAGGAAAATGATTTTTTTTTCCTGAAGATCCATCTTGGGCTGCAGAAATGTATCCAAGCCTCTTTCTGCAGCCCAGCAGGCGATACGCTTTACCTCCGTGCTCTGGCATTTAACTTAAACACAACAAAAGAAGATGGTGCTAGGAAATGTGGGGCTCTCCACGCAGTTGCATAAAAAAATTAGCTGATTAAAAACAGACAAACTAAAGTTAATTTTGCTTTATTGCAAAGACTTTTCACAATCTGTGATTTGATTTAGAAGTGGGTAAATTTTGATTTAATCCAGAAATTAACCTCCTGTCTTAATATACATGCTGTTTTCTCACCATGCCAGAAGCCCCTCCCCAGGAGGTAAACTCACACAGAGGGTTTCGTGATTTGTGTGTTTTAATCACCCGTCACTCGCTACTGAACAGAGACTGCATTAAGATGATCTATTAGAAAAGATAGAAACGTGGGCGCTGATTAATCGCCACTGCTGGTCAGCTCAGGTAACAACACAGACGAGGACAGCGGTGTGCGGAGGATCAAAGCGAGGACGAATCACAGCGAAGATTAACACTGACCACAGTCAAGGCCAACATCAAAAGGRACCAAAGCTTTGAGAAAGATAAGACATAATTTGACACCTAAAAATGTGTGAGTGGATTATTTATTATTGGCAACAAAAGATTTTATTTGGTCAGTGTAAAGAAAAATGTCTTTAAACGTATTTCCTAATTATTATATTTGCAAATTCATGTTTTTGTGTAATTTTGCACTGACTTTCATGATGTCAACATTTCTTTCCTTTGCTAATAAAATACTGTTGACTTTGAACACAGGTCAGACAATGATAAAGATTAGAATAAGTAGAGAGAACGTCTTGTCAGACTTAATTTGATTTAAAGTGTTCATGGGGGCTCTGTGTTTCATTTTCCAGGAAAAAAACTTACTGACCTTTATTTAACCTGCCAAGTCTTCAGAGAATAAAATCTTTCTCCAAGTTCAGGGAGACATATTGGCATAATTATCTTACAGACCATGACAATGCAAACATTCATAAAAGAGATAAGAAAAAAGTGGGGGATGAAAGAAGAAAGTGAAGGCTAAAGCTGCACGTTTTAAAGATTTATGAATTCCTCATTTAGGATCTATAAAAACGAGGAAACAGAAAAGATTCTAAATCAGATGTGGAGGAAAGTGAAAGATGAGGATTTTTAGTGACGGGGTTTTTGAGAGAAATAAACGTGGTGCACACTAAAGCTGAACTCAAAACTCAACAGCCTTTCTTTAAAATCTTCTGTTTTTAAGTCAAACTGAAACATTATGGCTACCTCCAAGTTAGAATACAATTAATTAAAACTAAACCAGAGTTCCCTTTACATGGGGGTCAGAGCAAACAAAAAGCTTTCAGCAAACAAACAGCGGGTTTCTGGTTGCGATTGTTGACCTAGAGAGCAGCATTAACATTCTTCTGGATGTGTCGGGCTGAACCAAAGGCCTAAGGGCAGTCCAGCTGGGTTCAACAGAACCAGCCAGAGATCGCAGCAACAGTTTTATTGGATCTGTGGGAAACCGCGCTCTGTGTGCCTCAAAGTTTGCCAACCTTGTTCTGTGGTCTGATAACCTCAGCTGTGGCTTGGAGCGGGAGCCGCTTCAACTGGGCTTTTAAAGAATCGGAGCATGTTTTATTAGGGAGAATTTGCACGTTCTCATATTACTCTGTGTGAATGGGGCTTTACAATAAAAAAAAAAACCCACAGACCTCTATGGGCAACCAGGAGGCCCCTGCTGGGCGCTCTACTCAGTCATGTGGAACTCCACAAGAAGCCTCAAAGCACAGATCAGAGCGCTGCTGAAGTGTCTGTGTTTCCTGATAAGATGGAAGACGTTACGCAGCTAAAATAAACTGTACTTAAGAGACATAATTAAGCTTTTAGTCCTGAGGGCTTGATATCTGTGACTTGCTATGGTCAAAATAAACTATGATTATGTAACAATGATTGATTATAAAGCTTGATTTCCTACAAAAACCACACCACACAACCGTTCTGCTTTTTAGTAAAAAATACTTCGAACAAGTGGTGTCCTATATCGATACGGGGGTAATGGTATTGTTACGCCACTTAATGTGTTACAGTTTACACTTCAAGTGAAGGGTTTGTCACCCTCATGTTTACGAAATTCATACAAGTTGAAAGAAAATATTTTTTGCTGTTTCTATTTCTTTTAAAATAGGGGCGGCTGTGGCGGAGTGGTTAGGGGAGTCGTCCTGGAACCAGAAGGTCACTGGTTCGATCCCCCGTCCAGCCATCTCAGTCGTTGTGTCCTTGGGCAAGACACTTCACCCACCTTGCCTACTGATGGTGGTCAGAGGGTCCGGTGGCGCCGATGCATGGCAGCCCCACCTCTGTCAGTGTGCCCCAGGGCAGCTGTGGCTACAGTGTAGTTTGCCATCATCAGTGTGTGAATGTGAGTGTGAATGGGTGAATGTCTGTTAGTGTAAAGCGCTTTGGGGGTCCGGAGGGACTTGAAAAGCGCTCTATAAGTTCAGTACCATTTACCATTTACCATTTAAAATGTTTCAACAGTACTTATGTCGTAAATTTGTTTTGATCCACTCAAATGGACTGTAGGTAATTTTTGGTTAACTCCGTCAGTACTCGGTATTAGTGAGTACCCAAACTGAAATTCTTGTACTCAGAAAAAAAGTGGTATAGGGATACCCCTACTTAGTGTACTAAACTGGGTAACTGGTTTACCCAAATAACATACATGAAAGAGATCGTTTTGATTAAAAAATACTTTCTCAACCATAAAAGCAGCCAACTCTGACCAAGTTGTTCTTGTTGTTTTCACATCATCTTTAGCCACAATGATTTAAATGTGGGTCTATACCCTTGACTGCATGATGGCTACACATTTTACACCAATAAACCATTTCTGCCTCTTGGATTAATACATGAGTATCAAATGGGGGATGACCTCAAATAGCCATCTTCTGTTTTTAAACTGGCTCATTGCAGCTAATCTAAAGCCACAGCTCTGACCATCAGCAGACCAGAAAAGTCCTCCAGCCATGAAACGTCTACATGCACAACCAGGTTTATGAGACCAAAGAGTAAAGCTGGTTTACAACACTGCTGGCATTGCATGAGTTCAGTTCAGCTTAATATCAGTCCAGTGACTCTCTTTATAACACTGCATAACCAGAAGTGCTTAGCTCTTCATATAAAATGTGATATCCTCCTGCATCCTTGCACATACCCAGTTTTAGTTTTTTTAAGTTTAAAGTTTATTCATTTAAAAACAACACAAATTCAACATACAACAAAAACACAAATTAAATTAAATGAAAGGTAGCAGAAGAAAGAATCTTATAATTTCTGCCCCTTTTTTTTACAAACAAATTCAAAGAAAATATTCTTCAATTTACAATAAACATAAATAACAATTTTCTATTAAAAACATACAAATTTTACATACAATAAAGACAATATCAAAAATAAAATGCAAGGCAGCAGAAAGAAGAATAAATATTATCTGCACCTTTTTCCCAAAAAATAAATTCAAACAATAAATAATCTACAAATAAAAACTTCAACTCCTCGAGNACAATAATTCTCATTGAACAAATTATATGAGTACATATTCTTTTTCATATTTCTTCATTAAATCAATTTTAATCATTCTCTTAAACAGAAACAGTAAAGCCATAGCAAAACCAATATAAAAATAAAATGCAAGGCAGCAGAAAGAGGAAAAAAAATCCTATCCTATCTGCCCCTTTTTTTTAAAAAATTAAACAAATTAACCCTAAAGTAATAAAAAGAAAACAAAACAACAATAATTCTCATTGAACAAATTATATGAGTACATATTCTTTTTCATATTTCTTCATTAAATCAATTTTAATCATTCTCTTAAACAGAAACAGTGCAGCCATAACTCCTGAGGTAAAATATTTAAAAAGCTACAATAAAAACAGCATTATGTATTACGATATAATCAAACAATTCATATTTGTTTAGGTTTTGTAGAAGAGCGTGCATGTCAAGTTCTCTTTTTCGTGCCCTGTTTACTTCAGTTTTAAACTCCATTATCCCAGTGCAAACAAACAACAAGACTCCCCTGCTGTTGAGGTGGTTTTAATCTTTTTTGTGCTTTTGCACAATTCTCTAACACATCAACAATGCTGGATGCTTGGATCTCTGCAGAGATGATGCACAGTGATATCACAGCAGCATTATAAAAACATGTTTATTGTTAACAATGTTCTGAAATGGCATGCTATAACAGAGATAGAGTTGTAGATTGCTCAAATTTATTGAATAAAATTGCATCAAAGTCCAGTATTCTTTAACTTTTAAATTGGTGTGATGGTACACAGATAAAATAATATATTACAATTAATCAATGCGACTCTTACAAATTTAAGCAAACAAAAACACTGAAAATCTGTGATTTATTTGATAACTATCTGGTATTTTAAAAGTATTACTTTTTGTCAAGTGAGTTTGTCCAATCTCATGATTGTTTTGCAATAACCAAACATTAAAATAAATAAAAGTACTTTAAACAGTTAAGATCACGTAAGGTAAACTTGTGATTTTTTTTTATAAATGCATCAGAAAACATCTCACAGGACAAGAAAATGTTCTTGTATAGGCCAACAGTAACTCAATATCTGCATAAATATATTATTATATAATAATGGTAGTCTCTTTTGTGAGGTAAGATATTTCAGCATCCATTACATTCCAACCACAGATCAAAATGGTTGTAACTTAAGCTAAGCAGAGACTACTTTTGTCGACCACTAGCCCATTAATACCAGCAATCTGGATTATGCAAATCAATGGTAATAACAGCGTGYCTTCCCTTTATTCTACCGAGACTGTAGGAGGAAGTGCTTCAGTGCAATATTTTTTTTCCCCGTTCTACCAGGTTTATGTTGTCTTTTATTAAAAGTTGTTTTTGTTTTGTTTTAAATTCAGAATTTTTCCATCTCAAAATGTAGTGATTTTTAAAGCAATGTCTTCCATTCGAGAAACCTTTGTTGTGCTTTTTAACAGAATAATGCCACTGATAATGTTACCAGAGATCACGACTACACCTTACAGCAAGCATTTTCACCTCGTGACAAAGATGAAGACTTCATGGTGATCCCTGACCTAAAACTGTCACTGACATACTCCAGGTTTCCACTAACTTCCTGCTTGGAATGTCTGGTATCGCCTCACATGTACAAAATCCAGATGACCTGCCATATGGTACAAATGGGCTTCTCATGTTTAATCAACAAAAGCTCTTAAGTGGTCTACATTAAAACCTTGCATGGTCTGAGCTCATCTATATAACAGGAGTTTGAGAGATACCCTCCAACCATCTATTATCTGCTGCTTGTTCTGGTCATAGGAGCAGTAGATTGAGCAGGAAAGTCCAGACATATTTTTCTACCACTTCTTACATTTCTTCCAGGAAGAATCCAAGGCATTRCCATGTRAGCTGAGAGACAGTCTCTTTAGAATGTTTTGGGTCTTCTCTAGAGTCTCCTCCCATTTGGACATGCCTGGAACACTTTCCTAGGGAGGCAAGAGGAAAGAATGGACATAGGACCTACACTGTTATTGGTAAGTCCAGCAAAATCCAGTTTGTACATTCCATGTCCAAGAGCCAACTTCTGTAAGCTAGGGTCAGAGAGCAAAGGTCCCTGCCTTTGGCTGCCACCCACAGCACTTTGCACTCAACCGTTATGGCAGGCATCTTGCAGGTGCTACACACCCATGTGGTTAATTTGGGCTTAGCCCTAATAGGCCACATGGGTAGAGGCAAAATCACTTATCAATTCAAATGAGTATCATGAATTACTCCTTGTTTGGCCCATCACCTAGGATCAATCTGCCTTGGGTGACCATACCAAGAGTCCCAAAATGCACAGCTCCTAGTATCATTAGGGTACAGAAAATCCTCCACTACGATAAGGTGGGAATTTACAGGAGAGATACCCTGTAAGCATGAATAACACCTCACATTTCCTTAGCCACTGTGAGGCTATGTCACTTCTGAAGCAGAAATCTGTCCTGCCTTTCTGTTGACACAGTTTATCYAACGGGAACAAGGTCCGTCTGACAGCCAAATGCCATTTAGTGCTTGCTGTGCTTCTGCAAGACCATTGTGTTTCTTGGCTGCCAATGCTGGGTTTTCTTGGCCTGAAGCTTGTTTTCATTCAGAGCTCCAACAACTCTGGGACTAATCGGGTTTAAAAGACGTATCAACAGGTCCACAGACTTACTGGTCTAGTGTAAAGCCAGGTTCTAGAAAGTTAGAAAAGTGGCAACAAGAACTTGTTCATAGTTTTAACATCATGTCTGATCGTGAGATGGTCTGACTGTAAAACATTGCCCAAAGTAGAGAATGCAGCTAGAATAAACAAGACCAGGTTTAAAAATTTAATATAAAAATATTTTTCCAAGATGATTTAAAAGAAGTATTGTAACACTTAATAATGTGTCTTGATTCTGGTTTTACAGCTTCACATTCACAAATACAGCTAATCTCAGCTCTACTTCAACCAGTCTAACTTGACTCTGCTAGCACATGTGGTCCTTTAGTATATTCTTGTGATATTTTTACAGCCATCCATTTTCTTTACCCTTTTTTTTCAGAGGAGAAATACATGTCTAGAAAGTGGAAGTGACAAGAATTAACAAGTCAGACCCGCACTCAATTTCAGTCTGTAATTTTGCTGAGTGCTGAAGGATAGCTGAAGAGCAATCGCAACCCAAGGGCATTCAGTGGCAGAGCTTGACTGTGCTGTTTCCTCACCCACACCCGAGTAAAAACACCTGACAATCTCGGCTCTACTAGAGTCAGCAGGTGTTCCACAACTCCTGGTAAACACAGGTACTCCTGATATAGAATCCGGTTGTCTTGACTAACACTCATCTGAATGGTCAGATGGGGGATGTGTTTTAACCAAAATTTCAAAAGTTGTTTTGCATTTTTGTCTGTTTTTGTTTAGATCAGTTTTCACTTTTTGGATCTATAATTACAATCAGTCAAAACTTGTAAAGTGACATTTGGTGTCTTAATAGCAATAAAACTACTTTCAGTTCATTGCCTTGAAGATTTATTTATTTATTTATTATTTTTTGCAATAAAGTCCAAGGTGAGACAGCTTTATTTATTAGTTGTGTATTTTTTAATAATCAAATACTGAGTTTATTTCTATTAGGGGTGGGAATCTTTTACTCTCTCACAATTCGATTAGATTAGATTCTATTCAGATTCTTTGGGCCACGATTCAATTCAAATTCAATTTTTTTCATTTTAAACTGATAATGTGAGCACATCTGTCATGTTTCCAAAGAGCTTCATCTTAATTTAGCAAAGCTTACTACACAAAGTGAAGCTCATGTCAAACTCGGACTCATTCAGTAAAAAAACAAAATGAGCCAAATTTTTGCATTCAAGTAAGACAGGGTCAGTTGAAGCTCTTTCTTCCAGTTCTGTAGTTTCCTCTTTGTTTTGGTGCTTTCTGCGCATTCATGTTCCAGAAGCAGCTGCGTGATGACATCAGGACGTCCCATGTAGTTATAAAATGGAGGCTGACAGCCTTTGGATTTGCTTTATTTTTTTAATTCGTAAAAATTGCTTTTGGGACATTTTAAATCGGTTCTGAATCTTTGTAAATGAGAATATCGATTCTGGTGTAAAACGATTTTTTGGTGTACCCCTAATTTCTATGAAATAAGCCAGAAGGCAAAATTAACACACTTAAGGAAACACAAGAATTGGAAAACGTGTCTAAAGTTTCAACTGTCCAAAAATGTTGATGTATTGTTTATTAGATGCAAGGCTGCATTTAAGTTGGTATAAAAATATACATGGGAATGCATTGTAAACTGAATTATTGTGATATTGCAGCACAATAGGTCTAAATTATCTATTTTTAAGATAGATTTGGTTATTTTTTCAAGTTATTTATTCACACTAAGCTTTGATGTTAAACTAAATTTTAGTTCTCAGGAAATATTGATACAAACTACTAGGAATGTGCGATATGGCAAAAAATTCATATCACGATATACATTATGATGAGAGGCGGTAACGATATATATGACAATATAAAACTTATAATAGAAAATAAATAAATCACATTAATTGAGTGGAATAAATATGTATGGGTAAAAAAATTTAGACCTTAAAATCTCCTTCTTTAAGGGACACTTTAAAGTCTCCCATAAAAATCTAAATTTAAGGGAGATCTACCTGGTTAAATCAAATATCACTCACAATATAATGTAC
>NW_013952460.1:596086-601123 GCF_001266775.1 Austrofundulus limnaeus
TGCTTCGTTTTAAGGTGGTAAAACAAATTGCTTATATTTATTCCTTTCTACACACTTTGCAGATTATTTTTTCTGCACTCCACCTGTTTAATCTGTTCGCGCTCTGGTGGGGTGACAATCATAGTCGTGCTTTGGAGTACGCGTGCATTCGGCCGTGCGTCGTCGCGCTATGACCGCAGGAAAAACGAGGTCCAGACTGATTTTTGTGCGTCCCACCTGAGCACTGACCTCACCTGCACTGACGGTCGCCTCGCTGCGTGGAAATGAATGGAGAGCGAGCGACGTCGCCTTCCYTGTGTCGAGCCCTTCACACATGCTGTGGCGCGAGCTCCTCCCGCAGCAGGCAGTGTGGTCTGTCAGAATCCGACCGGAGGACGCGCCGTCACGTAAATATGTAAACAGTTCGGCGTTCATTTTTACACACCCGAACCAGGTCCAGATAAGTTTTTTTTTCCCACTCTTCATTTGTGCTCTCAGCCTCGCTGCTTCCCGCTTCCTCTGTTTTGACTCCAGCCAGTTACGTCATCAAAAAGAATTGAGCGGTTGGCCGGTAGACAACAGATCTCTATCATAGGACAAATTTATATCGTTTCTACCGAATATCACTTATATCGCGCATTCCTACAAACTACCAATTTAAACTGTTTTTTTMGGGGGGGTTAAAACACATTTTTGTAATTAAAAAAAATATCTGCTAGCCAAAAGTGAATTCTGTCTTTAAGAATAAAGGTAGAGTAAATGTAGCATCTAATCAAATGCAACACACTGTGACAAGCTCAAGATGCCAGAGCACTTGGGTTTTGTTTGTTCGTAGCCTTGATCTAGTCATTAGGAGAAGAAAAAATAGCCTGGAAAGCAAAGATTTCTTCCTAAGATTGCCCGCTTTTAGTCATTTTTAAAGGCTTTGGCTTTTTACTGAAACATTCCTGAACCTAAATTACACAGTAATTAAGGACATAATGTCTTGTAGAAACAGAACAAGTACCTCTGGCAACAGGAATACCATGCTGCTTCAGAGCTGGTCAGAATCAAATTATTTTGGACAGAGTATCTTGCAAAGCAAAGTTTCTTAAAAAGAAAAAATAATAATCAAACATAGCCATGAGATTAGGCTGCTTTACAAGAAATAAATTCCTCCTTTGTCTTGTTCTCAATGATTCTGCAAGTACCACTTTTTAATTACAAGGAAAAAAACTTCCATTTTTTACTTTTGGTCAGTCAAAAGCAATATTTCCGATCAAAAACAAAAAGCATTTCTATTATTTTGTTCCCATTTCATTACAATTTCATGAGGACGTACAGTGAAAACTAAACCATGGCATATTGATTAGGTAGGATTTTGTCATTGTAATAGACCATATATGCAAATATGTCTACTATAAACCATTGTTTCATATTTATTTGCACACCTTTAATACTTTTAAATTTTCCAAATTTAGAGTCTTCTAGCAGCTTTAGAGGCATGAATTGGGAGTGTGAAGCCAAGACAGCAAAAAAAGCTAACTTTTGAAATTCTGTTTTAAAATACCCATTACTTGCTTTATATAACTAGGATCCATGGGATCATTTCTGACCTCAACTACAGAGCGTATGCCGTCATGCTGTCATTTCCTGGGTTACTCCTAACTGAAAACAGGATTGTTATTCATTTGTGTTCTTCAGGCTGAACCCAATTGAAGCTGAAACTTAAGAACTGAACAAGAAAACCTGTTTTTAGACAGAGTTTGAAGCTTTACCTTTCACCCTACACTAGAGAAAAGAAAACTGTATTCTACTGAAAATATTTGCGTGCTTTAAAAACTAAATGCAGTGCTGATGCAGCACAACCACATGTAATGTTTGGTTAGCTTTTATTTATTAGCACCAGTTTAAATCCTGGTAAGATATGAGTCACCCTGATAGACACCAACCTACGCCAAACCTAAAATATGCTTGTTTTCAAATGGCATAATAATGACCAAAAAAAGAAACAAGCCAAATATAAAGTGCTGCATTTTATCAGATCCTTAGTTCCCATTTGGGCCTCATCTTGCATGACATCCAGCATGGTTGAACCCATGTGCGGAATTCATAGCTGAGCCCAAAGAGGCAGCTCCTCTAAACAAACCCACTGAGTACCATCTACCTGCAGCACAGCACAGCTGGACAGCCCCCCCGAGACTGAAGCAGCTATGGCAGACATGGCTTAGAAAGGAAAAACACTGAGCAGAACACACGGGGAACACGTCTATTTAAAGCTGGCATCTGCTAAACTATTCACCAAGAAACAGCATTTCGCTTCTGTTTAAGATGACTCCTGTTGAGAAAAGGATCATTTCAGCTCAAAGAGAACAAAAACATCAACACCGGGTTTAAAAAAAAAAAAAGAAGAAATGCTGGCTCTCAAACTGTCAGATGGAAAGTTCATCTCTGAATTACACTCAATTACTTACAAAGCAATTCTACTTATTGTCTGCAACAAACTTGTTCAAGCTGCAATTAATCATTTTATACCTCATTGTTTTTTAAAGATGGCACTGTATTATTAAAAGCAGTTGCTCTTCTACGTTTTTATGATCTGAGCTGTTTTGTTTTGTTGCAGCCAGGCCAGAATGCAGATTAGTCTGAGGTTGTTTGGACAATGCTGCTCCAATGTGGCATTTAACGTGCATTTTAATTTTTTATTAGCTCGGCTGCAGACATGTTTTAATGGATATTTTTCTCTCTAGCAGAGAAAAAAAAATACTCCATTCAGAATGCAAAAATTTCAGTAAATTTTGAAACAGACCAGTAAGTGGCAATAACACTACAATTTGCACATCATGAAGCAAAAGAAAACACGGKTAGAAATTATTGGAACAAAAGCTTGTTTTTGTGGCATCAAATATAATTTTCTCTCATAAATAACCTTTTTCAGCACACAGATATTTAATTGGGACAGGGTTTAATGGACAAAGGTAAAAACAGGTCATTGTTGCCATGTTTACACAAAACAATACAATAGATTTGATTATATTAGATTAGAATAAAGTTCATTAATCCCCTGGGAAGATTCTTACAGGGAAATTAAAAGTTCAATAGTTCACAAGCATAATAACAGTGTTAATGCCATGAAACTTGTGTGACACGTTCACAAAGGTGGGAACAATTTTCCTCTCAGTAAAGAGATTTGCAAGAGAAAAAAGGTGGAAATTCAGTAGGAATTTTTATTTTATTTATTTATTGATTTTTTGCTGAGTATCCATGTTATTGTGACATGGCTAAAGTAAGCGTTTTACTCCAGGTCTTAAATTAAGCTTCTCTTTTGCTTTTCATCATCATGAAGCTTCAGCTAAACCTTGATAAAAAAAAACAGTTATGCTTTTAAAGTGACAAAACAAGGATTTTACTGCAACAACCACACAATGACATTTTTTCCTCTTCTGAATAAAAGTCAAATCTTTCTATTAAACATAAAACCTCAGTGATCAAGTAATTTCAGTCAAATTAAAATGAAGCTGTTAAATAAATTTAACAGCTTCTGCTATGAAGAGAGTATGATAATATTCCTCTAAGTTGATTATGTTTTGCAGAAAAATAAAAAAAATAGAACTAAATTGACAAATATTGTTGCCCAGGCTGGCAAAATGATTCAGAATGAGAATGGGCAAGATAAGTGAATATTAAGATTTTTGCTGCAGTTGAGATTTGTTGAAAAAAATGGTCTATAAAAAGTAACTAAAATAGCATTCAAGCTCCCTAATCTACCCTTAAATCAAAAGGTTTCTAACAGCTTTGTAGTTTCTAAAAGGTATGTTTTCAGAAATAAGTCTAAGTCTTAAAATTCTTATAATTTTCTTTTAATATGACCATTTTTTTCTGCAGGCAATCGTGGTACCGACATTCATTCATTTACTGTATGGTGTCATTATGAAGCTTGGGGATTCCCTTTTTTAAATATGTTGAGCTGAAATTCCCAATAAAAAACATGTTTTCCAACACTCTTAAAACAAAACACTAGCCTGGTGATAAGTTGCCAAATTTCAACAAATTCTGCATTATGAAATTGAGATTTTAAAAATGTTAACTCAATAATGAGAAATTCTTCATTGTGTCTTATTTTGCCAGCAGCACATATCACATTTAAAGAAACTCTAGAGTTTCAGTAAAAATGGTAACTGTTCATGGGTGTGCTATATTTTAAAAGGAAAGAGTCACAAGTGTGAAAGAAGTCCTAACACTGAAGCAACAAGCCAGGATCTAGTATCAGAAGAAAGTCAATGAAGTGCAAGTTGATCCCCAGAGCTACGGCGGTGGGACATTCATCAGGTTTGTGTGAGTTTACTTTGGCAGGTTAGGCTGCATTCTCTCAAGAGTKGACTCTTCTAGCCAGAAAAGATGAGTAGCAGACGCATGGGAAAATAATCCTTTTTCTTTTTGTGTAGCTGCCAAACATTAAAGTTTCATCTGGAAGGATGATTAAACCTGTGTGGCCACTGACCGCTCTGGCCAAACCAGACTTACTATCCCGTTGCACACGTCCGTGTAAMAAGAATAAAATATATCGTGCTGCTTCCAACTCCCGGCATAAACCTAAAAAATCAAGGATAATGTTGACTTTCCACTGCAAGGATCACAAAGATTAATATGACAAGATTGGTTCCTGAATAGATCCAGTGTTCAAAAAGGGGGAAATATTATCCAGGGCGTCACAATAAACAGACTTGGACATGAGACCCYGTTTACTGGCAGGTACATTCTTATCTGAGTTCAACAGACATTTCAAAACCACAGACAACAAAGATGCAACAGGGAAGATGAAAGAGTTCCTTGTTTGCTGCGGTGGTGGGATTACTCCATGTGCCTGTCATCAAGCAGGACAAACAGGATGTTTTCCAAAAACTGGAATTTCCATAACTTATGATATATAAAAAAAAACTCAAATACTACCACTTATTGCTCATTTGTTATTAATAATTTTAAATATTCCCAAATTGTAATAGTCATCTGATGTGGATTCTCCCCTATTTAAAAATCTCTGCTGATGACAGAAATACAAATGGCGAAGTAGTCGTCAGC
>NW_013952460.1:601196-602842 GCF_001266775.1 Austrofundulus limnaeus
GATAGATAGATAGATAGATAGCAGACCTATAATGAAAATACGTTTTTAAAAAAGCTGAATAAAACTTGGTTTTTAGTCACAGCGCAGGCATTTAAATGTTCAGTTTCAGACGATGGTGGTATTTTCTGAGTGTCACTGTGTTCAAGTAAGAACATCAGTCTTCTGACCGAGCATGCTAACTGCGGTTAGCAACACATAATTGATGGAAAAGGCATAATTTCCAGGGTGGAATATTTCACAAACCATAACTGAGAAATGGGCAACAGGCATCAACTACATGGCATCAACAAAAGCTTGCGAACACAGCAAGCCTCTCCATGATGAGGAACTTTGAGAGTCTGATAACTTCACCGCCCAGAGTTTTTATTTGTTTACTTTATTGGTGTTTGGTCGGGAAAGTACAAAGAAAATCTCCACTGTAATCTTTCCTTTATGTCAAATTAGTTCTCATCWACAGATTGTTTTCTTTCAAGTCACTAAACAATCGCACAGCATTTAAACACAAACTGATCAACTTATTCCACTCAAAACCTGCTTATTTGTTGCCTGGAACAAACAAAAGCTTGCTGTCCAAAATAAAAAGCGCATCATCCATTAAAACACTTCAACAATGAGAGGGAAGATTTAATAAAGGGAGATGTCGAATACTGTGTGAGTTTGTGTGGCTGCAGCAGCCGGTGGTTATGTAATTTCCACTCTAGGTAACAATAGTATGTCTCTTACTTGAATACCAGCTCTCTCTCTCTCTTCACAATGATTACATCCTTCCCAGCATTAATGAGGTCAAAAAGTGACCTTATCTATTGAGGGCTTGTTTGTCCAGGCAGGGTAAGTTTGCACATGGTCTCCTTATGCATCATTAAAGRAAAAAGGCAGGAGGAAAAACTAAACCATCACCTGCTATCCTCAAGAAAAATGCTTTAGAACAGAAAAATAAATAAACTAAGGAGCCACATCGATACATGTTCTCACTCAACATGAACGAGCATTAACATTTATCTGGTTATTATATCTCTTATATTGTATCTCGTTGTTGACGTTCACTTCCTGCATTGTTTTGTTCCACCAATGTGCTTTTCCTGGTTCTGCTCTGTCTTACATAATTATACAACRTTGTGGGCTGTGTCTTTTTACAGTGGCTGTAAAATTTAAATATAATTGTCCTGGAAGCAGACAGCGATGAAATACTGGGCAAGGTACAGAAAAGTCAAACAGTCTTTTKAGCAAACAGACATTTGAGTAGCAGAAAGCTCCACTTAAATAAACCCGAGGCCTGAACTTTAGTCTCCACCCATCTCCCTCTGGCAGTAACAGTTTCTTTTTAGTGGGAACAACAAACATTTTTCTTGATCTCTTCATAGATTTCTTTCCAGTCCGACTGTGCGTGCYGGGAGCATAGCTTGTTTCCACAGCAACAGCTGCTGCACTATTCACCTCAAGTTTCTTTGGAGTACGTCACTAAGTGTGTGTCAATGTATGAATGTCAAAGCAGAAACGATGTGCAAAAACAACAGACAAAAAAAGGACAATTTGCCTTACGCAAATAAGATTAATAAACTAATTAGAGAAAGTTTGAAATAAACTTTTATTTATTAACTTTCCTTAATTTATAACATCTAATTTAAACTTTCTATTTGAGTGTTTGA
>NW_013952460.1:603294-610194 GCF_001266775.1 Austrofundulus limnaeus
GACAAATACCCAAACATACACAATCGCACCATCCCACCCTCATCCTCACCCCCACTCAGTCAAAGACATACAAGGATGCCACATTCCACTCATACCCGATACACACTCTATACCCCCCAGGTCCAGGACATGTACCCACCCCCTAATGGAGGCCGCACACACCCGAACCCAGGAGGTAGACCCAATCATTCTGAGGTGGAGAGGAGCAGATAGCCAAGGCCCGGCCCGGGCCGCACCAGGACGCCCGGCCAGCCCCCCGCCGCAGAGAAGCCACACCCATGACATGAGTGTTTGATTCTACAGGATGTGACACGTCCCATCGATCTGAGGATTTAAGCTTTGTTTACAAGATGCAATTCATCTGATCCCGCTGACGTGGTAGTGACATGTTCTTTGAAAGAGATGGATAAGGGAGGGAAATCTGGTATTTCTGTTTTTAATCAAGGAGAGGTGTTATTTTGTGCATTTCTCACGAAGAGACCACCACAGTGTCTGCCAGTGCAGGAATGTATCCTTACACTGCCCGACCTAAGCACACTCCCACTCCGACAGCACAGCCACCAAGAGCCAGCTGTGTCTCCTTGCRMTCTCCTTCAAGCAACRTCCTTCCATGAGTTTCGACTWCACAACTTTTATTTTACTCTTTTTATAGGTTTTGTGGGAATGACTGTATAGATGATTGTATTTTCTAACAGCCTTGTCCAGCCGCTCCTCAGTGGYGCAGTGTACTGCAGCCATCCTTTCTACATAAACACACCCACCAAGTTCTGACCAGTCACACACAATACTTGGTGTATACCAGGGGTAGGTAATCCTGGTTCTTGAATGCCGCTATCCTGCATGATTAATTGGTTCTCTGTTCCAACACACSTGATTGTAYGAGCWAAAACTTGGAGCTAAAACTAGYACTTGGAATTAAATCAGTACCTGAACCAGGTTTGTTGGAGCAGAGAACCAAGTAAAACATGCAGGACAGTGGCAATCAAAGACCAGGATTGCCTACCCCTGGTGTATACCTGCAAGACCAGAGTTCTTTCTAAGGGATCATTGCCAGAACCAGTTCTTGGAGGGGATACAAGAAAAAGATGMGTTTTATCTTTACTTTTCATTTATATCTCTTTCATTTGAAAGTAAAGTATAAGTGGGCCCATTGCTCTTCCCAAAAAGAAACTGGTCTTTATTCAAACCTTCGCATCCCTTGCATGAAGGACACAAGATTAGAAACACTCAAGTGTTTTGAGCTTCCCGGAATCCAGAAAGAAATAATTCTTTTCCTTTGACTACTCAGAGCCACGCAGTGGCAAAGAGGTCTCTACTTCAATGCCACAGGCATTACACTGACCATTGTCGTGGAGTCCCATCACCATTTTGTGGTGGTTGAGCATGTTGTGTGTCCAAGTAGGACTCCAACCAGTGAATTTAGAGTTTTCCTTGTCAGAGCGATGAGAGCTTTCCTAAACTTTAGATTTGGGCTGTTTATCAGTTCCTGTGCCTGTCTACAGTCTGTTAGCTCCTTCCAGCAGATTGAGTTGACGTGAAAGAGATGTCTGAAAGAAAGTTGCAGTTTTTCTATTTCATTTCATACTGCTGAAGTGTGGAAATTTTGTTTCAATTAATCAGTGCCTTAAACATTTTTAGTGTTTTCAGACAACTTTAATACATTTGTTTATTTTACCTACTAGTGCTCTGAATTAGCTTAAACCTATAGTCAAACAAAAAATGTAGTATTTAACACGATTAACGGTCTTGTGACCAGGACAGCAGCTCAAGACTTAAATATTATGTGTTCTTGAAAGCTTTCTTGCACAGACCTGTAAGTCATGTCAGTTTTATAAATCAAAACTGAACCTGTTTGCCGCTAAAATTTGCATTTCTGTTCTTCATCTAATATATGCAAAAATATAATCTGTTAATATATACAAATGACAAAAATAAAACTTTCAAACACAGTAAAACAGAAAAACGACAACTATCACTGATTACCATCTAGGCAATCTTAAATTATCACCACAATTATCTCGTTGTTGGGACACAGCCTGCAACCACCTCCTCACATTAACCCTAAATTAAAACAAGTGCTTAAAATTGGATGTGGAAATTATGATCCTAGCAAAAACACGGTGGGAAGTAATCAAAGTGATATTATGATAAAAATCTAGAAAAAGTGGACAAGAACTTTGTCGTGAATAAACAGCAAACTCTATTTTTATAAACTTCTTTGTGTTTCTGAATAAAYATGTTTCTGAAGATGAAGATGTGGAGGCCATCAGAAGTTTTATTCAGATTATACTATATATCCGAACTTACATTTTGTATGCAGTCTCGTTTTCTTTGTAGCCATTATGATCTGTGTGCAGTTTCACTCCAAGAATGATGGTATGCAGTGTTTCCCCTACCATTATACAGGAGGGGCAGAAACAGAAACAAGGGAAAGGGGAAAYAAGGGTTTGAGTCTTTCAAAACAGCAGATTTTTATCAGTATGAGCCATTTGCTTACCTACGCATGCTAGGGATTAATGACTCAGCAGCTGTTTAAACCATCAACCTTCCTTTACCGATGAGCTTCAGCTCAGCAGGTATCTGACTGATCAAACTGAATAAACAGCACCAGGAGTAGACTAAAACTTCTGAAAGAAGTTGAGAAAAACAACAGCCCAATCAGACATAATCAACTACTGATGAGTAAAATAATTCAGTTTCAAAAACTGAGACACTGAGCAATCAAACGTTACAAAAATGCTGCATCGAAAAACTAATGAATTCACAATTTAGTTGTCACCACTTGTTAATCAGTGTATTGACAGCCAGTTTCAAACCTCCTGATTTGAAATTTTCCAGTTCGCCAACACTTCAATTTACAGATGATATTAAAATGAGTTTTTAAATTTGCATTCTACATGAAAAAAACACTAGGAAAGTTACATACAACCCTTTTGGAAATAGTTTTAAAAAATAGTAATCAGACAAGAAGGTAAAATTAAATTAAATAAATAAGCGAAGTAGTAGTTGACCCTTCCTCACCAAAAATAAAATTGAAATCTTCAACTTGCTCCAGGAAAAAAAAGAAATTTTCAATTATATAAATTGCCAAAAAAAAAAGAAAGAACTTTCCTAACACCTCAAAACGTAGCTGTCTGCTTTTCTGCTGCTGATCTTCATTTCCAAATAATCTACAAACCACACAGGAGGCGGAATAAAGGTAAGACTAATGAAAAATGCACCGTGCTGCAGGCAAAGCCATCAATTCATGGGGAGTCAGAGATTTATTTTTGTAAAAACAGGACCAGATATGCAGTAAAGCTTTATAGCAGGAAAACGGAGCACAGCATGCTCTTGGAAACAAAACGCTCCAGCTAAGAGTAAATCTCTTTGCAAAGTGAATCATGCAAGGCCTAAGAAGACAGTTTTTGGTTGTTAAACTGTGAATTTTAGTGTCATAAATGTGTCTGTAAGTAAACATCAAGAGCCCAGAAGAAAGTCTGCTACTGTTCACAGGAGGCCAACCACATTCTAATGAAGAAGTACCTTTAGTAAAATGTTACAAATTGTGCAGATAACTGAGGATGTTTTTCAAGTTTTAGGACTTATTGTTCCTCGTGGTACGCTTTGTCCTCAATTACCATCTGTCACAACATTCCTGTCAAAGCAGCAGCAGAGGACGAAATGAGGAGAGGAGGGTAGTTTCAACTCCTCCTGGAAGACTAAACAATTTCCTCTTCCTCAAGTTACCCAATTTTGTTTTTACTTCACCGTCACGTGGGGGGGAAGCTTAATACCCTGAAAGTTTTCTGTTTTAGTTTCAAAAGGTAGACAAAAGGCAGAGCGGCTGACTGAGGCGGGGCGGATCAGTGGCATGAGCGCATTCCTCGTCGCTCCACCCCACCCGGTGTCACGACGTACACACGGAAAGCGGACAAAATCAAAGCGACAAGGAAATTTCTTTGTAGCTGTCGCATGCTTCATTGCATTCCTGTATTTATATATAAACAAGAAAGGATGTGGACAACTTCCACAGTCTGGGTTCTCTATGTGCACCTGCAAACTCCCCTTTCTCCCCGCCCTTAAAGTTGTAGGAACGTCAGATTTGAACTATTGGTGTTTTACTCTATTAGAGCTGTGGAGCTTTCTTTTATATCGGAAAAAAATGATTGCTGACTTGTAAATAGAYGGTTTCTGTATCATATTTTCCTCTTTCCACTGTTAACATAAATCAAGACTTCCCCTCAAGGCAAAAAATACCCCATCTCAGTTAGACTTGTTGCTCTGCGCTGGCAGGTACATATACTGCGTACTTCCTTTGGTTAAATCTAGCCCTCAGAGAGGATCACCCCACAATTCTGCAATGAACTACAGAAAAATCCTGAAGGTGTACAGTTAGAAGGCAGTCTCTCTCCCTTGAGGAAAACTTGTTATTCACAAGGATGTCTGTTCTCTTTGTAAGACTCGGGGAAATTACAAGTAGGACAAATAAATTGCTTCAATCCCGAACAGAAAAAGGCTGCCAGAATCCACGACCCRGCACCCTGGTCCGGCTTATCTTGCCCAGCAGAGTGAAGACCCAGAGAAAGACGGGTGGATGTGGGGAGGGGAGGAAGGTGAAGCAAGACACTGAGTGGGGGGAATTAGTTCAGTATTTTGATAATGGCCATTCTTGGAATAAGTCCAAACGCCCATCGCTGAATGTGGAGGGGCGGTATGCAGAGAGGAAAAGAAAAAGARGAAAACAAAGACTGCAGAGCAAATGAATGTTCATTCAGGCATGTCTTGAAGCCAAACCCAAGCTCACCCAGCCTAAATGTACTTGCAAATACAGACCTAAAAGTACCATTTTACCAATTAAAAGGGTCAAATCAATGCTTTCTTAGTGGCAGAATTTCAGTTACATAARATACATCCACTGAAAGCAGGTAGAAAGCTCTTACGCTTTCAAGACGAAAGCTCTTTATCTGTTCTTTGAAGTGTCACTTGAAGAGAGGGGGGCAGTTTTGACATTAAAAGAAAAAGAGCGTAGAAAAGCTTTGCATACAAATGAGGAAACCGGCTTGAAAACACGGCCAGATTAATGGAAAGCTCCCCGGTCGAGACAGCACARAGCAGGTCCGGGCATTAGGACATGTCAATGTTTGCGACTCCTGCTGGTAATAATAATCCTGATTTTAAATGGACAGAAAACAGGCTCGCAAAATCCACTCCAACCTCCACTCTTAAAACAGAAACTTGTCTTTCTGATAAATGACCTTAAACTAACTTCCATACAAAGACTGGTCGAATAAAGACTTCATGGTAAAACTAGACTTCGCTGACAGTCGAGCTTCTCAAAAGATGTRATTTGGAGATCCACAACAAGGACCTACCTTTCTAAACAACTTTTTTGGAAGAGTAGACACTTTTAATGACAATGTGAATTTCATGAAACTTGATTGAGACAAAATATTTTTTGCAATGAAGACTGCTCACATGAGGCTGATCGTTTGTTGAGGCTGAAGATCCTAAATTATCAGACTAAATGTTTGTGAGTGTGCCACAGCTCCCAGAGGAGCCCAGCTTCCAAACACTGGAACCAGAAGCTGTATTCTCTCATTTTAACGCTTCCTGTTTAAACAACGTTTCCTGTCCTCTCAGAAACAGTAAAAAAAAAAAAAAACTGGGTTTTAACATTTTAGTTTGAACTTTAATGTCATCTTCCTCATTTGAAAGACTTGTGGGGAAAAAACTACATAATTGAAACCTAAATATAAGTTCATTAGCAGTTCTGTCAAGTTCTAAAAATAAAAATTGTGATTTTGATCTGGATTCTAGTTTATTTATTTTTTAATCAGACCAGTACAAACATCTACTGAAGCATTCTGGGATTGTACATCAATGCATAAACAAGGATTCCATTGAGAAAAGTAGCTCAATTGTGAACCTTTTTTTTTGGCCACGTAACACAATCTTTAGATATACAGTATCGGAAACCGTTACAGCATGTTTTGCATTCCAGCAGCTCTATTGTGTACAGAGACCATTGTGTTTKTCCACTGGCAGACACCGAACCAGACCATGAGTCATGCTAAGCACAGTCAGGGCTCCCCACCAGCAGCTAATAGCACCGGCTGGGAAATGTTGCTGCCCGTTCACCACACAGATCCTGAATCTGCTCAGCATCCGAGCCTGGTTTATTTTTACCGCTGAGGAACACAACTGAACAAGTACACATGTTTAAAGATGAAAATCTGCTTTACAGTAC
Source organism: Austrofundulus limnaeus (assembly GCF_001266775.1). NCBI lineage: Eukaryota > Metazoa > Chordata > Actinopteri > Cyprinodontiformes > Rivulidae > Austrofundulus > Austrofundulus limnaeus. The sequence goes on from NW_013952460.1 coordinate 609,524, forward strand.
AAAAAATATATTTAAAAAAACAGAGTGTGAATGGGTTTTGGCAGAATTATGCATCTGTGAAACAAAAAGAACTGTGCAGAGAAGAAATTCAATTTCACACAAGCTACAAAGAGGTGTTCTCTTCCAGCGACAAAAGATTGAATTCTGAGATTGTTTCTTACTCCATTTCTCCTGCACTGTTGAAGAAATGAATAAAGATCTAGACATTGTTAGGTTTCTCTGTTATGAACTTGTTTCATGATGGTTCAGGTGACAGAGACTTAAGGAAAAAATGTAAGTGCAAAAAATCGAACTTTCAAAAAACCAAAAACACAATATTCAAAAATATATGGCAGAAATACACAAAATACATAGTTTTAAAGTAGACGTATGCTTTTAAATTCTTCTTTTTCACAATAAATCCTTCAGTTGGGGTCTATATAAAGTACAACTGCAACACTTTGGTCTGAATTCCTTATTGRAACTCCACAAGCCCCTCTCTGACTCTGCCCTTTTCTCTGAGGTTTGTCTGGATCACTGGTTCCCAAACTTTTTATCTTCTGACCCACAAAATATCCATGGCAAAAAGTTGTGACCCCAAATATTATTGGTCTGAGTACATGAACTTGGTTAATAACCCTAAAAACACAGGCTTTTTGACAATCTAAACAGCTTCTACACAAATATAAATA
>NW_013952460.1:610586-615165 GCF_001266775.1 Austrofundulus limnaeus
GTTAACGAGCAGTTGGACAGGTGTACCTAATAAAGTGGCCGGTGAGTGTATATGACAAAAATACACAAAATACAAAGTTTTAAAGTAGACATATGCTTTTAAATTCTTCTTTTTCACAATAAATCCTTCAGTTGGGGTCTATGTAAAGTACAACTGCAACACTTTGGTCTGAATTCCTTATTGCAACTCCACAAGCCCCTCTCTGACTCTGCCCTTTTCTCTGAGGTTTGTCTAGATCAACTCGTTTTGAGGCTGTCTCTTTAAATCCAAATGAGGCGCTTCCCACCCCGCCTTCCTCCGGCTTTCAGAGCGGACCATTCTAGTTTGATAGATGGGTGTATGACTATACAGCGGTGCTGAATTATTTTTTAACAAATTAAAAGMTGTCAACAAATAAAAACTTTAGTCTCAGCTTTAGATGTTGGACCCAAAGCCATAGGAGAATGAAGACGWCCAAATTGTATTTGGCAAGTCCAGGCCTTATATAGCAGCTCCATCGCAAATAATTTGACCTTTTAGTTCAGAAAACATCATAGAAAATGGAGAAAACTGAACGGGTTGAAAATATGACCAAAAGCTTTACAGAAACATAAAATCAGTTTAAAAATTTATAATAAAATAATAAAGTTTTGTAAATTTCCTAAACTTTGTGATCAGCATCAATGCAGTTCCTAAGGCTTCTTACAAGTCAAAGGTGTTTTCTATGATATCCTGACATTGTGGCACGTGTTACATTTTAGGGAATTCTATGAAAAGTTCTTAGGTAGAATGCATGATTTAAATTTGATTGTGTCCGAAAGAGATGGCAACAAAAACAGTCTGTTAAACCAGTTCTACAGTTGGCTACTGGGCCAGCTGTAAAGAAGGTTCATGTAGAAAACCAGAGGCCACACACACTTCTATGRCTCATGTTTATTTTTGAGCTTAAGGCCTGCAGTCTGTAGACGCAAATGAATAACTGTGTGTGCATGCAGACTTGAGGACAGATTTACTAATGAGTTGTTTGAAGATATGGCTGGGGACTGCCGGGCTTTTATTTGAACTGAAGTGGAAAAAAAGGGGAACAAATGCAGAAAAAAAAAGTAAAATTAATCCATTTGCAAGCACAGGCAAACTATCAAAGGAGAGATGAAATACAGAAGGGAGAGGGCGCAGACAAAAACACAAACAAGGTGCCGGTGGAAAAGAAGAATTGGAGATACGTTTTGTATCTCGCAGTCAAACTGGAGCGGCGTGCGATGAAAATCCAATCAGTCACACTGAGTGGAGAAGTTTCATTGGCRATAAATCTTTTAGGAGGCTGTTACTGCCATCGGCAAAGGTTAATACCCACAGAAGAGAGAGGGTTACAACACACCAAGGCGCACACACAGAGCAGAAAAAAAAAATAGTTTCTGCCTTGCTTTCTGTGTACTTTAGGACGACTGAAATGCTTCTGCACCTGTGTTTAACTTTGCGATGAAGCTGAAAAGCCATGTGTAGAAACTTATTTACGTACATATCTCCTAGCAAGAAAGCTAAAACTCCAAAATGTGACTGTGAGGTCTGAAAGCTGTAAACAGTTCAGCAGAAACAGCCTCTAATGCAGAGCTAAATTAAAGGCGTGAGCAAACAAATAAAGAAAATAAAGAAAATGATTCACTCTGCCTGCAACTGTTCTGTTTAAATACATTTAAACTCMTATGTTTCCTTTTTTCCGTTAAGGTTTACACACTCAAAACATCTTAATTTTTGATATTGTGCCTTATTCTCAAGGTGTAAAATGTTTTTCCATCAGGTTTTGGRGAGCCCAAATGCCCCAGTTTGTTTAATAACAGGTTTTACACAGACTGCCAACAGATGACCCAGATATGAGGGTGAGGTAACACCCCAGGCCACAAAAATAACATCTTTGGCAATGTAAAACAAACAGTCAAATAAAGCTATACAAAAATTGTTTTTAAAAACACACAGAAGCTCTAGAGCCATAATCATCTTGTAGGGCAAAATATTCATGAAGTCACACAATGACCAAGTAACAGTTTTCTTAAATCTTTTGTTAAAAAAAGATGAAAAACTAAGATCTGTAATTTCCATACTTTTTGCCACGACAATCATCTGCAGGGTTAAAGCGTTACATTTTAGAATGAGTTTTATTCTACTTTATGTTGCACCAGTAATGCGTACAACTTGAGTATAAGAATGTATAAAAAGGAAGTGATAGGATAACACCTGCTCAGTATTGACATTAAGGCAAATATTTAAATATATAAGGCTAAAATAATTGTTTATAACAGTGAACATTGTTGCATTTGTTCAAACTACTTTTTTTCTTGCCCATTTGTGCAACTACCTATGACTGACTTGTCTTGTTCAAAGATAAATGCATAACATACAATTTYTTGCTCAAGATTTTCAGTAAAGACTAAATTGACAAGAATGCCTCCCTTCAAAGAGAAATAAAAACAAATAAAAAARTCATTCTACTATAACTGGTCACCTACATTGGTGCAGAAAAACCCAACCGACCAATTAGATCTTCTGGTATTTGAGTTTTCTTAGAAGGGAATTTTTTTTTAAAAAATCACATTTGTCAAGGTTTGCTTCAAAGTACTGTGAAGACGTGCAGTAAAATTCAAACATTTGGCATGACTGGAACAAACGATGTGTTGGTGACAGGCATCGTTCACAGATTACAAATGAAAAATAATCATTTGAATTTATGGAAACATTAATACTACTGCATTGTATAGTTTCAGTCTTAATGACCAAGTTGTGTTTAAGGGAAGCATTTAACAAAACATCTTCAGAAATTGTCATTTTATGTTCAACCTTATTGGATCCATACAATCCTAAARGTATTTTTTTCCACCATATGAGTAAAGGAGCTGGGATTTCTTTTTCTCTAACCCAAAGCTGGCACTACCCTGGTAAACACAACTGTACACACACATTCATGGGTATYTCTGCAAACTCAAAAGAGCTTGAACTTCAAGGGATGACAGCAGGTAAAGCCCTTCACTTGAATGAACCAGGTTTCAGGCTTTTTTGTTGTGGAAAAAGGCTTAAAGATCAAGGTTTCGTGCGTTTGGCAGTTTAGAGCCATTTATTTATTCAGTTTCAAAACTTCAAATGCATTCCTGGACTGTTTGACTGAGTTGTGTTTTTTATACTGTGTCTTTTTTAAATTAAACATTTTGTCTTTGAGCACATTTCAAGCAGCCATCAGAAAACCCTTCTTTACTCTGATGATGTAGAAAAAAATATCTCTTTAAACTGAATAAATCTAAATTGCTAAGGGAACCATGCAGGTCTAGKTGACTCCTTCTAGAACTTTCCCTTAACTTTCTCTGCAAACTGAAACAAAAACAAAAAAATCTGTTCATCTCATACTGGCTGCAGGTTAGACAACGTATAAAACCAGCTTGACAAACAAAAGCTATGTTAATCACTGGAAAAGAGTTCGAACAAGCCCCATGGTGACATAACCCGGGGGCAGAGCGTGAAACCTGTTAGACTGCAGACAGTTCCAGTCTGTTAATGTGCAGTCGCTCAGGCTAACATTGAGGTTTTTTGTCCCTCGCGCAATAAGACGGCATGTGTGCAGAGAGCAGGGAACAGTTCAAACACAACTGAGATCAAATCCTAAAACACTTTAAATATAAYAGGCATTTAAGATATACTGTAACTGCTCAGTTTTTGACTTCTTACCACATAATTTAAGTGTTAGACATGTTAAACATATTTTAGACACCTGYTTACCTTTTTAGTTGTTAATTAGGTTTATTTTTAAAACATTAAGGTCCTTTCKTTTGACTGTCCTTTGTTCAACTATGTTACAATCCAACAGCAGTATAAAAATAAACTAAATAATAAAAAAACTGCGTCAAAGTTTCTGTTTTTAAAGTGCAAAGAATGTTATAACGTCCTTTGTTAAGAAGAAAATCTTATTTTAACAGAAACAAATCAATACGTATAARTTTACTCTAGCTACAAAAACTAACGTTTGATTAGTTTATGTCATACATTCGTCATCCTAAATCACTCCTTWCTTTCAGGGTRGCTGGTGCCCATATCCAGSAGYCAAAGAGGGGCAGGGTATACCCTGGACAGGTCAGAAGTCCATCACAGCGACACAGAGACAAACAAGACAAACAYCCATTCACATTTTCACGCACATCTTAGTTAACAGTTAAACATCTTGTTTGGTCAGTGGGAGGAAACCGGAGAAAACCCACGCATGCATGGAGAGAAAATGTAAACTCTACGCCAGGATTTGATCCAGCAACCTTCTTGCCGAGAGGCAACAGCTCTACCAACTAAGCCACCGTGCTGCCCTGATTAGTGTATTTAAAGTGTATCTTACCCCCCTGTGAAAAGATAACTCTGCCCCAAGGTGAAATTTGAAAAATGCACCAAAGAGGGTAGGGGAGGGGGCTTAGAGAGCGGAGGTGTGGCCAGGAGTGACAGGCAGCTAGCATTAGCATAATTGATGCTACATGGAAAGTGACCACAGTATCGCAGACAGTTWCYWCTCTGAACGTCTGAGGTGGAGGATTTTCACCCCACACCAGCACCGGACAGAGGAGGAGGAGCGCTC
>NW_013952460.1:616060-618523 GCF_001266775.1 Austrofundulus limnaeus
GTTAATTTTGGGGTATGTTACCCTTTAAAGTGGACAGATGATGTTTTTAAATCCTTCTTTTCCACATTTAAATCATTCAGTTGGGGTCTGAATCCCATGTCTGTTTTGCTCCTTATTGTAACTCCACAAGCCCCTCTTTCACCCCTTTTCTGAGATGTGTCACAGATCAACTTGTCTTGATGCTGTATCTTTAAATGCAAACAAGGGTTGAAAAATATAAAACAATATAAAGATATCTATGCATCACTGAGTGACTACTTTCAACTTTTCTGCACTCCTAGAGACTGTGAGTTCATAACAAAATGGCTAAAAAAAAAGTTGATTTTACATATGTCCCCTCTAATAATTGCATATTTTTAAACTACAACACATGCAATTACAGTTTAAACCTTTATTAATACTGGGTACAGTTACCACCAATGACCTTTGTTTTTTATTTTAAATTCTAAAAAGGCCACTTTTCATGTTTGCCTGTTACAGGTTGGCAGACAAATTCACCAAACTTTCRCAGTAATGGCTTTAGCATAAACTTTATATGAGAAATCATCATTAATTGGGCCGTTTTAAAGCTTAAATAGGTTAACATTTCTGCAGCCATGTTGACCATTTAGGACCGRAACTGACCTTGTTTAGATAAGAGTGGAGTGACATCTGAAACTCCGTTAAGATATACAGTCAAGTTACCAAAAGGAAAAAACAGAACAACCAACTGTGCACCAGAATCTGAGTGGGAGTGGGAAACGAAAGACTGGGGTCTCCGAGTAATTCTACTTTAATGAACACAAACAGACAAGCTCCCAAATGTCTAATCGTGCAGAGTGGCCTGATTAAAGCTGACTCACAAATTCCCCACAGTCGCCGGCAAACAGACAGGAATGTCTAACAAATAGGTTACACGTTGCAAATGCACAACCCTCACTCCTCTAATCCAGGACTTGGATACTTAAAGCTCCCTGCAGCGTGAGCGTCTTGAATGTCTGCACGCCCAGCAGCGATGGCGGAACGATCGTCCGCAACTGCACAACAGAAGGAGACTTAATTTCAGAAAAGCAGAAGCTGGAAACCGATTACCTCTAAACGCCTCCAAACAACCAGGATTAAAATCCCACACACTGCATTTCTACGAACTGCTTCTACAACACAGATTGTGTTTTTGTTTAACATAAATGCTGGTAATGGGGGGGGGGCAAGCAATACTTTTTTCTTTCTTAATAAAAAGGTGTAAAATTACTGCCTGAATTTGAACTGAGTCGAACTTTCAAGGCAAACAAAAAGTAGGGTTAAACAGGGACAAAGCTTTTCACTGATATAGTTTTACACTTGCAAGAAAAAAAATAACCCAAAACAAGTGGATTTAGTTTCGGTAAATATTTGTGAGGCTTATGTTCAAATCTCTGTAAACATTTTTCGACTATTTCAAATTCCAAAGAATCTGTCATTTTGCGCTCTATTTAGAAACTCCTTTCAGAACTTCAGAAAAAACACAAACGCAACAATAGTACATTGATGCCAGATGTCCATGTATGGGATATGTGCACGCTCTCCAGTTAAACATTTGCCAGAAGGACAGCAATAGTGGCTCTTAAGCAGAAGCAGAGATGTGTATAATGTATTAAACAAAGACCAGACACTTCCCTGTCTTTACAAACAGTTTAGAGTCAGTGCCAATCCTCGCTTCGGCTGAACCTACCCTCAGCTCCATGCTACAACTGAATCTACACTTAGCTGATAAAGCTTAATAGTCTTTTTCTTTTTGTTTTTTGAGCTGTATCAAAGAAGGAATTCACAAAATGTGTACATTCCTGTGCAAACTTTGCAGGGGGGCATTTTATCCCTAGGTAATAATCTGCCRCACACATAACTAAGGAGCAGCAACCTGGATAAGAAATCCCTTGAACTTTGTACGCAAATAACACAGTAATACTTTACCAGTAAAACAAACAGAAGCGAAAGTGATCTCTGAATATTTATTTTAACGCTACTATGGTAGCAAAACACTTTTTCCCCTCGATATATTGCAGCCTGTGCTTGTTTGAGTCTTCACATATCTTGCTTTTTGTATTCATTTGGACAGATTTAAAGTTCCTACAGTTCTTGATCTAATCCAATACTCTTGTGAGGTTGACGTAAAAAATGATGAACTTTGTGATGTTTACAGAAATCAAGAGAAAAAAATTGTATAAAAACTTCTGAACAGGGAAAACAATGTTCCTGCATAAGACAAGAACAATAAGGGCTATTAAATTACCTCAAAAGGAAGCTAATTTTGCTACACTCTACTTGAGGAAACTTCAACAAATAATTTCCAGAACAAAAAATTCTGCCCTGATGTATCTCAGTAATCCAGGTAAAAAAAGCAAAAAGAAAAATATTTATAGGTCTTCTGGACGGGTTCTTCTCTAATGAAACGTTTCGTCTCTCCTCCAAGAGACTTCTTCAGTCTGAGAGTTTCAGGCAAAATTC
>NW_013952460.1:620503-625927 GCF_001266775.1 Austrofundulus limnaeus
GTCAATAGGTTTTCATTGTTAGAGATAATTTTAAGTAACATTTTTTTATACTGGTGACAAACTCAAAACTAAAACTGGTGTGCAAACTTCCTCCTTGGCGAAATTTGTTACAAGATGGTTTTGTACAAAATGCTCAATATCAAGCTCTCATCTAAAGTATTTTTTATTAATAATTAATTCATTCAATCAAACGTGAGCAGCAGTATTACTTTAGGTAATGTCAAAGCTGAAATTGTTAAGGCAGAATATTTGGAGGTTGTCCACCTGCCCCATTCTCCAACTTACATAAAATAGCCTTTTTTAAATATTTATGTTTTTCAGGACTGTTGGATTTTATATTTTAATGAGAATATGGGAGAAAGGCATGTTGTTCTGCCCAGTAAAGTTCAAGCACAAAACAAACCTCTGAGTTCACAAAGGACCGGGTTAAACAAGCACTCAACTTGTCTTCTGTATAATGCCATCATTCGAGTGTTAACAGGCTGGGCACTCTGCTCTGTATTGCATGTTAAACCTGTTGACCTCCTTGATGGAGCTGCAGAAATATATGCTGAGAGTTGCTGGCAGACTCCACTCTCCCCTGCAGCAGGACCAATTCAGCCACAATCCTAAGTTCACACTTCCGAGCCAGGGTGTCTGACCACAGCCTCGTAAATCTCAAAGCTTCTAAAAGGCAACACAGTGATTCACCTCGCACCCGTGTGCAGKGTATCCTGATGGGAGGTGTGCCTGCATCACATCCACAAAAGATTAGAATTCCACAGTCTCTTTTGTTAACGCATTCTTGTAAGCACGTCATAAGCAGGTCAAAGGTCATCATCWGTAACAACGCCCTCCAATCTGAGGCTGCGAACAAGGTGAGAGAAAGAAGATACCCCTGTGGATTTACAGAGGTGGTAGTGATGGATGCTGTGCAGAAGTGTCTTTTCTCCAGTAGAGTAGGGAGCTTTTATCGACCCATTATGGCCTCAACAGGCAGAAGATTGGGTTCCCTGGATGCTCTGAAATCCCTCTTAGTAGCTATTATACTGCACAAAACGAGCAGGAAAGATAATCCCAGGCATCTCTATTCACACCTGTCCACTCATATTCACATCACAAAGGAAGCTTGTGTGAGCAAGCCTTCATTTGCATACTTTGGTTTTTCTTACATGCAACGAGAGAAAGGAAATCGTTTCACAAAAGGAACACGGACGGAAATGCCATCAGTTACYCTTTTTGAGTTTCTGTCCAATATTTAGGTTATGGTTTCCATACGGCTGAAGACATTACACCAAGAGMTAACATCAAACTGATGTTCCACATATTTTGTGACCAGAAGACATCATCTCATAGCTGGTTTAATATGAAAGACCTTTCCTTGAGCTGTTAAAAACTGGTGGATACTTTTAAATTTATGGTTTAAGTTTTACATTTTAACAGTTTATGATAACGACTGAACGAGCTCACCTGGATGTCCAAAAAAATTATCTATTCTTTCTTGAATATCAGAAATATCGTATTTGAGAAAGTCTGGTTGTGTTTAACATCAATTCAGGGCTGGGCGATATGTCYAAAATATTAAAAACTGCTAAATTTCAGAGCTTGCTGAATATACAGTATCAACACTTTGGAATCCTGTTAATCATTGTACAACACATGGTTCTCAGGAGTTACATTCTTAAAGTACCCACAAAAAAAAACGCAAATTCTGGATGCAGTACAAAAAAGGCCTACATCACATTTGGATGGCATCGTAACACAGTAAGAACCAAACAAAAACATGTGAATGATAAAGCAGCTACACCCTACATGGTACTGTACAGTAAACTGTCAGAAGGTYGAAATGCTGCGCTACACGGGCGGAACTTTGGCACAGGGTAGGGTTGGCATCAAGTACTGTACTTTTTTTTAATATTTTTACAGTTTTGTTTGTTACAAAAATTACTTTGTTTTTAATAACTTAGCTTGAAAACTCACAAAAAACATGAAAGAAAAATAAATTACATTCATTACGGACTGTCTTTCCAGTTTCTGCAAAATTACAGGAATTACCACAAACTAGAAGTAGTAGTTATAGATTCTATGAAAAAAATCCACAAAGGATAGTCTGCAAACTGAAATGTGACTTTGCAGGGCTTTACTGTATTAATGTTTAATTTAACACTATAACTTCACACAGTGGCTCATGAACAATCATCCTCTGACCACCATACCCTCACTGGGGTAAGACAAAAACTACCCAACTGTCCTCTCTCATAATCCAACAGCAAAATACCCCCCGGAAAAAATTAAGATAAAGTCCAACAGCAGGACAAAGACGTGAGTGTTTTCTGACAAATTACATTCAGGTTGATAGCAATGGATCAAAGCAAAACATAAAAAAATACACAGAACCAAGTCCATTGATTWGAATACACACATCCAAGCTACAAACAATGAGTCTCAAGAGATTTTCCCGTATAAATACAAAGAATTACATAATTAAACCCCAAATTGTCACCATTTTAAATGACCAGATGATCTAAACTGATGATCGCTGACATTCTCTTTCCCTAGTTTCCAAAACATAAGAGCTGCAGATTTTTAGATAAATAGGTGAGTAGGTGGGGTTTTGCCAGGGTTTTCAGGATTCCAGGGGGAGATTGATGATGCCTTTATTGTCATTGTACTTGAGCACAATGAAATTACATTTAAGAACACCAATTCAAGAAGACACAAACACATGAAAAAAAACATGGGGGAACAGGTGATCAGGTCTAGGGATGTCCCAATCCAGATTTGTTTTGGCTCCCGATACAATCTGATTTTTTTAATTATTAGTCTTTCCAATACCGATCCGATAGCTTTATTTCTTTCCAAGCGACAAGGTTGGTAGTACTAAACCGAGTCCCACCACGAGAAACACCCAGTTTGCAGATTTTGCAAGATGCATTTTCAGCGTCATTGTTTTCCATTGAAAAGTGTTCCCACACTGTGGACGTGGTCGCATACTTGTGTGCGTCTTGACTTCTTAACAGCAGTTGTAAAGCATGATGATGCTGAAAACTGTCGCGAAAAATGGATCGGCCCGATCGCATGACTAAATCAGATTCTACCCGATTTTCAAAAAAAAACGGCATATCTGCCACCGATACCGACACTGAGTATCTGATTGGGACATCCCTAATCAGGTCATGTGGCAACCAGCAGGGGTCGCGCTACCTCATGAGCGATGATACTTTTGAAGAAATTGGAAAAGAATTAGCAGAGGCTAAAAAAACTATAAAATACTATAATTTGTATGTGATATTCACTATACAGCAATCATGATTTGACATGAGAAAAAAATCCTCAATCTATCAAATACACTCAATACACAACCCCAGTCTACATCTAACCTGGTGCTTCAAGTTCACCTTTTTCTCTTTCTTCTAAATCACTWATTTGTGCCAAAGCTGTCGGTACATTCTTTCACCAGAGGAAATTGTGTTATTTAAAAACTCTCTTCAAGATCAAATCGGTTTMCCCAATCTCGACCCTTGAAACATACCACCCTGCACGGTTTAGACATTTTCACACTTCAACATACCTGATTCAAAGGAATATTTCACCTCAACAGCTTGTCATTAGGTCCCGCAGAAGACAGTTTATGACTTCACATTAAAGCAGGCGCGCTGAGGCTGGGAAACATCTCAAACACGCAGAGCGGTGTGCACCGAGGATTGGGATTGGCTTATGTRTTAAACACCTTGTTTAGGTTCAGGCTTTTATTTTAATACTTGTCCTAGGTAGCTARATTTGCATAATTCAAGTAGCTTGTTTGACCCAACCCTCAATAAAAAAAATTGKGAGGATGTTTGCACGCAGCAATCTTAATGATAAGTTGCCCAACTAGTAGAGGAGGAGCTATAACAGACATAYGCTTAAACTGGACTACATAAGTCACTTTAAACTGTGGCAATATCAAAACAACACCAATAAAATCTAAACATTATAATATGGGCTCTTTAACCAAAGCTGACGTGAAATCCTCACACAAACAACCAGATTAATGCATAAGTGATCAGATTGAAGATAGCAACATTACAGGAAGTGCTACTAACTGTATTCAGATCAGTGCGTTCCAGCTGGGATCAGATCCTTCAARTTCTTCCCCCGCCCCACTTACACCAGAAAACTTAACCTCAGATTATCCAAATTATGGTGCGTTCACAGACTTTTCATTTGCCTGCGGCTCCATCGAGCATGTTTGGCGAAGTCCAGAGTGCTAAATCCCAGCATTCCACCTCTGGCTTGTGACCAGTTTTCGAACGGCTTTGCTCGACATCACTTAATAACAGGATGTTGAGCCAACAGACGAGCTGGTCAAAATCCAAGCCCTAAACGCCCCGGAGGCATCGAGTCCTGGGCGGCGATTTAATTGAGGAAACGAGAAAGTTGTGGACCACCTTCACGGGCATCGATTTAATAAAAAACAAACACGCATTTTCGGCATTTCGGTGTAATTTGAGTGCTTTTTTGGAGAGTGCATAATGACAGTGGTGGCCCTGACTGGGGGCTGGCTAGCAAAGCTTCATATCAGAGTTCCTGCATGTGTGTGAACCACAGGAATCAGGCAGGAGTGTGACAGGATTCAAACGCAATAACAACGAATGTGCCACCACCGCCTTCAAACACACACACCCCCACCCTTACAGAGCTGCTTTCATTTTTCTCTCTACCGAGGGCCGATTAAACCAGACACATGTATGAGAGGAATTTGGAAAGTTTCGGTGGAAACAAACGCTTGTTCTTCGCTTGGATTTATTTATGGACGTGCTCCGCACTCACCTCTGGAAATAAGCAATCTTTAATGGTTTTACAACCATGAAAATGAGAAAGAATGTTAACCACTAAACTACAAAAGGGCTAAGCTAACTGCAGCTGTGTAAACAATTTCCTAATGTGACCAAAGACCAACCTTCTTTTGATAATTTGTCACTTTCCTTATTAAACGTACCTTGACCTGACRTCTGCAAGTCTTCTAAAGACCAGCTGTACTTCTACAACTTGTGGACTGATTTAACTATTTTCTTAGCAAAATATATTAAAAACGACATAAAAAAAGTAAGCACCACTTGTTCAGAATGAAGCAAGGTGACAGTAAAAACAATGAAATGRCATACAAGGCAAACCTGAAAGGTTTTGCATTAAAAAACTGTTTTAATGCATTGCTAGCTCAAATTATTAAAGTTAGGGTTAGTTAAACCATAACAAAGGTRGTGAGCAAGATTTTGTTATAAGTTTTCTATGAGTGTTGTTAAATTATCATTAATAATGTCAATCTAAGACAGACTAGGTCCAAGCCAAAAGCCAATTACTGTCAATATTTATTGAAGAAATGTTTTAAATCAAATTATTCTTATAGAAATACAAATGACCTTTTTTAAATTATGTTTTATGAATTTAGAGTAACCTTATTAT
>NW_013952460.1:626607-628234 GCF_001266775.1 Austrofundulus limnaeus
ATGAAGCACCTTGGATAATCTCCAGAAATCAATTTAAAAGGTAATAAAATAATTGCTGATGTAATATTTTCCCTATAATTATTACAAAAAACACAAAATAAGTATAAATAAGTATTTATATTTGTGTATAAGCTGTTTAGCTTGTCAAAAAGCCTGTGTTTTTAGGGTTATTAATGAATCTCWTGTACTCAGACCAGTGATATTTGGGGTCACAAGGTTTTGCCATGGATATTTTGTGGGTCAGAAGACAAAAAGTTTGGGAACCACTGGTCTAGACAATGCCATGTTGATATAAAAAAAACTCACATTTTTTTAAATCAGCTGGCTTTAAATCAAATACCTTAATTCTAAATTTGATGCATTCTGTTACACAAGAGGCAAACATGATCCACGAACTTTTATCCTGCAAAAAAAGTTTCACTTTTATTCCAACTTCGGCCTGCAGCTGAAGCAGGATGCTCCAGAAATAAACCCAATGAGGGGAAACTCACTTGTTTCACTTCAAAGCCAAAAAGAAAAATGCTGTTTGTTTTGTTTGTGTTTGTTTGTTTGTTTAGGCATGAAGGGGTTTGCAGACTCACCTCGTTTGAAGGTATGCTGACCACACCTGTAGACCTCCTCTTTTCCCTCAGCTTCCTCTTCTCGATCTGTCCTTTCCCCTTCCGCGCACTGGGCCCGGAGCTCTTCTTCTCCTTGCCCTTGCTGCTGCCGGGCGGRGGGCTCTCCTTGTCGCTGTCGTTGCAAGCCATTCTGGGGCTGCGCTCCGGCGACGCCTTGTCCGTCTGAGGAGGGGCCTTCTTCAGGGAGCCGGCCGGGGTGTGGACGGGGTGCTGCGCGTCCTCCTCGGGTCTGTTCGGAGCGCCGCCGGAGGAGGAGGAGGAGGACTGGGCCGCCGAGTGGGAGGAGGTGTGGCAGCTCCCCGGAGAGGCGCTTCGCTCCGGGTTGCCGGTGGGACTCAGGGGGACGCCGGTGGCTGCGGCGATGTCCCCCAGCATTTTCGCCCTCACCTTCTCCCTCTTCGCCTTCCACTCCTCCAAAAAGTTTGTCGTTGCGTTTGGCTTGAACCCGCCTGWGGCCATGATTCTTCTTCTTTTTCTTTTTTTTCTAAATCACAAGTTACCTTCAAGTAATTACAACAAACTTTCAATTTTCTAGTGATACCGCATTCCTCAAGCGTTTTACCCTGGAGCTGTTGAAAGAAAACTAGAGTCAGTTTCGCCACAATAAAAACTTTAGCGTCCTTTTTACGCCTCGCTTTGATCTTATGTCACGCGCGGTAGGCTTTGAAAACTTACAGCTTGCTGCTSTTTTATAACGTTGCACTTTATTGTTGTCTGAAACTATTTCCTGACAACGAGAAATAGCTGTAAACTTCTCGCAGACTCACCTGTACGGAGCTGTTTTGTGTCGCGACACGACGCTGCTGCTCGGTCCGACCAGGTGTGTGACCGCGCGCTCCGAGAGAGCCGCTGTGGGAGAGCGGCTGCGGCGGCACTTCCGGTGTTGTGCCGAAAGAAGGCAACCCTGCCATTACAAGCTCGCCTCTGACGGGAGCGCGCATTGTCAAAACCGCGCATTTGAAACATGTAAATGTGCAAAAAAATTACCTTTTTGTGTTGTTAAACAA
>NW_013952460.1:631508-632831 GCF_001266775.1 Austrofundulus limnaeus
GGCTTACGATATGCGCCAGTTTCCAACCGTCCTCTATCCGAAACCGAGACATCGCAATCCAGGAAAGCCAACCTGCCATTTTTTAATGTTGGAAATGTTGAACTTCCTGGGCTTTAATTTTAACCCAGGTGTCGTCAACATATCTGAACCAATGGCTCGGTGGCACCCCTGAAAAGGACATCAAGGCTCTCTTTTCCACTTCCTCCATGTACAGGTTTGCAACAATAGGAGAAACTGGGGATCCCATGGCACACCCATGTTTCAGCCTATAATATTGCCCCCCGTACGTGAAGTAGGCTGACTAAAAACAAACTATTTGAGCATTATCTGTTTCAAAGAATTGTTGTTAACATTTGTTGCTAAGAATGAATGTCTGTTAATAAAATATCTCATAAACCATTGGTTATATTTAATGAAACTTTTAGAAAGTAATCAATAGGTGTTCGTCTTCAACTGATTAACATTTGGAGCCAGTTCATTACAAGTTGACTGCCACAGCTAATCAACATTAGCTTACAAAGAAATGTCTCCGATTTAGTCAGTTTTACAGATATTGAGTCAAAATTTGGTGTGGTGATAGCTGAGACTTATTTATGATATACATGCCAAGTAAGAACACATTATGCAAGACCCTGAAATATTGAATGAGACTTTGCATAACATTTTTTCTGAGGTTTGAGCAACCACGTCATTTCTCAACTCCGGCATGAGGATGTGATATGCTTTCCTTCATGGAGCGCTAGGCCGTGAAGCCTTTGTCAACAAGATCTGAAAAGGCGACGAGCAGCCACCTTTCATGAAGTCCAGATGTTCAGCCATCATCTCTGCACATGCACACCCTGATGCAGATAATGAGAAAAGCAGGGTGGAGCAAAAAAATAAAAATAAAAAATAACAAGAGCAGATCACCTTTGTTGTCTAAAAATAAAACCTGATCCATGGACTCACGTCACACCACTGCATATCTGACTCTTTTTTTTTTCTTCTGGCTTGTGTTGGATGAAAAACAGACAAGAGGGCATCAAGGTTGTGGCCGAGTGCTTCCTTCCATGCTGACACAAACACCTCTGAGCTGTGCATTCCAAGATAAGTCARGCTCAGATAAACGTGAAGTAGTCCATGTTCGGAGCCCAACTTTAACCTGCTTCTCAAAACATTCAGGAAAAACAAATAAAYGTTAAAAACTGAAAGCAAAGAGAGCCTTTATAGTTTTATTCTTATGTCACTATAATGGCCACTTCTGGATTCACACATTACTTTTTATTTAGCTAAAATCAGGGGCGGAGCTAGACTTTTTGGCAAGGGGGGGCCAGGGTGTTGTGT
>NW_013952460.1:634783-637038 GCF_001266775.1 Austrofundulus limnaeus
ATTTATTTTTGGTGGGGCACATCCAAAAGAAGAAAAGCATTTTGGATTTGAAAATTCAAGACGGTCGCGACTGCTGAGTCCAAATGGCTTTTATTCAGCTGTTTTAAGAAATACTGAGCTGAAATTTTGTGTGATCGTAGCAAAAAATGATGAACGGTAGTAACTTAATATTCAGCCAGAAATCAGTGTAGAAGTATCACAAAGCATTTTTTACCCAATACTAAATGCTAATAAACAAAAAATTCAATGTGGCCACCACAGCTAACTTTAAAAGGCTAAAATTCAGCCATTTTAGGACTCAACAAAGAATGATGGCATTCTGATTAACAATAGCAACGCCAAATTAAGCTAACCACTAATGCTAATGCTAATTTTACAAAGGGCATTTTAAACATACACAGTTAAAAATATATAAAGTACATTAGGATCTGAGAACAATGTTTAACTAAATCTAAATGTAAATACAAAATCTAAGTTCCTTTTTGAGGTGGCACCTGTGGTGGCCAATCAAATGGCCACTCCTCTTGTCATAGTCTGTATTCATTCTCCTTGGTTTTCCTAGTGTTTTCTATGTTCCCCAGTGTGTCTCTGCCCTGCTGCTCCTTGTTAGTCTGATTGTCACCCTTGTGTTTCTCCTCAGGTGTTTTCTGTTCAGACCCTGTCCTGTCTCAGTCTTATTGTCGGATCATTGTTGTGTTGTGTTTTGTCCCTGAGCTTTGTCTCCCTTGTGCCTGTGACTTTGAGAAACTGTAAGTGATTTTTGAGCTGCCTCAACAGCATTTTCTGTTATTTGATAAATCTTTTTGTTCCTTTTTGAACCTGCCTGCGCCCTGGGTCTGTCCCTGCCAAACCCTGATACCTCTGGCCATAACATTTCACTCAGAGGCCATATTATGAGCTCACTTTACCCTGAACTTGTTCATCAAGTAAATAAGTACTCAAGACAAAACATTAATAATAATAAACCGTAAATGTTGGAGAAACCACATCTGTTTGGGACCTGAACTCTTCAGCTGTTCATTAGAATTGGGGCATGCGAGCAAGTCGATTTGTTTATATTCAGCTACTTCCACCCCGTTTCTTCTCCAGTGATCCTGGGTTTGAACTGCTGTCGTTCAGTCCTCCTCCACACGCAGGACTGTGTGGGTCAGGAGAGCTGCGAGGTCAACAGCAGGAAGGGAGGGAAACGCTGAGGCAACAGGGAGGTTTTAGTTGACGCTTATTATGAATTACTGGCAAAGTACGACGAGTCACTGTCATGGTCCTGTTTTGTAAAGAGAAGGGTCAGAGGAAATATTCAGGCATTTCAGGAAAATTTGAACCATTGCATACAGATTATTGCAGATTATGTATTGCATAACATAATGAAGTTACTTTGCTTATAGTGTTAAAGTGAATGTTTTGAATGGATTTGTCCARCTTTTGAAGATTAGTGTTTAGAAATCAGCTTGGCCTGAAGTTTTGCTGCTGACCTAATGTAAATAAATGTRCTTAATTTCCAACTATCAAAATTTGGAAGTATTTCACCAAACACAAATAGTAAGGAAAAAATGTTTTGTTCATTTAGGCTTCAGTACACCCCTTAAACCCTAAGCTAATATGCTAATTTGATGCTTTTTTTCTTTGAACTGTTCATTATAAAGCTATTAGATGATYCATAATTAGCCAGTTTCTCATTCGTCTTTGTCCTCTGTCCATCTTTGAGAAGTCCATGGTGTCTTCCCGTCCCACAGGCAGGAAGCCATCTGTTTACAGTGATGATGGTCGAAGAGATGGATCACTGCGCCTGTCTCATTTCATCTCTCTGCTACATAGTTTGTACCAGAATGACCCCTTCTGAGAGCTTAAAACCTACAGATCCTCAYCTACTGCAATGTCAACATTTAGTTCTGTACGACTGACAGTTCTAGCCTTTTTAGTGTCTGGCTAATCAGTTTTAGACGTACAGTGAATGATTCAAAGTTTCTAAAAGAAGTAAAGAGAAACCGTAATAGGACCCAACTTGTCTAACTAACCTGACTCAGGTTATAATAATGAGATAGCTAAGTCATAATAATGAGATAGCTAAGTCATAATAATGAGATAGTATCTCATAATAATGAGATGGCTAAGTCATAATAATGAGATAGCTAAGTCATAATAATGAGATAGCTAAGTCATAATTGTGAGATACCTAAGTCATAATAATGAGATAGCTAAGTCATAATAATGAGATAGCTAAGTCATAATTGTGAGATACCTAAGTCATAATAATG
>NW_013952460.1:638866-640111 GCF_001266775.1 Austrofundulus limnaeus
TGTCTATTGTTTTTCTTTTTTTTAAAATGAACAACTTAAAAGCTAATTTGACACAATATTTTAAAGGATTTCTGTTTTGGGGCTCCCATCTCGCAAGAATTATCACTATTTGATCTCATTACACACATCTAGTTTGTTTACTGCCATTTTTTTATTTAGTTGTATTTAGCCATTTAACATGACTCAGACAATGTTTAAACAAATGATTTAWATACTGATAATCTGAAAAGGAATGRATTTAGTTGTGAAATGGAAAAATTTAAGGAAATACAACTGWACAATTAAAATTCACCTTCAATAAAACAATTCAGAAACCTCATTAAACCAAACAGATTGTTAATCAGTCGACAAATGTTCAAATTAGTGCAGGGAGGTTAATATGGTTATGTTTTCTGGTTCTAGTTAAAATTGTGACATTTAATGTCTGACATGATGACATAATGCTTAAAGCTAAAGGCAGTTTCTAATAACAGCTGACATTTGTTCCACCAAGGCACCAACTGATGTCTCTTTTKTATATAAAGTTACAATTGTTCACACTGTTCHTGTTTTCAGTGCTTCCTGCAGATGTTCAGCAGTTGGTGTTGATTCCAGAAGAGGCTGCTGAAGAATGGAGGCCTGGTGTGGACCAGCAGAATCCACAGCCCCTCCACATAAAGGAGGAGGAGGAACCCTGCACCAGTGTGAAGGAAGAACAGCTCAGTGTGAAAGAGGAGGCCGATGCCACCATGTCTTCCTCCACTGTCGTTTCTTTGAAGAGTGATGATGATGATGAAGAAGAGAAACCTCTGTTGTCARCGCTTCATCAACACCAAGTAGAAGACAAAGATCTTSCAACCAGCAGCTCAGATGTCCAGATGGATACAGCCACTGGTGGAGAAGACTGTGGAGCAGCAGAAACTAGAASGAACCAAGATCTGAATGTTTATGAAGATGACCAAGCCTCTTCAGAGACTGACATCAGTGATGAAGATGAAGAGAAACCTCTGTTGTCAAAGCTTCATCCACACCAAATGGAAGACAGAGAACTTCCAACCAGCTCCTCAGATGTCCAGATGACAGCAGGGACTGATGTCGAGGATGGTGAAGAAACAGAAACTACCATGACCTCTCATCTGAATAAAGATGAAYACACTTCCAGCTCTTCACAGACAGAAGTCAATAAGGATGATAAAGACAGTGATGGGAACAATCCTGATTCTCAGCTAAAACACATGAAAGGTAATTCAAAACTGAAGTCTTCAA
>NW_013952460.1:642390-646164 GCF_001266775.1 Austrofundulus limnaeus
ACACACACACACACACACACACACACACACACACACATACATACATACATATTGTACGGATTGGTGCAGGAACAGACCAGGGTGCAGGCAAGCTCAAAAAATGGAATAAAATGTTTATTTTGAAAAAAATAACAACAAAAAGGCTGATGAATCAGCTCCAAATACTCACAAAAAAAKCTCTGGGGACAACAGGCACGAGTTAGACAAAGCACAGGACTGAAACACAATGATCCCACAAAGACAGGAGGACAAGACTCAGAATATAAAACAAACAAATTAAGAGTAAAGGAGAAACACCTGGGGAGACACGAGAGGAATCAGGTGTGCATGGGCGTGGCTGGAGACAAGAGAGCAGGGAGAGGAAAAACACAGGGGAGCAGAAAAACACCAAGAAAATAAAGACAAAAACACAGATCATGACAGTACCCCCCTTAACAATGGTTCCTGACYTCGAAAAGGAAGCGATACGGGACTCGGGGAACACAAACACAAGAAAGGGGAACTCAGGACAAAAACAAACAGAAGTCTGGGGGGACGGCCAGAAAACTGTCCAGTGTGTGACCCCGCAACCACACAAAGCCTGCTGACACAGCGCCACGGAAGGAGGCGGGAACAGATGTTGAGCCCAGGGAGGAGGCGGGACCAGATGAGGAGCCCAGGGAGGAGGTGTGACCAGACGAAGAGCCCAGGGAGGAGGCGGGAGCAGACGAAGAGCCCAGGGAGGAGACCGGAGCAGACGAAGAGCCCAGGGAGGAGAAGGGAGCAGACAAAGAGCCCAGGGAGGATAAGGGAGCAGACGAAGAGCCCAGGGAGGAGACGGGAGCAGACGAAGAGCCCAGAGCGGAGACGGAAGCAGAAGAGCCAGCGGAGGTAGCCGGAGCCAGTGTCAGCGACGGCGAACGCAGGTGACAGAGGCGATGAGGAGGCAAAGGGCGATGACCCAGGCAATGAGGAGGCGAAGGGTGACAACCCAGGCAATGAGGAGGCGATGTGGGATGACCCAGGTGATGAGGAGGCGATGGGGGACTACCCCGGCGATGAGGCAGCGATGGGGGATGACCCAGGCGATGGGGAGGCAATGAGGGCCGACCCAGGCGATGAGGAGGCAATGGGGGACGTGGAGGCAATGGCAGCCGACCCAGATGAGGAGGAGGGGCCGGCAGCCAACCCACGAACCTCAAGGACTGCCGACTCTGGGACCACCACTGGAACCGCCGACTCTGGGACCACCACTGGAACCACCGACTCTTGGACCACCACCGGAACCGCCAAATCTGGGACCACCACCGGAACCGCTGACTCTGGGACCACCATGAGACCACCAACCCATGAACCACCAACGGGACCACCGACTCCAGAACCACCGACTGTGGAACCATCGACACCAGGACCACTGACTCTGGAACCACCACCGGAATGACCGACTGTGGAACCATCAACTCCGGGACCACCGATTGTGGAACCACCGACCTCGGGGCCACCGGTACCACCGATTGTGGAACCACTGACTCCGGGACCACCGGAACCACCGATCGTGGAGCTGGGACCGCCCACTCAGGAACCCCTGGAACGGACTCAGAAGACCCAGCAAACTCCGGCGACCCAGCAGACTCAGGTGTAGATCCAGCCAGATCGGGCAAAGGAACCCCAGAAA
Organism: Austrofundulus limnaeus; assembly: GCF_001266775.1. Lineage (NCBI taxonomy): Eukaryota > Metazoa > Chordata > Actinopteri > Cyprinodontiformes > Rivulidae > Austrofundulus > Austrofundulus limnaeus. The sequence continues at coordinate 644,045 of NW_013952460.1, forward strand.
AAAACAGGGGTGTGAGGGTGGGCAAAAAAACCCACCAGGATCTGCTTCTCTTGAAGGTGAGGTCCATGAGAGAAGGGCAGACAGCTTCGCCAGATCTTCTTGGTTCTGCTGTAACATCTCAAACATTTCATTAAAACTCAAAAAAGTCTTGCCTGCAGGCTGGGTACTTGGTGGGATCATTATGTAAGGATTGGTGCAGGAACAGACCAGGGTGCAGGCAAGCTCAAAAWATGGAAAAAAAGATTTATTTTGAAAAAAAAAAACACAAAATGCTGATGAAGCAGCTCCAAATACTCACAAAAAACTCTGGGGACAACAGGCACGAGGGAGACGAAGCACATGACTGAAACACAATGATCCCACAAAGACAGGAGGACAAGACTCAGAATACAAAGCAAACAAATTAAGAGTAAAGAAGAAACATCTGGGGAGACACGAGAGGAATCCTGTGTTCGTGGGCGTGGCTGGAGGCAAAACAGCAGGGAGAGGAAAAACAGTGTAGCAGAAAAACACGAAGAAAATAAAGACAAAAAAAATATCATGACATATACACCATATAGTACAGTACAAAAATGAATGTATACGAAGGTGCATATTAGTGATTTGCAGTGTAGGTGAATTGTCCAATTGACTGATAACATCATGATGTGTTATACAGTCTAACTGCAGTTGGAATGAATGACCTACGGAAGCGCTCCYTCCTGCAGCGAGGATGTTTAAATCTCTGACTGAAGGAGCTGCTCAGCCCCCACACGGTTTTCATGCAGAGGATGGTGGGGGTTGTCCATGATGGCTGTCAGCTTTGCTAACATCCTTCTCTCACCCACCACAACCACAGGCTCCAGAGGACATCACAGCACAGAGCTTGACCTCTGTACCAATTTGTCCATCCTGTTCCTGTCCCTTTSAGTACATCCAGCCCCCCCAGCAGACCAGTCCATAGAAAAAGGCAGATTCTACCACCGTATCGTGGAATGTTTTTAACAGAGTCCTGCAGACACCGAAGGACCTCAGCCTCCTCAGTAGGTGGAGTCGACTCTGGCCCTTCTTATACAAGATGTCTGTGTTRGTAGTCCAGTCCAGCTTGTTGTTGAGATGAACACCCAGGTGRTTGTAAGAATCCACTGTCTCAATGTCTTTTCCCTGGATGTTCACTGGTGCTGTAGGGGTGGCTTCCTCCTGAGGTCTATAACCATCTCCTTTGTCTTGCTGGCATTGATTTGGAGAGCGTTGGTCTCACACCAGCCAACAAATTCACTGATGACCCCCTATATTCCTCATCATTCCCGTCTGATACGCATCCAATGATGGCTGTATCGTCCGAGAACTTCTGAAAGTGGCAGTGGTCCGAGTTGTTCCTWMAAGTCTGACGTGTACAGACTGAACAGAAATGGTGAGAGGACGTCCTCTCACCCTCACCCAAATAAAGTATCGAGTGAGTAACTTTAGGATCTATACGCTCTGCGACCCAGGCTGGACGTTACTATCTACATGGAAAATTAAAAGTAAAAGACGAAGCAACTGGACTTSTGTTTTGGAGCTGTAAACACATGGAGCTACAGGTTTAAACAGTGTGACTTAAGATTAGTGTCTTATCAATCCTTCAGCCCCGCCTCACTGATGAAAATGTCAGATGGAATGTGACATGAGCGTTCACACTGCGGTCACTTTGAAAACATCAGATATGTATCCAGTTTAGAACCACATACTGAAACGGCCTGGGTTGGATTTTAAAAAATTGAATTTTTCGCATTCAGACTGTCAGAAAACAATCATATATGGGTCAGCTGGGSKAAAAAAAAAATCAGATTTCGGTCACATTTGCCTGCAGTGTGAACATAGCTTTGGTGAGCAGCAAGAAGCACGAGGTGCTCTAAAACTTCCTGGTAGACAGCTGTGTTGACCTTGGACCTCAGAAAACACAGTGGACCAACACCAGCTGATGACATGGACCCAAACCATCACTGACTGTGGAAACTTGACACTGGACCTTAAGCAACGTGGATTCTGTGCCTCTCCTCTCTTCCTCCAGACTCTGAGAGCTTGTGACAGAGCTACACATTCTCACTCCCAACTCGTCACATATTGACGTTTAAGGTAAGGTTCCCTCTGCGTCTTAT
>NW_013952460.1:647208-648714 GCF_001266775.1 Austrofundulus limnaeus
TGAATAAAACGACTGTTCACGCCCCCAGAGGTCAGAATTTCTCTGATCTTCACCAAGCTTTTGAGCTGAGTTAAGTATCATTGAACTCCTTTGCAAAGTGAATCTATAAATCTTACTGGTCTCTGTTGTCATTGATTAATGTCCGGCCGGGTTTGTTGTTGTTTCTCTGAGTTCCTAGGTTAAAAAAACCGAACAGCTTGATTTCCAAAAGATACGTAAATTTTACTTTCATCACAGAACATAACTTTGGACCACTAAGCAGCAGTCCAGTTCTTCTTGTCTTTAGTCCAGGTGAGACACTTCTGATGCAGTCTCTTGTTCAACAGTGGCTTGACACTAGGAATGCGACAGCTGAAACTCATGTCTTTGAAGAAACTTTGCAACTGATTAATTGAATGTTAGATTCAGTTTTGTATTTRATACTTTCTGATCATTTCAGTCTGTAATGTTGAAGCTGACAAAGAGTAGGTGTGTGTATTATCATGTGTTCTTTCTCTTAGTCTAAACAAAATAAGGACGTTCTGACGTCTGACGTAAAAGGTAACACCTCCAAGGGAGTAACCAGGGAGAGATGAACATCATAAGCTCAATTCATTATTATAGTAAAAGGAGTTGTCYGTGTTCTTGCAGAGTGTCTGCTCAGAGCAGAGTTCTTGTCTGTTTGTTTTGGTTCAGCCGAAGGTCTTACTGAGGTGCTGTTCTGTGAACCTGATTGGAGTCAGAAGATTAAAAATAAAGTTTTAAAGAACAAATCCAGTGGATTCCTGTTTTATTCGGATATACCATTTTGAACAACGCATATTTTTCCAACAATTTGGTGACCACCGACGGTGATGGATGGATGATTTTGTATAAGCAGAGAACATTGGATTTTATTTTTGGCTGTTGAAGAACCTGGTAAGATTTTTGAAACATCATTTGCTGAGAGTGGGTACAGAAAAGCTTCAAGATGCCTCWATTATTTTCCAAAGAGGATTTCTGCCAGCTTCTCCAAAAGGTGACGTGTTGGAGCTCAAGATTCATCGTCTGGAAGAGATGAATGCTTTGAAGGACTCAACGTGCGCTCAAATGGGTGAGAAGGCTGAAATAGATCAACTGGACGAGGAGATGGAAGCTGCTTCTGAGAGTAAAGCTGTATGGAAGTCTCTTGGTGCCAGACCAAAAAAATCTCTCAGGAAGGATTCAGCTCTTAGATGACAACAAATAGCCAGAATTAAAGAGAAATGCATTTTCTCCACCAGCAAAGAGAAGAAAGCAGAAACAGCTGAGGGTTTTTTTTGTCGCTCCACGTCTTGTTCCCCTTCAAAAAAAAAAAACTCTCTGAATATCACATTTCACTGACCTCACCCTTTTATCATTGTCRGTTTTGCTGCATTTTGACATAGTTTCCACTGCAGTCTGCATGAACTCTTGCCCTATTTTTATTTAATTTAATTGTTTTAAAGGCACAGTGTAAAAGATTTGTTGTTTTCAGCGACATCTAGTGGTTGAGTGGTTGAATCATCC
>NW_013952460.1:651084-654295 GCF_001266775.1 Austrofundulus limnaeus
AAGTTGCGCAACTTTTTTTCACTCAGCGGGTGGTAAAATATGTGCGACAGGAAGTATAAACCAACCTTAAAAGCCTCCTGAGTCTGTGAAACCCTGATCAAGAGCCCCACAACCCAGTGTGCACATAAAGTCATCTGTTCAAGCAGAAATAACCACATTATAGAAAGATTTTACTGTTCACCTAAGAAAAACTATACTATGTGAAGTGTCTTTAAAAATCAGTGGATAAACAAACCTCAATAAATTTCTTCAACTCAATTCTGAGGAACAAATGATGGAATCATGAAAAACAAACAAACAAACAAACAAAAGAACACTCCAACACATCGCTAGTATTTTGTTGCACAACCTCTGGCTTTTCTAAAAGCTTGCAGTCTCTGTGGCATGGACTTAATGAGTGGCAAACAGTACTCCTTATCAATCTGTCTCCAACTTTCTCTGATTGCTGTTGCCGGATAAGCTTTGCAGGTTGGAGCCTTGTCATTGACTATTTTCTTCAAGTTTCACCAAACATTTTCAATTGGATTGAGATCTGGACTATTTGCAGACCATGACATCGACTGAATGTGTCTTTTTTCAAGGAATGTTTTCACAGTTTTTGCTCTACGGCAGGATGCATTATCATCTTGAAAAATGATTTCATCATCCCCAAACATCCTTTCAATTGAAGGGATGAGAAAACTGTCCAAAATATCAATGTAAACTTGTGCATTGATAGAAGAATTAACCACAGTCATCTTCCCAGTGCATTTACCTGACATGCAGCCCCATTTTATCAAGGACTGTGGAAATTTGCATGTTCTCTTCAGACAGTCCTCTTAATAAATCTCACTGGAACGGCACCAAACAGATGTTCCAGCATCATCACCTTGTGCCATAGTGTTTTATGTGGCCCCTGAAAGCTTGAAAGTTGTATTAATGTATTTTAAAACGTGCATGTTTCTTTAAAATCAGCATTAACCTTGAACTACATTTCCCATAAAGCATGCTGAATATCTTACCTGCAAYATGACAGCATCCCACCACTAGGTGGAGGTGCACGGGGTTCAAAAGATGCTGTACTTGGTGTAAAATCTAGATTTCATTACATTTTTGCCATCTACTTTTGCTGTGGCCCAGTTGTACTGGATGTAAGTTTAAACTGGAATGTTTCTCCAGTGGGAATTTCCTGTCGGAATGTGAGAGAGTTCCAAATTCAAGACTCTGAATTCTGTCATCATCTGCCAGTCATACACGTAGATTTTTCCAGTGTTTTAAAAAACTGTTTCTGTGCAGGAAATACTATGTAGAGCTCAGTTGTAGTGCTCAGACAAAGCAGTGAGAAGAGGCACGTGACAMTTTTTGTTTWGTTGAATTTAAACTCAAAACGTGGACGTTAGCGCCACKATGTTGCTCATGTGGCCCTRAGTGAAAATGAGTTTGACACCATTGCTTTAAAATAACTTCAGTGTCAGCTATTTAACAAATATCTCAGCAGWTCTGGACCAAGTCCCAAAAAACGTGTTTTCTGCAAATAAAAATGGACTATTCCTGTAAATCTGTTCTGTTAATCYCATCCGCTCTCCACCCTGTCGACATAATTCAGTCCACATCTTAAAKATCACTGCTATCATCCAGTAATCTTTCGTACGCTTCCTCCAAGCTTTTTAGCCCAGGAATCTCGTTTTTTAAATATATAATAACAATTCTGTCACTTTGCCTTCCAGACTCTCTGGACTGACCCACTTCTTCCAGTTTTCTCATCTTCAGGTAATCTCAGCCATCTCTCTGCTCCAGCAACACCACTGTAAAGACTATCTGAGTAAGAGAGTGGGCCTCCTTCCTCAATTTTCTACCTTCAGRCAGACTTTATTACTCTAACCATAATGTGTTTTCTGATTTAAAAAAAAAGTTTACTCCAAATGATTCCCTCCTGAGATGCAGAAAAAAAAGTTTTGAATTTTATATTTTATTTATTTATGACACGGTTTAAGTATTGAGGTTGAAAGAAACACATTGCAACTTTTTTTCAAAAATGTTATTTATTTAAATGTTACCAAATGTCTCTTACAATGGACTTTGGGTCTTGCTTGATATAAAAAAAATTATTTACATAATGAACATTTTAAACTGATAAATTCTATTTATTTTCATTTTATAAATAGTTAAAACAGATTTACCATTTTGAAAAACAAAAGAGTTGAAGAAATGGCATTAAGAAATGCTTACACAACTAATTGCATGTCTGAAACGCATCTAAACATCTAATTGCTCTCGCTGGTTTGTGTATTGTGACATGTTTTCAAAAATGCTATTATCTGTGTACTGTTTAAAGTAATCAGTTGGCCTCCAGTCTTGGAGACTGTACGCATTGGTTTCCTGCAAGACATTCCCCTCCACAACAGGGCTATGTTGACTGAATTTGGCGTGGCATGTTCATGCAAAGGGTTCGTACGAACATGCCACGTCAGATTCAGCATGTGCTTTATGTCTTCAGGAAAAGTGTGTAAATGAGCAGCGTAAACCTGATGAATGCCACTTGTTTGTTTCCAGGTGCTCCTTGAGGAGATTAGCATAATTACCACCCCAAAAACACAATAAGGCTTCGCTTCCTGTCCCAGATACCAGGAAGTGTTTGTTCAAGAAAATGACAGCGAAACATAAAAAGAAGAATTTCACGAGTTTGGAGATTGAAGTCCTGCTCTCCGAGATCCAGAAAAGAAAATCTGTCATTTTTTAGCAGCGTCAGCTGTGGAATTAAATGAGCTGCTAAACCCGAGGAATGAAATGACAAAAATCTAAATCATATTTTTCTCTCTCTAGTCCTGCTCTGGTTTTCCTTTGATCAGATACTTTTAATTTAGGTGTAACAACTGTGTTACACAATTTCCATTTATTCAGAAGAAGAGCCACAGCTCGGACCGATGTGCCAGTCGCACACTTAACACACTTGCGACAAGTGTGTCAAATGCTGTTCTGAAGAATCAAGAAAGCATTTTAAAATGTCTCCAAAACATGTCTGCCACTTTAGTGAAAATAACATAGTTGATGTGCTGAATAAATCTCAACAAAATAAAATTTGATTTAGAAAACACATAATCCATGTCTGAATTAAGCTGTTGGTTATGTTCATATGTTCCATGTTTTGTTGATCTTATTATATACTGAGACAAATTAAGCTTCAATTAATCCATAATGTAATTTGTTTTGTAGTTTGAGATCTTCATATATA
>NW_013952460.1:654478-657003 GCF_001266775.1 Austrofundulus limnaeus
TATATATACAGTGTTACACAACAGCATTAATAGCCAATTTAAATTAAATCGTTAGTCTACATTACTACATTTAAAATTGTAATACCAGTCCAAACAGAATAGCCTCTTGTCAACATAATTATGGAGTGTGATTTATTTTCAACTCAAAATATCTTGAAACTAATGAAATATAAAGTTATTAGTGAAAAAAAATCCATCTGGATTACAGCAGACTGACTGCTCATAAAATACATGACTGGTCTGGACCACTTATGATTTTTTTTCAGATATGAACAAAATTGGTGAATGCCATAAGTTCTCCTAAATAACTCGTACACACAACTTAAAAACAAATCCATTCGTACGAACGATTCTTGCATGAGGCCCATTGATCACCAAGAAAATAAACTGTTTTTAACATCAAACACTTGAAGTCAGTGAGGGTAATTTAGTTTSATGAAAGATTTTCAAGTACTATATCCAGATCAAAACAAAAACAAACAAACAAGCAAACAAGTTAACACAAGGACATCAATCCCATTTGGGCTGTTGATCCTAATTGTTATGCTAGGCCACAGCTCTGGTTCTTCCWACATTTATATCAAAGTGCGGTTCATCGTCCCTGTTATGGTTTCGGACTGATTGTTTATTTTCTCTTGCATGATGCCAAAATCAGCTTTAACATCTGGTCACATTAAAACTGACTGTTAGAATAGTCATCAAATGGTTTATTAGATGTAGCTTATTAGATGTTAGCGGAGCTTCAAAGCACCTGGCAGATTTGCTAGGAAATTTTATTCTTTGATGTAAAGAAATATATTTTTACACCACTTTGATTTAAAAATGAACAGACATGGGATTGTTTAATCGATGCTATTTATTCTTTTCAGTCGACAAAATGAGTGACATCAATGATGTGTAAAACACTGCAGATGGTGCACAGTGCTGATTGACTCTGGTCTCTAAAGCGACTTTAAATTGGATTCGTTTTGGACTTAGAGGACACTGATGTTGGTAATAAACGTTGTGTTCATTACAGATTCTCAGCTTGGCCTCATCACTGTAGCGAACAATCTTCCATTCGATTCCCCCGCCTGTCTTTGTGTTTCCTCTTCCCCTCTCCTCCTGCGTCCCTGCAAATCGCTGCTGGAGCTCCCATTACTCGAAAGGTCGGCTCGTACAGAGAGAGAGAGCGCTTCTGCTTCAAAGCTGAAAAAAAAAAAGAACCCAACAGGGTGTGGAAGATGGTGATAGTCGTCTCGTGGTCAGCTACAAGGACTGGATGAAACACTGCAGCTCCACCTCAGATTATTGCTGCCTGTGAGGAGTATTTACTCTGCTAGACGTTATTAGGTTTTGCCCCCTCGAAATTGACACTTTGGAGAAAGATTGTAAGAATTAAACTTATATAAAAAGGTGGGGATAACTGTTGCTGGTACGTTTCCCAAAAATTAAAGTCAACAAACTAGAAACTTGCAACCTCTGAGGCTGGCCGATGTTCAAGCCCATTGCTTAACAATTGGAATTTACAACATGGAACGAGGGWAAATTAAATAAAATGTGAGCAGTGAGTCACATTTCTTGTTGCATTTCACTTAGAGCTGCTGTGACTGGAGATAAAGGTGGAGGAGCTGCAGAATTTTAATCTCAGCTCTGGCTGAGAGAGAACTTCAGACTATAAATCTGAACAGTTATCTGAGACTTACTTTAACACCCAGCTGGTAAAAACAAGCTGACGGAGATGTGTCGAAGTAAAGTTTTTGATCTGATGCTCATTAGTTTGTTATATTCAAAAAATGGTCCCATTACTTTTTACTGTTATGCTGTGCAGTAATATACTTTGTGACAAAGTTGGGAATAAACAAATTTCAGTGATTCTATTTAAAAAATCATAGATGCCTACCTTGAATTTTCGATTCTTAATGTTAAATTGACATGCGAGTAATGCCTCGTCCAAGCAGAATCAGTTTTGGTATTTCTCATCAATTTAACTGGACTAATTTAAACTCCAAAATCTCCCAGTTAATTCTTATAGCTAGCATCTCTAAGCAACACACTTTTGAGGAAACTCTAAAAATGTACATTGCTGCACAAATGCCTGTGTTTATATATTTTTTTACATGTGGAAGTGTACAATATACAGCCAGGCTATGACAATTGTTACTTTTTATTGTGAAAATATAATCATAATATTAGCCTATACAAGAATAAAGAATAAAGTCATAATATTACAAGAATAAAGTAATAGTACAGTGTTACGAGAACAAAGTCYTACCAGAAAAAAGTCTGAATATTATTAGAATTTCTACAGGAAAAACTAGTACCACTGTGTTAAAACTAGTAATGTTGAGTATCTTGTGAAGTTAAACTTTGAAAATAAGTCAGTTTTACAAATAAAGAAATCAGTGGATCAGTTAGTAGAACTCTTGCCTCTCAGCAAGAAGGTTGCTGGATCGAATCCCAGCCCAGGGACCTTTCTGGATAGAGGTTGCATATTCTCTCTGTGCATGCGTGGGTTTTCTCCGGGTACTCCGGCTTCCTCCCAC
>NW_013952460.1:657013-659112 GCF_001266775.1 Austrofundulus limnaeus
GTGTGAGTGAGAGAGTGAATGGTTGTCTGTCTCATTTGTCTCTATGTGTGACCCTGTGACGGACTTGCGACCTGTCCAGGGTGAACAGTGATTGCTGGATATGGGCACCAGTGATCCCCGTAAACCTGAAAGGAAGAAGCAGGTACAGATAATAGATTGGATGGATGGATTATTAATCATTTATTACATCAGCATCAAATTATTATCATTAGGGCTTTGGAATAATTGTGCAAAAACTATCTATTTCAAAGAAAGAAGCACAGATAGAGGGGAAAATGCTTCTGCTTCTTCTAGGAGGAGATGTATGGTTGTGGTCAAAGAGGTTTTGTTTCTCAAGAAAAAAGTGAGGATGGTCAATAAGGTTTTAGATCCAGAGGGGAACTCCAGCTTCTCTGACCTCTGCAATAGAGCTGGGGTCCCAACGGACTGTTCATATGATAAACTGAAGCTGTATGATATTGCAGTTAGTGGCTGTATTGATGGATTTTGTCAATGACAACTTTATTTATAAAGTCAAAGCACAGCAATCAACTGCACCAAAGTGCTGTACAGCATTCATAAAACCACTGATAAAACATATTGAAGTAAAACAATAAATTAAACAGACAAGACACATACAGTAGATTGCAATGTAAACCCTTGTAAAAATGCCAGAGAATAAAAAAGAGTTTTCAGAAGTGATTTGAAGTGTTCCAGACTATGGGCAGATGRAATATTGAATGGTAAATTGTTCCACATTTTAGGAGCAGTGACAGCAAATGCCCATTCTCCTCTGCTTTTCAGTCTGGTTCTGGGAACACGTAGAAGCGGTTTTAATATTATTTGACCAAAGTGTTCTAGAAGAGGAATAGTCATGCAGAAGATCCTGAAGATAAGCTGGGGCCAAGCCATTTATAGCTTTAAAACCATTAAAGAATTWTGAATTCAATCCAATGGGAAACTGGCAGCTCACACCTCCGGAAGAACTTTGAACACGTTTGAGGGGAGGTGGGGGACATTGAGTCCGAGTGGGCCATGTTCCGTGCCTCCATTACCATACCATTTTTATTTATAGAGCACTTTAAACACCCACAGGACCAAAGTGCTGTACACATAATAAAACATGCATAAATTCATGAAATCAATAAAAAATGAAAATAAAACATAAAAACAACACTACAAATTGTGTTCAAAGGCCAGAGAGAAAAGATGAGTTTTAAGAAGGGATTTAAAAACAGACAGGGACGACGCCTTTTGGATGTTCATTGTCGAGGCAGCTTACCTGAGCTGTGGCTGTAAGGTTGTCGGTGCCTGTCATGGTGGCAACCCTCGAACCCGCTGGTGGGCACTGGTGGTGAGGGATGCTGTCAGACTGAAGAAGGAGTTCTATCGGGTCTTTTTGGCCTGTGGGACTCCGGAAGCAGCCGATAGGTATCAGCAGTCCAAGCGGATTGCTGCTCGGATGGTGGTTGAGGCAAACACTCAGGCGTGGGAGGAGTTTGGAGAGGCCATGGAAAAATATTTCTGCACGGCTTCAAAGCGATTCTGGTCCACCATCTGGCGTCTCGGGGGGTGGGGGGGTAGCGGTTCACCACCAACACTGTTTATGGTGGGGATGGTGCGCTGCTGAACTCAACTCGGGAAGTTGTGGGTCGGTGGGCAGAATACTTCGAAGACCTCCGTAATCCTACCGACACGTCTTCCCATGAGGAAGCAAAGCCCGAGGACCCTGGGTTGGACTCTCCAGTCTCTGGTGCCGAGGTCATTGAGGTGGTTAAAAAGCTCCTCGGTGGCAGAGCACCGGGAGAGGATGAGGTTCACCTGGAGTTCCTTAAGGCTCTGGATGTTGTAGAGTTGCATTGGTAGATGCGACTCTACAAAATCCCGTGGACATCGGGGGCAGTCCCCCTGGATTGGCAGACCGGGGTGGTGGTCCCCCTATTTAAAAAGTGGGGCCGCAGAGTTTGTTCCAACTATAGGGGGATCATACTTCTGAGCCTCCCTGGTAAGGTCTATTCAGGGGTCCTGGAGAGGAGGGTCCATCGGATAGTCAAATCTCGGATTCAGGAAGAGCAGTGTGGTTTTTGTCCTGGTCGTGTAACAGTGGACCAGCTCTACAC
>NW_013952460.1:662033-663814 GCF_001266775.1 Austrofundulus limnaeus
CTTAAAATCTTTGATACAAAAATTTGATTTTACCTTTGCTAGGAGGCGCAGATGAAAAAAATCTTGATTTCACAACAGAGCTCACCTCCTTTTCCAATTTCAAAAGACTGTCAAAAATTACACCAAGACTCTTAACAGAAGACTGGTAAAAGGGGCTAGGGAACCAAGAATTTGATCAGGTTTGTCACATAATGTTGACAGAAGCATTTTACACTAACAGGGAGTCAAAGTAATCGTAGACAACTTTATAAACACAGACACACATACAGAGGCTGTCCACAGACACTGACCTGGGAACAGAAAATGTACATCATGTAATTTTTATGACTTTATTCTTGTAAAAAAAAAGCAAAAATCTCAGTTACTGAAGTGAAATAAATAATTTTTGTTCATCTTAACAAAATGAAAATAAGTTTTCTTTACTGTAGACTAGTGAGGTTTCAAGTACATACTTTTAATAAATGCAATAACTTTAAAATATTAACAGTATGTGGTCTGCATGTCTGTGCTGTAGTAARATGCAAACATTAAACAGACTCAGTACAGGCGAAAACAAATGGCTCAAATTATCTGGGAGCAAAAAAATCTTGATTAGAACATCCCAAGTTTAAAAAGCAAAGTGTTCCTAACTTTTACCCAAAACATATCAAAAATATTTCTTTCAGCTTGTGAAGTGCCTCAGAGCCACTGCAGACCACACTGAGGCCTAATAGCTTGTCTGATGAATGGAAACATCCTTGAAGTGCAGCAATAACACAAACTGCTCCTGCAGCAGCCCTCATGAGCTCAGAGTCCTGCTTCGTTTACAGGCTGCACACGGCGTTTAGTTCAACTACTGTAGTTTTCATGGGAAACTCTTTGCATTGTGTCGTCATACATTTTTTTAACAGCATGCTTTATTGGGTTGTTGCCTGCGTGTATTGTCTGTGATTTATCATCCAGGCCTTGAAATARCCGGTATCCCTGACATATATTAGATATCTCAATTGGCTTTTGCTTTTACAATCTACCATATGCTAATGAATGCATCCTAGGCACAGACTTGTTTCTGTTCCTCATTTTATAATGCTGCTCAGCCTGGACGTAATGACAAGCACAGTCTTGAAAGCTATTTTTTATTGTCATGCAAATGTTGTTCACTTCCCCCCAAATGACCTCTTTGTCTTTCTTACATGTGTGTTTTTAAATTGCTTCAGTAAATGAAAACCATCTTAAGGTGTGGAAGTGTTTATGTAAATTAAGATTCTGAACAGTGTAGACAAGTTTGAAGGTTTTGAAAAAGATCTGCATTTTTTTCGTTTTGTTTGTTTGTTTGTTTGTTTGTTTGTTTGTTTGTTTGTTTGTTTGTTTGTTTTTTCTGTGATTGGGGGTGAACAACCTTCTTGATTTGAACCCCAGTGATGTTCTGCTATTGAATTTCTGTGCCAAGCATGGGCTGCCCGTAACACCATATTTGAGCATAGAGCGGTCCTGAATGCCCTTTTATATCGTAAGGCCCATCTTGGGTCAGCCTGGGTCAACCTGGGGCCATGTATTTACTTCAGTTCATTTCTGTAGCCTAACCCTGATTTTCTGTATCCTCAACCTGACCATCCCAACGTAACCAACCCTAACCCAAAAATGGTGTTCCACCATATTATGGACCAGGATTTATTTCCCAAAAGGACCACTGGTCCTGACTTGGTAAGTGTTGATGGCAGAAAAAGTCCTAAAAAGGTAACATAAACCAGGTACACACACACACACACACACACACACACACACACACACACACACACACA
>NW_013952460.1:664847-669696 GCF_001266775.1 Austrofundulus limnaeus
AAAATAAAATAAAATAAAATAAATCTTCTATTATTGTTTTTCTTCTCAACATGTATAAATTCCAATACTTCAACCCTTTAATATGTTTGACTGTTTTGTCTTTATTTTTAAGCGCTCTCTAATTTAACTTATAACAACTGGGATTTGTTTTGAACACGTTTAGAAGTTTGTGAGTTAATGATAACAGAACTTATATCTTAGTCAATTCTTATATTTTATGCTTTTATCTCTTCTACTTTTAATAAGCATTACTCACTCATTTTAATAGTTCATTAGTCAATGTTCATAGTTAACCATTAGTTAATTAGAATATCAGTGTGACAACTTTAAGACTTGAGTTACTCTGCTCATAAAATGTTTGTGCGTGATTATTTTCTGATGTGGGGTTCCATAAAAAACGACACACACGTTCCCATGAGAACCTCCACCATACTTGCACCTGCAGATAAACACACTCCCACATTCTCGTCTTTCCTGTGAGAACACACTGCTTCACTGTGTCTCTTTAAAAACTCTGCTTTTGCTCTGTTCATCAGTCTGTCTGTCGTTTCCACTCGGCTGGAGTCACGAGGCACAGGCCGCCTCTCCAGCCTCCTTGCTTCATGTGCTGGGAACATCTTTCCAGCAACTCTTTCTTTTTGTCGCAGCAATTCTTCTTTTCACTTTTACAAGGAAATATTCTTTTATTGGAGTACAACTTTTGTTTGAGCCTCCTGAGCTCAAACCAATCCCTGCAGCCATCCTTTTGGCCTGCTGTGAGTTTTTCAAAGTTCCTGACTGGTCCCGGTTCCGAGCCGGATTGCCACGTTGTTGACAGCACCGGGTCCAATAAGGCCTTCAACCGTTCGATCGACAAAGAAAGCCCACGGTGCTCGAAGTCCGTTCAGGCTGGCACCTTGTCGACACACCTCGTCTGGGTCGGCATGATGGTACGGTAAAACTGCTGACTTGTGCTCACCTTTGACTCACAGGCTCACAGCTAAGAATACACAATTTAAAGATTACAACCTTAGCTAAGATTTATTTGTTTGTCTGTTTGTCTTGTCCTGCTCTTCTCTCTCTCGCTCTCTCTCGCTCTCGCTCTCTCTCTCTCTCTATCATTCATACACACACCTATCCCTACACACACCGAACCCCAAATGTACAAAAATTTAACCTGCTTTTGCGTAGTTAAAATTGTTAGACAATCTAATTAATTCAACTGCTTGAAAAGTAGAAAATTAATTGTGTTATATTGAGAGCTCATTTATTGTCTGTTCATTGTAATCACTTGTTAATCACTCAATATTATCCTCTTAAGAAAAGTCAGTAGATTTTTAACTGGCCAAAATTAAATTATGACTCTTTGTGTTTTATGTGTGTATTTTGGTGGTTGAACTGTTTTGAATAGCTGGCAGTGTTGTATAAAGTACCACAAAGTAATACTTGAGTAAAAGTACAAGTATCTTACCAAAAAAWTACTTTGGTAAAAATTAAAGTCTCCTTTAGGAATATTACTTGAGTAAAAGTCTTAAAGTATCTGATATTTTTTGTACTTAAGTATTAAAAGTAAAAGTATTGATTTAAAATGAGCAGTTATATTTTCTGTAATTACATTTATTAGGAGGTGACCTCCCCAAAAACTGCAGAAATGACTTTTATATTAATATAATTTATATTACATTTAGGATGCACTAGTCTAGCTGTTTTTTCCAAAATGAAAATCTATCTGAGGGCTGCAGTTAAATGCAATAATATAATTCATGAAATACAAATACTTCTTAAGTACAGTCCTTTTATTTTAATGATTATGTCCTGCTGGAGTGTGACATGATTTGTTTGTGTACAAACTAATARGGTATCAGAATTTTATATGTTTATACTTCTCATTTAACCACAGTTAAATTCACTCTATGTAAGAGGTACAATTTATATAGAGAGTATTTATTTTTTATAATAACAAGTTGGAATGAAAACAAGCAAAAATGAAATTAAAGTAACAACTTTCTACTTCTTGTCTTTTTAAAAATGTAAGGAGTAGAAAATACAGATAACTGTGTGAAAATGTAAGAAYTAGAAGTAAAAAGTACGCTGAAAAATAAAAACTCAAGTAAAGTACAGATACCCAGAAATTCTACTTAAGTACAGTAACAAAGTATTTGTACTTAGTTACTTTACAACTCTGACAACTGGGGACCTTTACGAACCTAGAGATTCGCTCTTAATTAAAATCATAAACATGATTTTGATAAGGGCTGTTTCTACACGTAATTTTGCAAATCCTCAAAAAATTACTTAACAAAGTAAATGTACTTTGTTACTCTACACCTGTGGTTAGGAGCTTAGCTTTACTGAGAAAACAAGCTGACATTTTTTACTAGGTGTTTTTCACCACGACAGACTGAAGCAGCCGCCTCATTACTGCAGACGAGGTCCCGCTCTGTCACACATMAACAAAACTTGAGAAAAAGACTCACCCTGACAATCCATCCTCTTTCTGGAGGATCAGAGGCAGAGTCTAACCCACACCAGGAACAAGCTTGACTTTGTGCGGAGAACGCAAACAATAGAACTCGTGAGCATCTCAAACCGTGTCGCTGCAAAGCACTTGCACTGAAGTGTACGTATTTCACTTCCTGCAGACAGAAAATTACAAGCGAGTCATTTGAATCAAAACAACCAAAAAATGGATCTTTTCATCTCTGAGAGAGCCGCTGGGTGTCGGGGGTTTTATTCTCTAATGATCCCCACCTGCTTTTAGCTACGCTTCCATGTAGAMGTTGTGTGTTTACAGGCAGGAAAACATGTATTTGCCTCCAAATAACCCCCAAATATGGAAAACTTACAGGTTGCAATCAATTTCTTTTTTCACCAGCACAAAAAACCAATCATGAGGYTTTGAAATGTATTTTATATAAAACCCACTGACAGAACAACAAAYATAAGAACAGCAGCACAAACAATATTCACACAAAATACAAATGACAAGTACACATGCTGTAGGAAAAAAAACTTTGATCTACAGATATGTTCAGCAAAACAGAAAATTAGCAATTCAGCTGAATTCAAATGATGCTTCCTTTTTTATTTATTTCTTTTTTATCAAGATGGAGTTTAGAAAAAAAACACCTTAAAGACCCTCGCTTCATGGGGGGCTGGGAGCATGAATGTAAACAAGTTCAAACATTTATCAGTGACATTACAAGACGTTTCACACAGCTGAAGATGCAAATATATATATTTAATCTGTTGACTAGTTTGACCACCTACTAAGACATCAGTCATTATTCATAAAGATACACTAAATGTTTAATGATCTGTTGAAACAAGCAAAAAAAAATCCTAAATGATCTCTACTCACTTCCTGACAACACACACAAACAGGTCTTCACAAAGACACGTAGTGCTCTTAATGCAGATGGATCCATTTCATGACATGAACCACATTCTTAGTYATATCTGACTATTACTGACCAACATGAGCTGATTAGAAACTAAAATTGCTTTCGTTCAGGAAGGTAATGTTTTTAGGAAAACAGAGGACATGTCTGCAGAGCTGTACAGAAAAAAAAAGACTTTTTCTTGCTTTGGTCCAAAAATGGAGCTCATGTTAAAAACAAAAAACAATAAATCTAACAACATTCGCAATGAACTGCATTTAAAATGTGTTTGTTTCAAAATAAATAAACATTTTGATCTTCGTACTGATTTTAAAATCTGAGTAAATGTTGAGGCTTGATTAGAGCATSAAATCATCTCCTGAGAGGTTTTCCTCTGCTCCTTTATTATTCTTTTTTAATCAGCGGCAAACACTTTATCCCTTTTTTCTCCTGAATATTAGCATGTTTTATTATTTATTTTTCAGTAAAGCAAATTAAACACCCTTTTCAGATTTAAGGCTGGATATTACAATCCCAACCATAGTGTTTTTTCTAAACTTTGGACATTTTAAAGGGCCAAAATCATGTAAAATCAACATTTTTAAGCTTTATATCATGTTATAATGTTATCCTCTCATCAAAATCATGCCCAGAGTTTTGCTTTGACTCATTCATGCATGTTTGAGAAATCCTTCAATGTCTTGTTGTAGTTGTTCAGGAGAACAAAAATGGCCAGTTGGGCCTAGAGCCGCCTTTTAGGAGCAGCTCCTCCTCTGGGACAGAGCACACCTCCCTCCGCCCCCACCCCGCAACTCCTGCAGGCTGTCAGCTGCAACAAGTGGCAAACAACTGGTGAAACCGTGTCTGCTGAGCTCGTAATACTTCTCAGTCCAGTCCTTTTCCCATTAAAAAAGGCCGTTGAGTAAATATATTTTCAGACACCAAGGATGACACAGTTCTTCAAAAATGGTTGGACTTCAATTTTGGGTGTAACCCTCTGACGAAAAAATATATATATTTGTGTGAGTTAAAAACAACTCACATTGTTCTGTTCGGTATGGTTGGCATTCAAAGATGAAATGTCTCTCTACTCACTCTGGTTCTTCAGAAAKCATACTTTCTGGARACGGTGGTAAGGATCAATTGTATCCTGAGTTGCTATTTTCCTACATTGTGTAATGTTGCCGTTTATGTAATTATTATTACAAGAAAATGCAACGCTCCTAAGACTAGCTGTAAACAGCATGAAGCTGTTGTGATGATGTGCAGAAATGGAAGTGACAGAAGTGGTAGGAGGTTCTTAAAGGGACAGAGACCAATTTCAAGGCTTTTAGAGATGGCTAAGTCAAATTTATTTTTGATTTATACAAATAAACAGCATTTTCATAACTACCGAATGTGACAGTTACTTTATTTTAGTATAGAATTGAATTATATGGCTAAGAAACACAATACGTACATATACATGTATGTATATATGTATGTATGTA
>NW_013952460.1:669865-672048 GCF_001266775.1 Austrofundulus limnaeus
ATTTATATATAAATATAAACAGTACTAAATGTCAGAAGCTGAAGGTACACAGGAGGAGAGCCCCCTAGTGGCTGACTGAAGTATGGTTTTTATGTCTCGTCCCTCCATGTAAACCATAAGGATAATTTCGTCATTAAAATACATTTTAGATTTTTTTTTGCAGATTTTAACTTTTTTGTTTTTCATAGTTCTTACCTTGCTGCTGTGTGTTCAAATGTTATTTTTTACATGTTTAATTTCCATGAGTTGTTAAGTGTTTTAGTAAAGTGTTGTATTATAATGTGATTGACAACTTGTCAGTAAGAAATGGAGGGCGTGTAAGCGAGACTTGTTTTTTATGTTGTATTCTTTTTAAATCAAGTGCCCCACTGACACTGGCTTCTAACATGTCAGAACCCACAATAAACATTGTTTTCTTCAGCTTTATTACTGTTGATGTTTTTGACAAAACTGTCAACAAAATAAAAGGAAGTCTTTGTTTTTTCAAACGGTTTGCCAAGCGTTATTTTCCACTCAGTTTGATGTGTGTTTTTATAAATCGCCGGGGTGCAGGTTGTCTTTGGGCATTATGGTAATTTGTGCAAATTATGCATCTCTCTTCAAAAGCATTTTGTGCAGCAGAAAAGAAGGGAGAGGAGTCAAGTGTCTCACAACGCCCTTCAAAAATCACGCAGAAAAGATGCGGCTGAAAAGAAAAGCTTCAGTTCTGACTTGGCTGCAGGCGTTTTAACAGGACCTCAGGCATTTATTTCAAATGAAGATGTCTCCTTTAAAGCCTAGAACAGCACAGTAACATTAAATCTTTATTTTAAGATTCGTCAAGTTAATGTAGTAACATTTAAAACAAGACTTGAAATTTATTAAACTTTGTATCCATTTTTAGAGTCGAAACTGAAGATTTTTTGYTCAAAGAAGCTGTTTTTGATTTGTTGCTGATCTGATTTTATTACACAGTTCAATTTTCAGACAAAGGATATAAATACTGAATAACAATTGTATTTTTATTATGTAATATAAACTCTTCTGCATTCTTGACCATCTCTCCCTGTCCCTCTCTCTATACATATTTATTTGGTCAACACAAAAAATATAGTCTAAGTTTTTTCAGCTGACTTAGTAACATTTCGATGAGCTGAATCAAAAAATCACATTTGTTTTCCTCCATCAGGTCAACCTTTTGAGCTATAGGCAAATCTTGATTTTTTTTTTTTTTTACGATTCCGTTTACATGCATTTTTTATTTTGTTTCAATTTCATTTATTTCACGTCCTAGAAATGAAATTACCTACATATTCAGAATGCAAGTTAATGAACGATGTCATCAATTGTGAAACGTCATTTACATAATTCGCTTCCGGTCATGGCATTTTAGTAAGAGTTTAGTGAAAAGCATCTATATTGCATAAAAATGAAATTGGCTTCAACCAGACCTTGCAGAAATAAACCGGATGTTTTCTGTTAGATCTGCGGCGCATACACTCTTGTGCCTAACATCATAAAGCGTGCTTACCATGCTTATTTTGGTATGAAACTTGGAGATCAGGACAAAGCTTGGGCGCCACACATGGTAAGCAAAGCATGCACTGAGTATCTGCGTCAGTGGACAAAGGGCAAGAGTTGTCTGAAACAGAAGTTCAAGCCCTAAATTTGGACCAATGATGATGATGATAACATGCACTTACATGTCCATAACATTAATTAATCCATCAAGGCGGACTGTTACATTTACAGTAACCGATGTTTGTAACATTTCATCAATAAAATTGTGTTAGAAAACAATTTATATCTTAAAAATCCAATTCAGGTGAGAAACAATACTAAAAAATCAACAGATGTCAAAAAATGTAATTATCCATGATGATCCATTTAGACAAAAAAACTCGGATTTTAAAAATGAGCCAAGCATAAAAACGTGACCTGATTGATAGGAATGGATGTTATTTTTGGATTCAGTAGTGGATGTTTGTAATAAATCAATTGTCAAAAGATAAACTACTTAAAAAATGTGTAACCCTGTGTACTAAATATAATTTTTGTGACTTTTACCTGGATAAAGAATATATAAAAGTAAGTATATTATTTACAGTATTTTGCTTATTGAAAGTACACAAGGTGAAGAAAAGTGCTGCTGGCATCATTGTGAGTAAACTACTGAAACTATGAAATTGTTTTTTTTTTTTTTT
>NW_013952460.1:672718-674045 GCF_001266775.1 Austrofundulus limnaeus
ACTCATGGGCCCCACCAGCACCCGCCACAGCAGAGCAGATCCAGGAAAGGGCACAGAGGTCCGGGCCCCCAGGGCGCAACCCTGAAACTTTGAAATTCAAAATCAAGGTGGTTGATACCTGAGCACATTGCAGCTTCATTTCATGACATTTATATTTTCTGTAACACTTTTTTTTCCTAATCAGCACATTTATCAAAMTAAAACAAACACTTTAGCTCATAATTTGCTTCATGAAATCTAAGGGGGAAAAAACAACTCAATGAGACAATTTACTGATCAAATGAAACTTGACTAACTTTTTCACATTYAACCCACAGAATCTTACCCTTTTATTTTATTAAAAGAAACAGTTTTATCTGGATTTCCCCGAGGCTGAAGTTTCCAGTGTTCAACGGAGGCTTGATTTTAGGACTTCTACRTGCAGTCCGACAGGCCTTTGAGGCTGATGTACAGGGAGCTGACCGTGGTGGCCTCCTCCTTCATGGACTCCTTCAGGTCAGGCTCACCTGCACACATCACAGCCAGCAGTCTCCTGGGCAACTTCCCACTGAAAACAAGGTAGATGCAGGGGTTCATACAGCTGTTCAGACTGGCGAGCAGCATCAAGATGGTGAAGGTGGCAGCTGGAGAGACAAAGGAGGATTAGATGGGACGTGTTGGAGACGAGAACCAGCTTCTGATTATTTTTAATGAAATGAGCTAAACAAATAAAAAGGTGATACTGAGTAACTCAGTCTGTAGTTAAGATCTATGTACTAATTGTATATAAACAATCAGAACCCTTGTTTCCCTGTGAGTTATTACACAAACTTATTTGTTTCCTTTAAAAGCCTAGCAGATAAGTTCTGGTTCTGGTRCTGCTGACTGTGTCTTTCTGTTGAAGGAGAGTCATTGTTCCCCACGCTCACCCACGTTCTGCTCAGGAAGGGCCATGGCACCAAAGTTTAGATTTAACAAATCTGCTGGGGTTTTTATTTGTCAGCTTTTTACAAAGTGATATTTTGTGATACACTGACTGATTGGTGTTGTGTTCTAATCTAATGTATTTAAATGAGCTTTAATTAGGTTTGAGTCTGAATCTATTTTGAATTTGAATTCACAGTTTAGACAGTTTACCTGTACAGTGTCCTGAGGTTACATCTGTAGGATCTGGTGCTACATGCAGCGGGTAAAATAAGTATTAAACACGTCAACATTTTTCTCAGTAAATATATTACTAGAGGTGCTAATGACATGAAATTTTCACCAGATGTTGGTAACAACCCAAGTGATCCATACATACAGTGGTTTGCAAAAGTATTCATACCCCTTGAACTTTTCCATATTT
>NW_013952460.1:675924-677278 GCF_001266775.1 Austrofundulus limnaeus
ATTTTAACTCCTTGAGCAACAACTTGTATAAATACACATTACATATATCTCCAACAGACTAAGCTTTATCATTCTCTTAAATACACCCATTAATTTGACGTTTTTAACACCATCTTCCAGATTATTCCATCTTATTCCTTGGATTAAAGTTCTCCGTTCCCTCAAACTGGTTCTAATTTTAGGTCTCACAAACATCTATCCACATCAGATTGTAACAACTCTTTCTTTTAACAAAACGTAATTGGATGTTTGAAGGTAATGTGTTTTTACGATCCCTAACTGACAAAATACTATGATCAACCAAATCAGAGAATTTCAATAACTTCAACTGATGGAACAATGAGTTTGATMGGTGATTGTAATGATTTCTTGTAATAATTCCTATGGCTCTTTTCTGCAAAACAAAAACTGGATTTGTAATTGTTTAACATGCTTTTCCCCAAACATCAATACAATAGATTAAGTGTGGAACAATTATTGCATTATACAACATAAACAGTGCTTTATTATTGAATAACTCTTACATTATGCAATACTGCAATACATTTTGRGGTTTTTCTTCTTAAATAATTTATGTTAGGTTTCCATGTCAGCTTTTCATTAATGATGACACTCAAAAACTTCATCTCACTGACTTTATAAATGTCAACACCATCAACTTTAAATTAAACATTGATTTACTAGTGACTCGATTAGATGTATTTATTGATAAAAAACATATTTGAAGTAAAAATCAATATAGTTTTAGAGTTAATAAATCAACATCAATGACTCTCATGGAATTGATTGAACAAATAACAACAGTACCGTGTTAGTGTTTTTGTGGATTTAAAGAAAGCCTTTGACACTACTGACCAAACTAAATAAATAAATATGGCATTAGAGGACCAGCATTGTCTGAAAAACAGGAAACAGTTTTTTTAAACAAATAAAATAAGATCTGAACTCTAACATCACATGTGGAGTTCCTCATGGTTCTACGCTTGGACCAAAGTTGTTTCTTTATATGTCAATGATTTGGTAAATGTGTTGAGGGTTTTAAAAAGTGTTTTATTTGCAGATGATACTACCTTTTTTTTGTTTGGGGAAAGATATAGAATGGATGTTGGAAATGAATTTGTAAAAATACAAAATTGGTTTCAAATTAAGAAATTATTAAAATTTGATAAAACAAKTTAAATATTTAGTAATAGAAAAAAGAACTGTCAATGTTGCGTTTAAAGTTGATGTTGAGATCTGTAGAGTCAGTGAGGTGAAGTTTTTGGGTATCATTATTAATGAAAAACTGACATTGAGACCTCACATAAATCACTAAAGAACAAAAATAGCCAAATCCACTCCAATCTTGTATAAA
>NW_013952460.1:677780-679130 GCF_001266775.1 Austrofundulus limnaeus
ATATATATATGAATGGAAAATAGGGGCGGATGGACTGTAAGAAATTTTTCTTCTTCCTGCTGCCTTGCATTTTACTTGCGATTTTTAAACATTTGTTTTGTTTTTAACTGAAATGAACAAAAATGCATCATTTCCCAGACTGACAGATTAACTTGAAGCTGCTGATTTAAAATGATTCCTGTCAGATCAGTGCTTTTCTGTCACCTTTCCCTCAGCCTGCTGTGTTTTCTTACACTCGGTTGGTGCGTCGTCGTCCCACACAGACCACAGCTGCACGGTGAAGAAAGGCGCCCAGCAGATGATGTAGGCCAGCACGATGACCACGGTCATCTTCACCGTCTTCACCCTGGCCTTGGACAGCCCAGCCACGCTGCTGGCCCGGGAGGACAGCGGCTTACAGGCGGCCTCTCCGGCGGGCTGCGTCTTCATGTGGAAGCCGGTGTGCACCGCGCGACAGATGCGCACCTGGCACACGATCACCGTCAGAACCGGCACGACGAAGATCACCAGAGTGGTCCAGGTGACGTAGGCTCTCGGTCCCCACGGCTTGATGAACCGAGCCCAGCAGTCGTACACGCCGGGAGCCACCTCCACCTGAGAGAAGATGAAGACCTGCGGGAGGCTGCCGATGAGGGAGACGCACCAGGCGGTGCACACCGAGCCGTTCCAGCGCGCTCTCCTCCGCTGGAACGTCACCATGGGGTTACAGACGGCCTGGTACCGGTCGATGGTCATCACTACGATCATGTAGGTGGAGGAGAACATCCCGACCACCTGGAGGTACTTCACCGCACGGCACAGCACGTCCGGACCGATGAACCTGTCGGTGATGTCCCACACGAGCTGCGGGCAAACTTGGAAGAACGTCACCACCAGGTCCGCGACGCACAGGTGGAAGACGAAGACGCGCATCCTGGAGAGCTGCTTCCTCCGTCTCCACAGCACCGACAGGAGCCCAAAGTTCAGGAGCGCCGCCGAGATGAAGATGATGGACAGGAGAGTTATTTCCACCCGAGCCAGGCGCTCATCCCGGGGCTCCTCTTCCGGCAGGGACCCCTCCACGACACTGCTGTTACTGGTGTTCACYCTGAACCAAGACATGCTGTCACACCTGCAGCTTTACACAGCCGTGCAGCAGGCATCTGAAGACCTCAACACGTCAATAAGTGTGTGGGAGGAAAAATAGAAACTGCATTCCCACAAGCTTCTACTGGTGAGCTTTGAACTGGAGCTGAGAGGAGAGGGGATGGTTTTATATCTGATCTGTACAGGAGGGAGGAGCAACCTGATGAGGACTGTCACACACACACACACACACACACACACACACACACACACACACACACACAC
>NW_013952460.1:680300-683878 GCF_001266775.1 Austrofundulus limnaeus
AGACCAGTAATATTTGGGGTCACAAGTTTTTGCCGTGGATATTTTGTGGGTCAGAAGATAAAAAGTTTGGGAACCACTGCCCTAACCCTAGCCTAAACTCAATTCATGCAGTCCTAAACTGCACCCACACCAATCCAAAACCAGTCTTTACAGTCATGGGGACTTGGCTTTTGTCCCCATAAGGAACAGTGGGTCCTCACAACAGGAAAACAGGCAAACATTGTCCACACTGGGTAATAAAAACATGCACAAAAATGAGTTTGTATTTCTGTCCTTATTAGGACTGCTCATTGACATCCATTCATTTCCAACCGTTTCTATAGTCTAACCCCAAAGAAAACCTCAGTCCTAAACCGAACTCCCAACCCAAAAATGAAGTTCCACTTTATTCGGACTGTCTTTGGTCCCCATAAGGTCTACCATTCTTGACAAGGTAGGTGTACTGTGTATACCAGAAATGGTCCTAAAAAACAAGCGCACACACACACACACACGCACACACACAAAGAATATCCATGAGACTTAAAAAAATAAGTATTACCTCTTTATATAACTTCAAGTCTTTTCCTGCATAGAAAGCAAAGTGAGAAACTTTAACTTTGCTCTATTTTTCTAATAATTCATGTAACCTAAACACTACATTAACAAAACCCATTTTCTGCCCTCAGGATGCTTCCTCTCCATTTTATAGGGGTTTGGGGGTATTTTCTAAAATGGAAAGTTTGTGAATTATTTATTTACACAAATTATCTTACCTCGAGGCACCACGCTCTTAATTTGGTCCAGGATTGACCCAGGAAAGAGACGAAAAACTGTAACTTTATGGTAATCAGTCTCACAATAAATGTACCCAAAATGGTTTGATGAGTTCTTGTCTTATCAGAACCAATAATACTTTATCAAGACACAAAAGTGAGATTAGCTTATGATGGCACGTTCTCCACGGGCCATTTATTTACAAATTAAATGTATTTACAACTATGGTGAGTAATGAGTGATGACATGTTGAACCAGTTAAAACTGACAGAGTTTGTAATCACAAGTGAACAAACAAAAACAAATAAAATAAACCCTGAGAGGTGAGTTTGAGGTTTGGAGTGAGGTGAGGTGAGTTTTGCTTTTAGCTGAGGATTTAACTAAGGGGGTCCTCGTTAAATTAGGGAGAAAAATCGTTTAGTTTACCAAATCTCATACAAAGATAAGAATCAGATTACGTCTGAGCACCTGTTTGTCACCAGGACAAATGTTCACTTTTACCCTTTTGCTCCGCCGTGTGGGTAACCAGGAGGGGAAGTCAGCGGTGAAAGGTCATCTCTGGGGGTCGTCTCCCAGGTAGGCTCTTCATGCAAGCTGGATGTCAGGCGGTCTGCCTGTAAAACTCAACTGGTCCCGTGGTCAGAGAAGGGGGTCGCTCCCTGGTGACAACGTGGTCCGGTCTTTCCCAGGTGGCTGCAAGACTTCTTGATTTGATTTCAACTTTGTAGAGAAAACGAACTAAAAACGACACATGAATTACAATTAGCTTATTTAACTTCTATAAAATCAAACTCAGATATTGAGCCGACGTGAAACGGTAGCTGTTTGGTCAATCAGCGGGAGACGCACAAGGACCACCATCCTGCCCAGCCCATGGGGAGGGGCTGGCAGGAAGGACCTCTGCTGAGCTTCTGGCAAGCTATTTTCTCTGGCTTCTGATGTTGAAAAACTCTCTTTAAAAATAATAAAAATGTTATCTCTTGTCCTGACTTTACAAACTTCCAATTGGCTGAGAGATAGTCACATGGGGTGTCACCGCTTCACTGACGTCACGGTTCTGCTGCTAAAATGATTGAACAAAACACAGATTGACGTGGTTACCTGTACAGTGATTAAATCAAGATATTATCACAGTGATTGAGTCATGATAGAAAAATGCATTGTTTCTTTTTCTTCCCTTTTTTTATGAGACAACCAAACAACAGAAATTTACCCAGAACATAAACGGCCATTTTGAACACTAAAAGGGATCTCACAACAGGGCTTAATCAATGGAAGGTTGCAGTTCCTGTTTATTTTAGCATTTGTAGACAGTGGAGAAAAAGGACGAGGCCAGTGGAGAAAGCCGTTGTTCTCTATAGATATGGCAGGAGGAGGAAGTATTGATTCAAAATTCGAGTGGAACTGTTTTCTTACGTTCCTGCTAGTTTTACCAGCTCATTTCCATTACTTCAAAGAATTAAAGCATGTGCTGGATTGTGCTGACAGGCTACCTGCAGCGCAGGTTGTCAATCTAAATGAAATGTAAATGAACAAAAAAAGCCCCAAGTTAATAAAAACTAAAACATTTGTGTGTTTTCCTGCTTTAATGTCCTTTTTTCAGCTGCATCATATCTGCTGACAGTGCAGTTTTATTTATTATACAAAAAAATATGTTCTGTGCGACCATTTTTGTAAGTGATATCTTCTTTTTCCATTTTAGATAAAGAACAATAATACAATAATGAAATCAATACTAGAACATGCGTTTGGGTTAACACAAGCAAAATTGTTTTGTTAATTTAAGGCTTCAGGTGACTGAGCAATTCCTCTTTGTCCATTTGGTAGTGGCTCTTCTTCCAGACATCGCGGAGCGTCTGGAGGGTGGCTCCGATTTCTTTGCCTGAGGTGAATCCCACCTTTCTCAGATCGTGACCTCCGACGGGGAAGCGAGGGATGGACCATCTGAGGAGCTCTGAGAGCAGCTTCTCCTCACCCTGGTACTTCAACAGCTCACACACCCTTTGAGTGTCCATGTCCCGGTTCTGAGGAGATACAGGACATTTTAGTCCTTACACTGTGCATCTCAGACTGAACTGTCAGCAGCACAGCAACAAACAAAACAGCAGCTGAGATTTTCACCAGTCATGACTGACCTGCAGTTCCTCCCGACTGCCTTCTCTCATTTTAATAAGTCTTATAGATAATTATCATTATATTGCATTTCATCACTGCTGACTTTAGTTTCTAATCTGCTCATTAGGTTTTAAACTTATAATTTATTCATGATGTTGTAATATTTATGGGAAGAATTAAACTACATTTGAGACGTTTAAGTGCCAAAAAATAATTACTTTATTTCTCTCAACTTATTTAAAGTGGCTCTATCATGTAAAATCAACTTTTTTGAGTTTTATACCACTTTATGTTATCCTCTCATCAAAAAAAAATGACCAGAGTCTTGCTTTGACTCATTCAGGCATGTTTGAGAAATCCTGTAGTGTCCTGAGGCAGCCAGGCAGGGGAACAGAAACGACTGGTTAGGACTAGAACCAACTTTTGGGACCAGCTCCGCCTCTGGGCTGTGTCTCCAAGCCTAGCTTCCTCATCATGGAGCACATCTCCCCACCCCCCATCCCACACACCCCACCCATGACTCCTGTAGGCTCTCAGCAGCATCAAAACAACTGGTGAAACTGAAAGTGAAACTAAAACTGACTGCTGAGCTCTCAACATTAGTTCTCACTCAGTGAAGCTCTTTTAAGATTCAAAATACCTTTGAGGAAATGTAATTTCAGATGCCAAGTAAACTACATCATAGCTGCACCCCCCCCCCCCCCCCC
>NW_013952460.1:684061-692435 GCF_001266775.1 Austrofundulus limnaeus
GTGTGTGTGTGTGTGTGTGTGTGTGTGTGTGTGTGTGTGTGTGTGTGTGTGTGTGTTTATATATATATATATATGATTTAACCAGGTAGATCTCCCTTAAATTTAGATTTTTATGGGAGACTTTAAAGTGTCCCTTAAAAAAGGAGATTTTAAGGTCTAAATTTTTTACCTATACATATTTATTCCACTCAATTAATGTGTGATTTATTTATTTTCTATTATAAGTTTTATATCGTCATATATAGTTACCGCCACTCATCATAATGTATATCGTGATATGAATTTTTTGTCATATCGCACATTCGTACCCTAGAGTACACTATACTGATAAGAGTCTCAAATAAAAATCTTAATAATCTAATTTGTCCCTTCTGACTGGTTGATAAAGACAGAAACTCACATCAATGATGAAGTCAGTGAACGGTTTGAGGCTCTCTGGGTCTTCTTTGCTCCTGCAGAGTTCCCGCCTGTGTTTGACCAGGAATAAAGCCAGGTTCCTCTCCTCCCGGGACACCTTCAGCCGGAGGTCCATCTTCTCCACCTCCTCTGTGCAGCGGAAGAGAGCAGCCAAGATGGTCATGGGCTTGGGAGAGTGGTCTTTGGCGTTCTGCCACACACGCTTCATCTCTTCAACGTTGCCATCTGGAGGTAAACCTGAGGTGGAGCAGAGAAAAACACAGACAGCTAGCTTTACTCTAAACCAAAACACTGTTTTTAATCTTCTTTATGACATTTGAAAACTGTGTCACTTCCATTTGTGTGCATGTACATGTTTTTCCTACCTGGTGGGGATGACTTTTGACCATTTTCCTGGTACACACAGCCTAGAGCAGTGGTTCATAAAGTTGGGGTCGGGACCCAAAGTGGGGTCCTGAAAATATTTTCTAAATTAATTACATTTTTGCCTTAGTTGTTACTTAAAATGCATAAATGTAGAATAATAAATATTCTTAGTATGCCCATGTTTAGTTGACCTGATATATATGTTTATCATCCAAAAATAGTTGTGGGCACAGGTCTCTGCAACTGTTATTTTGTGGGTCAAAAGCTGAAAAGTTTGGGAACCACTGCTTCAGAAATCAATTTAAAGGGTAATAAAATAATTGGTGATGTAATATTTTCCCTATAATTATTACAAAAACACAAAATAAGTATAAATAAGTATTTATATTTGTGTATCCTTTGTTTTTAGGGTTATTAACAAAGTTCGTGTACTCAGACCAGTAATATTTGGGGTCACAAGTTTTTGTCATGAATATTTTGTGGGTCAGAAGATAAAAAGCTAGGGAACCACTGGACTAGAGGACTCACTGCTCTTAATGGGGACCTAAGCCTAGTCCTCTTTTGGTGAAATGCAGCTGGAGCCAGCCTGTTGATTTGTGTGTGCTGTAAGATGTAGTGGAATATGACTGAGTGTAGGCGTACTGATCGAGTAGAACTCAGCCAGTACACCGAGTGTTTGTCATGTGCTGTGCTTCACAGAGCAGGAGGAGTTCAGAGGAGGGAGGATTAAGCAGGCAGTGTGGTCGCTCGACAGCCGACTGGATGACGCGCCGTCACGTGGTTGTTCAGGGTTTGTTTTCACACCTTTCAAAGCTCCTCAGACACACCGCGCTGAGCTCCTGGGAAACCCCTCCCACTGCAGCATATGTCACTGCATGGGTTTCTTCCCGGTGGAGTCCAATCCGAAAAAATTTTTTAAAACAGTCAGAGACTCGTCACCTGACGTTATTTATTCACAAACTGGTTAAGCTCCTAAATATCAGTCATATTTCACCGTGAAAAATGTCCATTTCATCCCTTTTATGAGGTTTTGGCCATTTGACTCTATAAACTGTTGCTTCCTGGTACAACAGTCGGCTCTGGAAGCGAGTCGCTTTTCAAAAAAAATCTTTAAGCAAGTGGTTGAAGCAAAATGCAGCATCAGAGCGCTTTCAGCACAAACAAACACTCCCACAAACTTCTGACCAATCACACAATAAAGTTCGTATATGTTTTTATGTGGAGGGGGGGTGAAAATTCGACCCACAGGTTACGACAAGTAGTGCCGAAATGTCGACAATGCGAACAGAATGATGCAATTTTCGTCATGAAACTGCGACAGTTCGGCAGGATTTTGGTGGTTCATGAAACAGAGCAGGGTGAGAGTTAGAAGAGGGGTCAGGAATGGTTGGTGGTGTGGTCTGATAGGTGTATTTAGGATGTTTACAGTGGGGCTAATCTAATCAAAAGAAATTATTAGATTATTTAGAAGAAGGGTTAGGTGTGAATTGAGTTTAGTTAGGTTTAGGGTCAGGTATGTACCTGTGAGGTCAGGTTTAGGCTATAGAAATGGTCGGTAAATGAATGTAAGTCAATGCAAAGTCCCCATGAGGATAGAAGAACATGTGTGCATTTCTGTAAGCTTCAGAGCAGCAAACAACTAAAAAGCCGGCTTTTATAGAGTTGGTCACACTGATGATGATCAGGTTATCAAGAGTTTTCAATCAGCAGCAACTTTTCCTTTTAAATCTTATGAAAGCAACAAAAGTAGACTTCAGTTTTTCAATCACAGCTTTTCAAATTTGTCTTTCTTTTTATTTAATAAAGCGATGATGTGGAATCAGCTGTGGGCTTTTGTTCACGTTTGGATTTGAATCATTCAAAACTATAGTAAAAACCCTAAAATTACCAGAACTTTATATGGTCCTGTTTAATATAATCAGTCTGGCTTTATTTATACTATGAAGACAAACTGAATGATTGTATCTAAATGTGTTTAAATGCCACTCTGCCCATGTTTCTCACCTATATACTGAGCCAGCTCCAGATCATAGATCAGCTCCAGCAGATGAGCAGCATGGTTACCAACCATCATCTTCCTCAGCTCCACCCAGATCCTTTCTCCTGATATAGATGCCAGTCCTTGGCCATGTTTTCTGATGGCAGCCAGAGTCTCAGGCTCGTGATCGTCAGGCTTTAAAGCCACCCGGCCGTAAAACCTTGGATGAGGGGACGGAGCTCTGATCAATGCACAAGCCTCAAAACAAACAGCACAATTATTATTTATGGTTTGGATGATTGAGGCAGCCAACCTGAAGTATCTCAGGATTCTCAGGTAGTCCTCTTGTATTCTTTTTTCAGCGCTGCCAACAAAACGTACTTTATGGTTCTGGAGGTCTTCATAACCTTTAAAATAGTCGTATAATGTGCCATCAAGTCCTGAGAGAAGGAAGAAAGTCAAATCTTAAAAGAGGTTCCACCATCCTTACTCCTCGACACAGCTCATGTAGAGACTGAGGTGTTACCTAAAAACATGGAGTTAATGGTGAGGTCTCTCCGCTCAGCGTCTTTGTGCCAGTCGGTGGTGTACTCCACCTTTGCATGTCGTCCGTCTGTCAGCACATCTATCCGCAGTGTGGTCACCTCAAAGTTCTCATCGTGCAGCTGGAACAGATGACCGACAGATACACGAGTAAAGAAAGAGAATCCTGTTCCCACTGAGCCYTGAAGACGCTCGAACTCCCCACACTTCTGTCACCATCTTCACAACGCTCAAAATACTCTTACACTGCTTTAAGTTTTCATCACCAAAACATTTTAAAGTCCCATCATATTCTGACTGAGTGAATGTGGACATTTTACTAATTACGTCTGCATCCTTTGTGCTACAATTCAAGTGTCACAATCATTCAGAAGATGGGTGCTAGGACATTTAACTTTTGTAAGTTTTATACTTTTTTTAAAAAAACATTTCACTTTGTTCACACATGTTGAACTCATTTTTCAAAATCTGCTTCCACACACCAGCTCCATCTTTGTCTTATAATTTGAACTTTTACCTAGCCCTTTGCTATATTTTGCTTCTAGCTAGTCACATTTAGGTTCTAGATAGCRTTGGCAATTATTAGCTGTCTGTTTGTTACCTTTAGCTTTTAGCTAGCCTTTTGCTACTTGCAGCATTTCACTTCTTAGATTCTAGCTAAACTCCTAATTTTAGGTGTTATTTTATAGATTTTAGCTTTAGGTTCAGCTTCTTTGAGCTTTAGCAACTCAGTTTCAGCTTCTTAGCAAAGTCATTTGAAAGAAAATGTAAAGTATACTTTCTCTGGTTTGACTGCTAAATGTTTCAACAAACTTGAAAAGCCTAAAAAATCATGTAAACCTTAAAGATAAGTTAGTTTTATTCTGAACTTTTATTACTTTTATTACTTTTCATCCATTTGTGTCACCTTTAAACTCATTGTTCTTGTGATCCAGTATTACCTCTAAACTCACAGTTAGCTGCCTGATTGATGATTGAAGTTTAGAAAAATAATCAAGTTTCTTAGAAAGTTAAAGGCACAGTGTGTAGGATTTCGTCAATTCTTTTAGCCGAAATTGAGATAATCACTAATGACAA
This sequence comes from Austrofundulus limnaeus, assembly GCF_001266775.1. Taxonomy (NCBI): domain Eukaryota; kingdom Metazoa; phylum Chordata; class Actinopteri; order Cyprinodontiformes; family Rivulidae; genus Austrofundulus; species Austrofundulus limnaeus. The sequence goes on from NW_013952460.1 coordinate 688,443, forward strand.
TAATAAAAAACATGTCTAATCATTGCAGACAAAGACCTTGTTTTATTATTTTTACCTTATAAAAAGCTGTATATATCTCCATGGTCGCGGGTCGCCACACAGGCAGCCGCCATCTTGCACCGCCATCTTGTCTACGAAGGCTCATGAAGGACAAACTGCGGTGGCGGCGTCAAAAACGGTTTTAGTTGTAAAACTATAAATGTAATATTTGTTGTCTGTCATTGTAGCTGGGATAATTTTACTTATTAAAGCTCATAATCTTACCACTTGAAACATCACTAGCCCTGAAGCTGCTGGTAGACATCGCGGTTGGAATCATCAAAGGTTTTTGACACCTGAGAGACACCGTAGCAACTCCTTTGCGTTTGGAAGCGGGGGGTGGGGGGAGGACCAGGGAGGATGATTCTACCACTGAACCACTAGATGTCGCTGAAAACAACAAATCCAACACACTGTGCCTTTAAGGGCTTCACTTGATCTTACGAGATTTTTATGACGCTGTAGATTTTTTAAAATAAAATTTAAATATATAAAATGCAAATAAAATAAAAATAATGTTTGAAACTGAACCAAATCTTTGACATTAGCAGAGATGCAGCTGTATCAGCAATAATCCAGGTCCTAATTCTAAATCTGCACCAGCTTCTCCTCATTTCTCAGTCTCGGGTTTTATATTCTTATATCTCAAACTAGTTGTTAAAAAGGAACACAAGGTGAGAAAAGTGTATGCAAATTTATTCTTTAGCACTGAGCCTTTGACAAAACTGGATTCTTCTGACAAAAAAATATAAATTTATTGTGACATTGGGATGCAATTCTTAAATTTCTCCATGTTGGACTGTTTGCTTGTTTTAGTTTAATACCTGATGTGAAAATTACTCAAGTACTTTATCTTCCCTCTAAAAAAAATAAAAAAAATTCCACTTTATCTGATCAGGTTCCAGGTCTACGGTTCTGTAACTACATTTTTTTAATAATAATAATAAGACATATTTTACAAAATGACAAACGTAAGCATTTTAAATAAATTTCCTTTAAAATAATAATGTGTGTATACTGCTGAAGAAATTTATTGGGGTGTTTACTACTGAGTTTTAAAGACACTACACATTGTATAGTCTTTTATTAGGTGAACAGTAATGTATTTGTGCAGACTGGGTTGTGGGACTCTTGATCAGGGTCTCACAGACTCAGGAGGCTTTTAGTCAGATACATGCCTGATTTAAAAACAACACATAAGAACCGTGATTACACATTAGGGTGAGGAATAACGTCTGACATTTTGACTCCGTATAGAGGTAGCTGCCCCTTTAACATATGTCATGAGGCGGAGTCATGATGCAAAGAGGTTGGTTTCTGGATGTGTTTCCGGGGTCTGGTCACTGTTTAGCTGATGCCTGTCGGAGGCAGATTAAAACAAAAGCTAATCAGTCCACAGCAGTGTCCAGATGGTTTTGTATGGCTCACTCAAACATTCACATCATTATTAACTGGTATTAGATCTGAACAGGTAAAAGGTAACGAACATTGCTTATTTATTGCCATTTATTTATTAATTATTGCTTATTGGGGCGGCTGTGGCAGAGTGGTTAGGGGAGTCGTCCTAGATCCGGAAGGTCGCCGCTTCGATCCCCCCGTCCAGCTGTCTCAGTTGTTGTGTCCTTGGACAAGACACTTCACCCCTAATGCCTCTGCTGTGTGTCCCATCAGTGTATGAATGCGATTGGCACTGATTAGTCTCCATAGATGATTGTACGTGTTAGCTTTGTAGAGACCTAATAGAGTGCTGTGTGAATGGGTAAATGAGGACACAGATTGTAGTGTGAAGAGCTTTGAGTATCCTGGACGGATAGAAAAGCACTATATAAGTACAGTCCATTTACCTTTACCATTTATTTTTTTAACAGTGCTGTTCAACAAAGACTTTATGTACATAATTAAAGTCTTACAAGAAGCATTTTTAAATAAGTCCATCCACCCATCATCTACACTCACTTCTTTCTTTCATGGTCACTGGTGCCCAAATCCAGCAGTCACAGTGTGAGGAACAGGGTACACCTTGGACAGGTTGCAAGTCCATCACAGGGACACATAGAGACAAACAACCATTCACTCTCTCACTCAAACCTAGGGACAATTTAGAGTTATCAATTAACCCAACAGTCATGTTTTTGGTCTGTGGGAGGAAGCCGGAGTACCCAGAGAGAACCCACACATGCATGGAGAGAACATGCAAACTCTACCCAGAAAGGTCTCAGGGCTGGGATTTGATCCAGCGACCTTCTTGCTGAGAGGCATAAACTCTATCAACTGAGCCACCGTGACGCCACCATTTAAATAAGTCACAGAACCTAATTAGACTAAAACTGATTTTAATTTCTGTTTGAACTTTATCATCAATTTAAAGTTGTGTTCAAACTCAAAAATATCTGTGGTATACCTCAACTTACTGTTGGTTCAAAATTAAATCAAATCTAGAAGAAAAAAATATTCATATTTTACTTATTAACCGTTCCTGTTGAAACTGTTTTCTGGTGAAATTCTCATTCTGCTGCCACTCTCCGCTCCTGCTTCTTTTATCTTCAGTTTCACAGCTCAGCTCATCGATGAGCAACAGTTTTAGACATTCAAGTTAAATATTTAGCATTTATTTGAACCAACTTTAGAGCAGCTTTTAAAGCCCTGATTAAAAATCCAACATCCCCACTTTAGCTTCTTACCCTGGCTGTAATGGTGCCGTGACTCTCTCCTTTATTGTTGATCATCCTGATCCCTGCGTTCTGGAACATGTGCTTCATCTCCGCTGGAGTAGCCGTGGTGGCGAAGTCCACATCGGTGGGACGCGTCCCAGACAGCAGGTCCCGCACTGCGCCCCCAGCCATCCGCAGCTCATACTGGTGCTTCTCAAATATCTCTAAAGAAAAATAAAAATAAAAACATACCAGAAATATGTTTAGAGTAAAGACTTAAAATTATTATTTTTTATTGTACTCATTTTCCAGATGATATTCAGGTTAAAACTGAATAAAGTTAAAAACTATTATGAAAAACAATATTTTTGTGTTAGACAAATCTAATTGGATAATGTTCTTTTTGTTTCTTTACTTATATTCTGGTCAAAAGATATGAAGTTTACTTTAATTGTGTTTTTGCTGAAACTGTTTTTCTTCCACAGCATGAAACAAGTTGCAAAACCCAGTGACAACAATTACAATAAACAACATAGTTTGACAATTTAACAGCTTGTGAGTAAAAACTGCACTAGTTGTGCTCTATAAAATCCATCTTCATCTTTTTTCATCTTTTTCTCTGCAACATTTTGTTTTTGTGTTTTTCAGAGTGTAATATTTTCAGATAATTATTTATAAAAAAAAKAAAAGCAGAAAAAGCGAAACATGAGAAAAGCAAACGGCAAAGACATTTTTGTAGCAGTTTCATCTGCAATCAATTTGTTGACATTTATCTGATAGGAGATACAGATTCATGTTCATTTCACTGTGGAGCTAACTACAGTGGGGAAAATAAGTATTTAGTCAGTCACCAATTGTGCAAGTTCTCCCACTTAAAAAGATGAGAGAGGCCTGTAATTGACATCATAGGTAGACCTCAACTATGAGAGACAAAATGTGAAAAAAATTAGAGAAAATCATTTTGTCTGACTTTTAAAGAATTTTTTTGCAAATAATGGTGGAAAATAAGTATTTGGTCACCTACAAACAAGCAAGATTTCTGGCTGTCACAGACCTGTAACTTCTTTTTTAAGAGGCTCCTCTTTCCCCCACTCATTACCTGTATTAATGGCACCTGTTTGAAGTCATTAACAGTATAAAAGACACCTGCACACAACCTCAAACAGTCACACTCCAAACTCCACTATGGTGAAGACGAAAGAGCTGTCGGAGGACACCAGAAACAGAATTGTAGACCTGCACCAGGCTGGGAAGACTGAATCTGCAATAGGCAAGCAGCTTGGTGTGAAGAAATCTACTGTGG
>NW_013952460.1:693028-694683 GCF_001266775.1 Austrofundulus limnaeus
TCTGAAAGGAGAGGACATCAGACAATTAGGCAGGTAAAATGACACAGGGGCACGTCACAGGCAGGTGTCTTTTATACTGTTAACGACTTCAAACAAGTGCCATTAATACAGGTAATGAGTGGGGGAAAGAGGAGCCTCTTAAAAAAGAAGTTACAGGTCTGTGACAGCCAGAAATCTTGCTTGTTTGTAGGTGACCAAATACTTATTTTCCACCATTATTTGCAAAAAAATTCTTTAAAAGTCAGATAAAATGATTTTCTCAAATTTTTTTTCACATTTTGTCTCTCATAGTTGAGGTCTACCTATGTTGTCAATTACAGGCCTCTCTCATCTTTTTAAGTGGGAGAACTTGCACAATTGGTGACTGACTAAATACTTATTTTCCCCACTGTATCTACTTGTAACAACCTAAAGGCAGAGCTCACATGAGAAAAACGAATTTACATTAAAAACAAATTAATACTCATTTTTATAGAACATTTTTGAATGAAACTATACACTTTACCTAACTTTAATAAGTCTGAATACAATTTTAAACTTTTAAACCCAGAATAGCTGAAATCTGAATATCAAATTCATGAGAGGACATGTTTACAATCTGAAAGAAGTTTTACAGATGTTCCTATAAAAAGAACAGTTTTTTACTCAGTTTAACAGAATGGGGCAAAACTCTAAGCAAGAAAGTTAGAGCAAGGACTTAATACACAGCTTTTTCTGTCATTTTGACTGTTCTCTTTTTGCCTGCAATTGCTTTGTATACAATAAATCACAGAAGTCTACATTTGATCCGTTTGTGAACTGATTTTCTTCCATGACACACTTAGAAAATTAAAATAAATCAATTGTGGCCTACAGTGAGCTGACGGTAGTTTTAACTTCCTACTTGGGAGTTGGTTAAGCTTCCAGTGGCCATCCAATTTGGTCTGTCTCTCTAATATTAACAACTAGAGGACTTTCAACAAAATCTGACTGCAGAAGAAAAGCCGGTCACTCTTTAAAGAGAGGGCTGTKCTAATGATGGGACAAACAACACAGGTGCGTCAGCACTGTGCCGAGCGCACAAGAGTAAAACCCTGTATTGGTGCGTGTATCACTTTAAGAACAAAATCTTGTGACTGGTACAGAAAGTGTGTCGTTTGGATGTGCCGCGTTAAAGTGTGTTTATAAGYAAACAAACTGTATTGACGTGTTGTGCGTTTGTTGGATGGAGTCTTGCTGTTGGATTTTTGCTCTCACCTTGTTCCACTGACTTCATAGACTGAAGTTTTCCCCAGTCTGGAATAATTTTGATCTTGTGATGCCAAATAATATTAAGAAGAAATAAACTAAATTAACAAAGATTTATTTCTAAAATATGTGTTACAATTAGGGCTGTGTATTGGCAAGAATTTGGCGATACGATACATATCATGACAGAATACGCTATATCCCGATATATTGCGATACTACTGTATAAGCAAGGCAATATTTCATGATATATTGCGATTTTTTGTCCAAAAATTCTAATAAATAAAAACCTTTTCCTGGGAAAAAAAGAGGAAAAACCAAAATTCATTGTGTCAGAAAATTCTAATATTACATGGACATACTTTTGATACATTTAGCTGTGTTCTGCTTTGTATGTATTTTATTTTATTTGTTTCATATTTCTTATT
>NW_013952460.1:695915-700612 GCF_001266775.1 Austrofundulus limnaeus
ATGTATAACTGGTCGCAGTCCTCCTGGCACTTAACAGCATATACAATATTGCTCTGCAATAAGTATATGATGGACTCTCAGACTGAAGAAGTCTCTTGGAGGAGAGACGAAACGTTTCATTAAAGAAGAACCCGTCCAGAGGACCTATACAATTTTTTTCCTTTTGATTTTTTACCTGGATTACTGAGATGCATCAGGACATATGTTTTGTTTGAATATATTCTGGGGATAAAAGGGACAGACATTATAAGATTTATTCTTTATCTGCTACCTTTCATTTTATTTTGATTTTTGATTTGTGTATTTTCTTTGGTTTTTTTATTGTATATAGTTATTTTTAATGAAATGAATAATTTTTTTTAACTGAATTGAATTGAATGTTGAAGAGAAGAAGATGATACAACCAATTCCATAATTGAAGTCCAATGTTACCTGGCTGAAAGCAACACACCCAGAACACAAGACCTGTCACAATACTGGAAAAATACCCAGAAAAAAATATCCACACCTTTATCAACTCACACTTAATTTTTTATGCTCGCCATCTTCATCTGTACCCTGTGAAAGAGTTTTTTTACAAGGCAGGAGAACTGGGTTCTAAGATAAACTGCCTTGGAGCAAAGACATTTCAAAACCTTTTGTTCCTCAATAAAAATGCATAAACTAATTAATTTTTAGTGTTTTTAGTATATTAATAGTATTTTATTTCATATGATTTAACACTTAACAAAATTACATACTAATAATTTTAACTCTAAATGTTATTATAGACAAATCTGTATTTTACAACTCAGTTCAGACAAACAGTTTACACAAATGAGGTTTCAAGGACATTTTAAACTCTTCTCATGAAAAACAGCTCAGCAAACAAACTGAGCAAATGAAACTATACAATGATGAGATCATATTTTAAGTAAAGAACTGGTGATTCAATATTTCACAGGTCGATGTTGGGTTTGCAGCATGAAAGCTTTTCRATCTTATTTTTATTTTGTTTACCTGCAATGTTTTTTAACTACTGCAGGGGTCACTATTGAGTGAGCAAACACAGTGTCAACACAGAGCCGACACAGTTTTGAGTAGTGTGTCACTACACTCCTTCAGGTATCATCATCCCATCACTAGTACAATCCTGCAGTTTTACTCACTTCCCTGCTCCAAAACACCTGATTTAGTGATTGAAATACCTCTTCAGGTTCTGCAGACGACTGCTAATAACTCATTCATTCACATCAGGTGTGTTGGAGCAGAGAAACTTTAAATAGGATAGTGAGCATAGGAGACAAGGATTAAAGACTACTTGACTAAAAGATAAAGATCCTTCATTGCATGAAGCAAAGTTAATGAGTCTCCAACTGGTGTTTTACTTCAGTATCTCGTTTACAATAATTGCAGTGCAACATGATAAAGCTACACTTAAGACAAGACTGAAATAAAATATTTAACAGATCAACCCAGGTGATAGAGCAAGTGCTGGATAATTATCACAACCTCTTTCTTTTCTTTTTCTTACTTAAAGTAGGGATGTTGACATTTCGTCAGCAGCTGCTGCCATTTTCTTCCCAAACTGCTGTGACCAGATTTTGTAAGGCTGCTCGGTGCGTTTGCTTGTAATTTCCTCCTGCTTCGGTATTTATACGAGTTTCAACAAACCCCGCTGACATCAGGTAGTTAGCTACAGCCTRGTCTTCCAGTTTTTAACTTTTGTTGATGTGTTTTGAAGAGTCAATTTTTTGAAAAGAAGAGTAAATCACCCGAGTTTTTCTAGTGACCCCTTAAAGAGATAAGCTGCCATGAAGAACATTATTTATCTGCCCTTCTTCCAAATTTGATAATGATTTGAAATGTCGAAGTATGTTTTTTTTTAATCCGGTATAGCGCTTATTGCAAAATGTTTGACGCTCGTCTTCATCACATGACACATTTAACACGCTGTCATTGACTGAGGAGCTTTGTTTACAAAACACATGTCCACCTGGTTTTTAAATTGTTTTAATTTCCTTACTTTCTGAGACACATTAAGTTGACTTGATGCTCCTTTTCTGCTACTTTTGAATTGGCTATTAATAAGTTTTATTAGTTTTTTAGGGTACAAGATGCTTCCTACAAAAACCAGAATGTGAATCTTTTCCTAAAATTGGTGATATCTTGAACACTGAGGAAGTTATGAGCAAAAATTAGAAAACAGCAAGGTGAAAAGGTCACATTGGTTCTGCTGTGAKKTGCAGCAAGAAAACATGAGCTGATTTCACCTAAACAAACATCGATAACTTCCCTCATACTTCAGATAATCACATGGTTTTGGTGTTATTTTGTGTGGTTTGAAATGTTCTTTTGGAATCCGCTGTCAGATTTAATATTGGTGTAGGATTAAAAATTTATCCACATCCCTACTTAAAGGGTATTGTTAAGCCTAAGTTATCAGAGAGCTATCATGTGATTCGGTAAAATAAACCTGTCTGCAGCATAGGGTTGGGCATAATCGTATCGTGTGCAATTAATCGTCAGAAAAACAATTGATTATTTTTTGGCACTTAATTAATACGATTAATGCCATCAGTCAGTCCCCTCGGTGCTCCTCTCTGTTTCAAATATGATGAACATTAAAAAAAGTTCTGTATTTGTCAACACAATTTAAAATTTGATGTACAGCCTGAAGTCTGTAATTTTGACACAGTTTAGAACAGATTTTTATGAAGAGCAAATCTTTACCACTGAATTGGTCATGTGACCAGGACATATTAGCTGATAATTAATAATTATCAGCTAAATACAACAATTAATCATGGTTCATTTTTGCAGCAGCATTTGTTGGACAAACTTGTTCAGGAGACACATTACAGCTGTTGTGTTGCCACACTGTGTATCCAGTAGATATCCTTTCAGCTTGGTATAGATTTGTGTAGTTTTTTAATTAAGTAAAACAACAAGGTCAGTGTATCCAACACGTGCGTCTCACCTGCTAAACCTTTCAGTCCGTCAGTGAAGAGAGACTGGAAGTCTTCGGTGTTTACACGCATCGTGTAGAGACTCCTCAAACAAACTGCTCTTCTGACCACACAAACACCCAGTCTGTGCCACATTTGCACAAACACGAAGCAGAAAGAAGCCACTTGTGTCCAGACACAAGTAAGCTAACTACTAAGCGCCTACTGTCCTTGGTTTTAGCTGTCTCTAAGCACGCGCCGCAGGCTCCGCTGCTAACCAGCAGACAGGCAGCAAGAAACAAATAAAACTAAAACACTTTCAGGAAAGTTAGAAACACACTAGGTTATTTTATGTCCATTAATATTGTTTTTTTTAATCGCCGTTCTCCTAGCACGAAGCGCTACAGGAAAAGCAATAAACACGTGCGCATTCTGACCAATCACYCAATATTTCGTCAAGCCACAGGGCGGGTTTAACAAAACTGCGTTTTGTGTCGCGAGATTTTTATCTTCACGTTTCAACTAGTCTTGGTTTTTAATTAATGCTGCTCATTTGTTCTGATCAGAAAGGTAAACTAAGCTGTAAGTGAATGACTGTTAGATAAACTAGATGAACATGATTGTAATATCAGACATGTCAACATTCTGCTTTATTACGAAATTTATAATTTGCTTTGATCATTTTCTTTTTTAGGGTAAGAAAAACAGCAAATGTTTTTTTTTTTGTTTGTTTGTTTCACAGTTACCAATGTACAGTGGTAAATTTTGGGGAATGTTCCCATATACATTCATAACTATCCTTCTATCTGACTTAATTATTTTGTTGTTATTGATAGATTGATGAATATTAGGAAACAAGCAGTGTTGTGGTTTGCAATGTTGGTACAACTGGATGAAGTTACTGCAGAATGAAATAAAAGTTCCTTTTATGCTTTGAACCTTCAGTCAAAGACACATTATTGACAACTTGTTAATGTAAAAATCCCACAAAGCACAGCCAGAAATATTTAAATTACGTTCCTGATTCCTTCAAGTTGTCTAGCAGGGGTATAAAGTAACTGTATTTATTTATTACTGTATTTTAACAAGACGGACTTTATTTAAAAACCCAAAGGGTTTGTTGTGTCCTTGATGACTGAGAATCTATACACTAACATTATGTTTACCTTAATATGTTATTCTATATGTATTATTTTATCAAATTCCTAATTTGCCAAAAGCGAATGTTGTTTTTCTTTCGGCTGCTCCTTCTTCAGGGGTCACCACTGTGAGAAAACTCACATGACAGATTTGACAACTGTTTTGGATGTCCTTCCRGACAGAGCCTGGGCTCAAACCTGCAGCTCTGACTACCATGCTACTGCAGCCCTTTATTACCAAGAGAATAAAACTGCTTAATACATATGTGGGATAACAATCCAGGGGTCATGTTGTTGTCTTTGCAACATCTAACCACTAGATGGAGACAGTGACTTGACAGGACCACAGTGAGTCAGAACGCTGAAACTGAACTCTTGTCTTGTGTTGCTCTGCAGYATCCTGAATCCTCAGGAGATCTTCACAACCATGACCAGTCTTCACACGTTTGTTATCTGTCAGAATAAACAAACTGCTTCATGTGAGGGAAGTCCATAGTGTTTGTGTTCAATGATTTGTTAATCAGTGACGTGTGCTYAATCAATGATGATCAATGAAGTATTGCTAAAATAATTCACTTTTCACAAATGGTTCAATTTCATTTGCTGCCCAAATCAAATTCTGGAAGTGGTC
>NW_013952460.1:702082-708336 GCF_001266775.1 Austrofundulus limnaeus
AAAAAGGTTCCTCTCAACACCTTGGCTGCTCCTAGAAATTCTGTTCATAAAAGTTATGAACAGAATCGGTGACAAAGGACAACCTTGGCAGAGTCCAACCCTCACCGGAAACGAGTCCGACTTACTACTGGCAATGTGGACCAAGCTCTGGCACCGGTCATACAGGGACCTAACAGCCCGTATCAACGGACCTGGTACCCCATACTCCCATAGTACCCCCCACAMGAGTCCCCSAGGGARYCGGTTGAACGCCTTCTCCAAGTCCACAAAACACATGTAGACTGGTTGGGCGAACTCCCATGCACCCTCCAAGACCCTGCTGAGGGTGTAGAACTGGGCCGCTGTTCCATGACCAGGACGAAAACCACACTGCTCTTCCTGAAACCAAGATTCAGCTATCTGATGGAACCTCCTCTCCAGAACCCCTGAATAGACCTTACCAGGGAGGCTCAGAAGTGTGATCCCCTGTAGTTGGAACACACTCTGRGGTCCCCCCTTTTTAAATAGAGGGACCACCTGCCAATCCAGAGGATCTGKCAACAAACACAAATGATCAAAGAGATTTTTCAGATAAAGAGGTTTTTTCTTTTCCAGGTTTCTTTTTTTTTTTTAAATCCTGAAATAATTTAACATTAAAAAGCCAATCATGCTCAATTTTCCATGTTGTTTCCCCTAAATCTAGGGTTTCTCATTCAGCATGTGCCTAAAAAGAAAGGTGTGAACTGAAAGACTTAAACTCAACCTCTGGGTATTTCGTGTCACTCTGCTCAGAACTTGTCAGGGCACTTTTCTCTGCCCTGCAGCAACGAGAGCGTCTCAACCCCACCTCTCCCATCTGCTGAGCAAAATGTCCCGTGCAGCTCAGCTGCAGGCTTCTTTTTTGTTTGTTTGTTTCGTGAAATCTGTGTTTAATCAGACTCAGAAAGCCGTCAGCTCTGCCAGTTTGCACTCAAGTTAAACTGTGAAGGCAGCACAAGTGTTGCCTTTTTACAAAGGCTGAAAAAGCGCACAGTCAACAACACGTCGCTGCCAAGACTGGATTGTTTCAAGGTTTCAAACGCTATGTCTTCACATTTGCCACAATATTTATCTCATCTGTCTCTAAATAGAAACAAAAAAACAAAGTTGTTACTCTTGTGGACATAAAGTGAGTTTCACCAGAGAGTGAACACTGCTCTGACATGAATCTGATCACTTTGTAGACAGAAAACTTAGAACTTGTCCGTCCTGAACCTGCACAGGTTTAATCTTGACTTTACGTCTTGGGTGATGGATTTGCTCACGTCATTCTCTTTTCCACTTAAATCTGTGGCAGCAGATTAAAGTGGTGTGAGCCGAGGCCTTTGCAATCATGAAGGTTCAAACTCAGATTATTCACTCTGTCAGCTGCTTCTGCCGCTCCTGTTTTATTGGATTCCATTTGTAATCGACTGCAGATGACAAGAATCGATTTAGAACATAAAACTCTCTGTTGGGTTAGGTTGTAAAAGAAGAGGGGGAGCGTAAAGAACATAATCCCTTTGATTTTTAAACAGCCTAAAGACATTTTTAATGGACACAACTTTTTTATTTTCAAAGTGAACTTTATTTRTTGCGGTCATGAAGAGAAACTTTATTTTTATTTTCTCACTTTTTTYAAGTGGGTCGTTGTGGAGTAGCTAGTGTCCTACCTGCAGTAGATAGCTGTGAAAGTGATTTCAGGTGGAAGAGTCTGGGAGAAATGATGTAGGACATGTGGGTACACTTACCAAAAAGAAGTATACCTCAAGTACATATCCAGGGGTCGACATAACAGTTATTTAGGTCATTCAAGAAAACCTATTTTCATTCCGGACAACCAGATCCTGCACACTGAAAAAAATGAAAGAAAAAGAAAAAGAAAGATGAAAAAGTATCACCTGACCGTTGTTTTTGAAGCAAAGGCTCAGAGGCTGTTTGACCTCATCTCCACCTGCAACGCGGCTCCGACCAGCTCGGGATATCACAATCTAAACTCTTTATTTGTCGAACAATAATGTGTCGAAGCGTCATCGTTATCTTACAGACGTGCAACTTGCACGTGAACTCCTGATTTTCAAAGGAGCATCACTGCTGCAGGAGCGRGCATTCTTATAATCAAATACATTAGAATATTAAAAAAGAGTTATATGTCTCAGATTATAACACAGTGTCTTTGTTTGACTTTAATTTTCCCCCTAAAATCACTCTTTGAGTCCGCTTCAGGTGCTTGTTTATCATAAATATCTGCTAAATTTAAAAACCAAACTGAGAGGTAACTAACTGTTATCCAGTAAATATGAAAAGCAATGAGTACATATGGGCTGAAATTCTGTAAATATAATCCATTTAAATAAAACAACCATTTTAGGGGAGAAATCTGTCAAACAAACAAAAAATATTCTGTGTAAAGAACGGCCACGCTATAATTTTTAYAATAAATACATCAGAGCTCCTCAGATGAAAACATTAAAATAAAGTAAATTAGAGAAAAGCAGTTTTAATCACTCCTCAGTCTTGAAAATRTAAAATTTCAGGTTAAATTGTTTTTCGTTTGTCGAAAGGACAACCAAAAATTTTGGTAGACAACCAGATTTTATCAGCAGGTCCCAATGTCTACCCCTGATATCATAAGTATACTTAATGAAGTGTATTTTCCCAAGTGATACCTGTACTTGAGCCAAGAACACATAACACATACTTTAGATATATCTCATCTCTGAAGTATGGTACATAAAAAAGTAAACTGAAAGTGTACTCTATTTTTAGTTCAAAATGAATGAAGGACACTTATGCAATAATTTTGGTATGAGAGTGAAGCCAACCACTGCTAAAAGTGTCCCTTTTTAACAACTCAAACCTCTAAAATCCTGAAGCTAAATGTTTTTAGTAGGCACGTTGTGGGTTTTTACATTGTATTGGTTTTACTTTGGAGACTCAAAGGTTAAGCAAGTTCAACAGAGCAGTTTATCTTGGCTTGACAAAACCTGAAAAGCCACCAAGAAATCAGGAATACAGCAGTTCTGATAGACTTTCTGATTTCTTTTCTGTGTGGATTCACATAAATAGGGACAMTCCACAAGTCTTTCCAATGAAATACACCAAGCTAACAACTAAATTTACAGAAAAAAAACAACAACAACATTCTTCATTTATACAGGTCATCAGGGTGTAGCCTAAGTGAAGAACTAAAAGATCCTAACTGGAAAATATTGTTCTCATATGTTGCAGAAAACTGTTACAAATCAAAATAAATACAGATAATCTGAAAGTTTAACTCCACAATCAAAAGGTGTTTTTATCCACAGCTCTGATTTCGTAACAYTATCTGTTTTGCAACACAAAACTGCACAGCGGTGCAGCGGTTAGAGCTGTCACCTCTCAGCGAGAAGGTCGCAGGTTRACCTCCCAGCCTGAGGCCTTTCTGGGTGGAGTTTGCATGMTGTGCACATGTGGGTTTTCTCTGGGGACTCCGGTTTCAAACGGACCAAACACATGCACGCTAGGATCATCGGTAACTCGTAATTGTTAAAGGCGCAAGTGAGAGCGTGAATGGTTGTTGTCCTTCTTGGTGAAGGTTGACACGCTGCAGCCATCGTCAACTGGGTTGATTCCAAAAGCTAATCTGTTGGAAATGTAAGTTTCAGCTTCCCACTTCCAGGTACATCACGTACAGAGGGAGTTTGAATATGGTTGGAGATAAAAATCTAACAACTCACAGATCTTTCTAATGCTTGAATCTCCACAGATTCAAATGCTCCGAAGCATTTCTCTTATCTCATGGTTTTTATTTTAGAACCGAGAAAGCTTCAAGGGATAGTCTGACCTTTTATAACTTGGAGGAAGATTTCTGCTCTTTTCTCCATACTTTGTACTTTATGACTGACAACACAACTGATAAGGCATTACTGATAAATGTTTGACAAAATAATAAAAAAATCACTTCAAAAACAGTCTCTCTATTTTTCCTCAACAAGACACTCGGGTTCGGCACACTTCCAGTCCAGTTTTACCTCAAGCTGCGATGCTTCACCTTTCTGAGCCGCAGCAGTGATTTATGTCCTCATCATCATCATCATCATCATCATCATCATCATCATCATCACTGTGAAACCACGAGGAGTGAACTCAGCCCTGATGGCAGCAGATTGAAGTTAAAGTCATGTCTCAGAGGGCACAGTGGGGGCCCTTGTTCTTGCTGGTGCAGCTGCTGTGTGGATCACATCGACACGTGTGTGTGTGTGTGTGTGTGTGTGTGTGTGCTGCTGGACGCCCAGCAGGTGTGTATCTTTGCCGTTTTTTTTAAACTTTGCAGGACAGTTGCTACTCGTGCTACGCTAACATGTTTCAAAACGCAGGGTTTAGTGACGCAACAGAAAATGTGACGAACAAAATCCGTTTGTTGTTTCTCTCTCGCAGCTATGCAACAACACGACTCATGTGAGTCCCTGCATCACAAGCGCACAACTGTACATTGCTTAACTTTACCCAGTTTTGTTCACTTGAAGGTCTGCTGCTGCCTGCACACCCTCCCTCCCTCCCTCCACCCCCCAGTCAGGCTTTAGGCTGGCTGAGCTGGGCCTGTAACAGCTTCATAACTCACACAGTTCATCATTCAGCAGATCTGAATGCTCCCAGCCAAAAGACTGATCATGTGACACATTAATGATGACCCACAGTGACCTTTGCAGCCTGCTGTAATTTAAAGAAGATAATCCATAATAGCCCATAAGCAAGACTTGTGCAAATGTGATTTGTCAGCTAATCCAACTGTTCGCCTTGTCTGAGCCTTTACTTCCTGGATCTGCGTGAGTGTGCTGCTCACAAAGCAGCCGTGGCTGGAACATGATTTACAGCCAGTTTAATCTTGGCCAGCCCAGCGTCAGTAGGTCATGTGAGACAACCTGCAGGAGGCTCCAGGGCTGAAATTATTAGGAAACTGTTTTTGCTGTGTTCGTCAGCATTGAGTGTTAAAGTGCTGATAATGTTCAGGACACTGCTTTAAATTAGAGTTTTAATCTCAGTTAGTTTCGCCTGGTAAAATAAAAGCAAATGATAAAACAATTATTTGTTTTCAATTAGATATTTAAAGATTAGGCAACTTTTTAGATTAAAATAATGTTTTTTTTTCTTTTTCATTTCTAGAATGAACACATATTAGCGGCCACATTGTAAACGAATCATCATGTGTTGAAAAATGACAAAGTTATGGACATTTTGATCAAAGCCTAAAATGACTGTGAAATGGTTTGTGAGATATTTTGCTAACAGACAAACAGGGTTAACTCCAGCAATAAAGCCAAAGTTAAAAGCAAAGAGTTTGTGCAATGAGTAGTGCTTGAAGCACAAGTTTGAGATGATTGTCAACTACTTCCAAACCAAACTGTAAATCAGTACTTCTAAAACTGACTGAGTTAGTGATGTGTTTGTGTTTTCCATGTTCAGCTGACTGGGGCGGTCATAATGAATATAACTGACTCTAAAAGTTAATCAGTTGTAGTTATACATCCAATAAGTATTTTATGAAAGTTTAATTAAAATCAGTTCAGCAGTTCAGGAGATATTTTGCTAACCTGAGTAGAGTCCTATAGGTAAAACCAACATTTTAAACAAAGATGTGATCAATCAGAACTTAGCGTATGTGTTGGGGATCACTCTCAGCCACTACCACACTAACTCCAGATCTTATTCAGACACAACCCCAATTCTAATGAAGTTGGGACGTTGTATAAAACATAAATAAAAACAGAATACAATGATTTGCAAATCCCTTTCAACCTATACTCAACTGAGTATGCTACAAATACAAGATATTTAATGTTCAAATAGACAAACTTCATTTTTTTGCAAATATTCACTTCTTTTCAATGAGATGCCTGCAACATGTTCAAAGAAATAAAACTGTGACAAAGGCAACAAAAGATTGGGAAAGTTGAGGAATGCTACAAAAACACCTGTTTGGAGCATTCAGCAGGTGAGCATGTTCACTGGAAACAGGTGAGTGTCATGAATGGGTATYAAGYGAGCATCCTTGAAAGGCTCAGTCGTTCACAAATGAGAATTGGGAGAGGTTCACCACTTTGTTAACAACCGTGTGAGCATATAATCCAACAGTTTAAGAACAAAGTTACTCAAGATACAACCTCAAAGAATTTGTTTTACACAATATAGATAGATAGATAGATAGATAGATAGATAGATAGATAGATAGATAGATAGATAGATAGATAGATAGATAGATAGATAGATAGATAGAT
>NW_013952460.1:708346-730877 GCF_001266775.1 Austrofundulus limnaeus
TAGATAGATAGATAGATAGATAGATAGATAGATAGATAGATAGATAGATAGATAGATAGATAGTTTTGTGGTTCATGAGATATTTTGCTAACACATACACACACAAAGTTATACAAAAACATATTTTTACCAGTTGATAAACTAAAGATCCTTTAAACAAGGACTTCCCCTTTTTTACAGACAGTAAATTTTAGCTCGCCTTTAAACAAAACTGATATTTGGCCATTTAAATGTGGACTTCTGTGTAAAGGTTGTGAACAAACAAAATAGCTATTTGAACAATCRCAGTTTGAAGAGATACGCTTTTATTCTGAAAAGACCAGGGAGGGAAAGCTAATCCAAACACAGCCAAGGCTGAAATGGATTGCTGCTGATCTGAAATGACTCCAATCTCCAAAGCTTCATAGTAACTTACGGACGTTTTACAACCCTGTAAATTTTGCATTATATTGCTAGTTTCATAAAATTTGGTGCTTTGCAAATGCAAATAGCTGCAGTAGCAGCAGCAGGGAGTAACACATCCAGAGCAGCCTGGGGTCACATCCAACAGGACTTTTTWAATATTTCTGCTGAACCAGCTGTGTACTGAGAAATAATTGAAGGCAATATAAAAGTTTAAACAGCAGCTGTATCATTGTGAAACTTTAAAGTCTGTGGTGTTTGTGAGACAACAAAAACCACCGGAACCACTCAAACGCCATTTTCTCAACTTTAGCATTTCCATCAACTTCGGATTGCACGAGTATTTCTGCAGAAATAATGGGAAATTATTGCTAGGCTGCAAGTGCTACATCTGGCTACTTATACAGGGACAAGTCAGTCCAGCCAACTGACATTACATGTAACGTACTGTACATGTACAAGTATTCAGTGGGTATTACAATTATTCCATAACCTAGTACAAGATCATGTGATTGTGTGGTCATTTTCTTTCATTAAAACAACATGATTACAAACATCACCTTATCTTATGCAGACAATTGCAACAATTTTTCCGAGCCGTCTCATTGTTTTCCAGAACGTTAACAAGTACTGTGCTTCTGGGACCAGCCACTATCTCAACAAGAGGAGGTCCGGCCAACACTGAAGCAGTCAGAACCCACTTCAAAGAGCAACCTGCTGGAGAAGCATGAGAACCCTAACATTTGGAAACTCTTGTTGGAACCGCTCAAGGACAGTGTGAACACTTTTCATTTGGAGGTATTCAGTAACCAGGAAAGACCTCTGCTGAGTGGTGAACTGTGGTCAGGCCATTTTACACCACAGGCTAAGGCAGGAAGAGAGACAACTGCACAGCTGTTGACAGGTTTTATGTCCAGGAATTATGCAATTGTCTGCATAAGATAAGGTGATGTTTGTGATCATGTTGTTTTAATGAAAGAAAATGACCACGCAATCACATGATCTTATACCAGGTTATGGAATAATTACATGTAATACCCACTGAATAAATGTACATTACATGTAATGTTAGTTGGCTGGATTGACTTGTCCACGGCCACTTCACATGTTTTGATCCACTCAAAAATTAGATATTTTTGTTTCGACGTTAGGACATGAAAGGGTTAATTATTTTAAAAACACCTCAGCATGCATGTAAAACACCATCTAAACTTTTAATTTTATGTGACAGATCATATTTTAACCCTCACATTTCCTWGCGCAAGAGGACATGAATTTGATGAATTTCCAACTGTCCCTGCTCACTGGAGCGTGAAGCGTTAACTAAGATTTTGGTGTCAATCAAAGCAGAATGATCCCCTCTAAGGTTACACCCATATTTTAAATTTTTTTTATCTATGTTAATTTTATAGCGATATTTCTGAGAGTATCATTTTTTTTCTGATACACCCTGTATTTGTACTGACCAGTGGTGGGCACAGTTCCCCTAAAGCACTAATAGGGGAATTAATTTCCTGATTAGTGCTTTAGAGCTTTTGCCAATTTCTTAATTCATTAGTGGATTAGCACTTGCTAAATTTATAAGCACTAATTGAGTTATTTAAATATTTTTGATCAATATTATTGTCAACAACTGAGGATGAAAGCTGTCAGACATGTTGGTCATATGTGTCACTTATCCACTATAGATCAGTGGTTTTCAAACTTTTTTGCTTCCGACCCACAAAATAACAGTTGCAGACACTCATGACCCCAGATATTACTTGTTTACATAGCAAACTTTGCTAATAACTCTGCTAAACATGGAAATAACTATAAACAAATATAGTAACTATGATAGTAATTTTTATTCATTTATGATTATTTAAAAAAATTCCAATAATCACGATGAAAATATTCCATTAGCAGTATTTTGCGTTTAAATTGATGTCAAGGAAATCATCTGGGGACCCTCACTTGATGTTTTATGACCCACAAAGAAATCCCGACCCCAACTTTGGGAACAACTATACCAGATGAAATATTAACATTATTCTGCACACAGAAAATATTCTCTCATGTTGATTCTGAGGAAAGTTCCATGGATCAGCTGGGATTTTAGTGCTTTAGAATTAGTTTTGCTAAATTTTTAAGTGTGTTAGTGCTTTAGAATTAGGGGACCTAAATATTAATGTTAGTGCTTTAGAATTAGGGGACCTAAACATTAAAGGGGCCATATCATGTAAAATCAACTTTTTTGAGTTTTATATCATATAATGTTATCCTCTCATCAAAAACATGTCCAGAGTCTTGCTTTGACATATGTTTGAGAAATCCTGTAGGGTCCTGAGGCAGCCAGGCAGGGGAGCAGAAATGACAGGTTGGGACTAGAACCTCCTTTTGGGACCAGCTCCGCCTCTGGGCTGTCTCCACACTGAGCTTCATCATCACGGAGCACATCWCACCACACCCCACACCCCGCCCATGACTCCAGCAGGCTCGCAGCAGCAACAAAGCAAACAACGTGTGAAACTGAAACTTAAACTGTCTGCTGCTCTTAACACTACTTCTCACTCAGTGAAGCTCTTTTCAGYTTCAAAATACCTTTGAGGAAATGTATTTTCAGATGCCAAGTAAACTGCATCACAGRGCATGTGTGCGAACCGCACTGAAATGGGCAGGACAGAAGTGGAAGGTGGTTCTTAAAGTGACAGAGGCCAATTTCAAGGCGTTTAGAAGTGGAAGTGATGAGAAGATAAGTTTATTTTCTATTTAAACATAAAAACTGCTTTTTAGTAACAACTAAAGGTGACATAGATACTTTATTATGGTATAGTATTTAAATATATGCCTGAGAAACACCTAATATTGGCCCTTTAAAGTTAGTGTTTTAGGGTTAGTGCAACAAATTTTAGATTAGTGCTGCCCACCACTGGTATTGACAAATAAACACAGGATTCTATCTAAACAAGCGTCATTTTCTTTGTTGTTTAAAAGTCTATTTAAAAATGTTTGCATAAAATGTTATGAAAATTTAGAAATAATAATAATGATAACAACAATAATAATAATAATAATAATAATGCATTTTATTTGAAGGCGCCTTTCATGGCACTCAAGGACACCTTTATGGGCGCAGCTTTAAGACACCAGACCTAAACTCTACTGAACTCTGGCTATTCAAAAGCTATCTGCAACAGGTGAGACATTAACTATTCATAACCTTTACGCAGAACCACACTTTATGACCAAAATATCACCAACATTTCTGTCAAACGTTTTTAGTTCATTTTAGGGTTTTCAGCATTAGCTCAGGAGCAATATCTGCTCTTTTACACWTTTGTGAGGAAACATCTAGTAGTATTTTACACACACAGTACAGCTAGTAGTTAAAAGGCTAACTGAAACTATTGTTGCAGGACACCTAAACTTATACGATGTGAACTTGTTCCCTCGAGAGCGGGCTGCTCATCTCTGATAAACAATAGAAACTGAATCCGCCGCTGTCATTTGATGCCAGTTCCAAGTCTTTGTATGATGGAGACYTTTCTGTGTGAACACAAACGACTGCGGTCGCAGCCAAGCCCTGGTCTGCCTTCCACGCTACGGCTCTCTGTGCTGTGTTCAGGCTCAGGACAGAGGGGCTTCTTTGTTTTTGTGGTCGAGTGTCAGCTGGAAGAGCCTCCCCTGTCGTCTGGCTGCAGCTGGTGTGAAGCAGCAGACATGGGTGGGGGGTGACAACTGGATGAACCCCCCCTCACTCGCTGCCTTCAAATGAAGAAGGCAACATGAAGGTGTTCAGGACCTCCCTTGAGCAGAACACTGAGGGGCACTGAGAGAAAATCTGCTCCGTGGCAGAAAAAAATGTGTGAGGAAGGAAGGAAGGGAGGGTTTGGAGGGGGGGGGGTGTAAAGGTCTCTAGCACAATAAATTGAGGGTGGGGGGCATGGACGACATGTGTACAGCAGACTCAGCCAACAGGGAGGGTTTGGTGCTATAAACTGGATCTTTGTCGTTCACACGGGTGACAGCAGAGGTTTCAGAGAGGGTGTGCCGGCCRTTAAATACTGGTTTGGTTGGTTTACAGCACAGGAACGCACCAAAACCAGCCTGACAACAGAACTGCAGACAGAAAACAGCTGAGCTCCAGAGATCTGCAGGGTTCACATCATCTCATTTACAGTTTCTCTTCTGGAGATACTTCTGTTGGCCTGCTAGCATCTGTGACGTTTTCAACCCATTAAGAAGAGGACTACGAATTTATATGACCACTTTGACCTGATTAAAATGTAAACAAGATTTTAAACTCTAACAGATCCTTCGTGTTCTAAATGTTTTAAAGAGCTGTGAAGAATATCACTGAACAACCACTGATTCAAATGTTTTTTTAATCCAAACAAATGCAATTATACAAATTACTAAGAACCAGCTTAACAATTATTGATCACTATATATTACATGTTTTTTTTAAAAACATAAAAAAATGCTCTACAAAAAGGGAACAGAACCAGTGTATTTACAACAGCAACACTTAGGAACGGGTTCAWTCTGTAGAGAAACGACGAGCACCAGCCCATGATTTCCAGCATGGATCAAATAACTGGGTTCTAACAAACACAGAACAGCAGTGGCAGTAACATCAGACTGGTGACGTGTGGTAATACTCAGATGGTGCAACAAATAAGTATTTGGCTCGATTCTTGTGTGTACTGACAGACGGAATACTTAGTAAAAGGAAAAAGCAACAAATGTGAAAAACTGGATGTAGTTACTGCAGAATGTTCAAAGAAAATCATTTTGTACTCAGCTCAATCCTTCATGTTTATGTTTCTATTAATCCTTCATGGTTGCAGTGTTCAGAAAACACTGTGTTGTTCACTGACGCTCCGTTTCCCATCCCAGAGACTCTCTCTCAGTCTCATCTCAAGAACACTGTCACAGTTTGGTTTGGATTCTCTCAGCCGTGCCACAGTCCACCGCGGGGCTCGGTTTGGTTTCGGTGCACGGGGGGCGGCTCCACAAAACGCACTAAAAATCCAGGAGTTCCATCGGTTTGGAGAACCGCGGTCGAGGGAACTGAAAACAAGAGCACTTCATTTGTTTACACGCTGAATTCCAAAAACAAGTTCCATCATTCTTTCCAGCTTCTTTATACAAAAACAGGTAAGTGCAGTTTAAGGCACAATGAGAGCTTGTCCGAGTGAAAAATTCCCACAATGCAGCGACTAAACAATAGTTCCTGGTTTGGAGCCTTCGTGCCAGCAAATGTGCTCCTCTGGATCCACACTGCTGTGCATTTGGTTGCTGATGTGCTTTACGTCTACGTAGGATCTGTAACAAACAAACCAGATTGACAAACATTAGGCCACATGCTTGCATTAGGACAAAACCCAAAAAGTACAAAAGCACCTGTGCATGTTAACACCTGTGTTTCAGGCATGCTAACACTGACGTTTCAGCTGCAGGGTTAAATATTCCCACTTATCAGACAAGAAAAGATGCAGGCTGATATTACACACATGCAGCTTTAAATATTTCAAATGCATAATGCTCAGAGGTCACATTTTCCTTTTGCAACACACAAGCTTCTACACTAAAAACCTTACAGAGAACTTAAAAGCAGATTTAAGGTGAGTTTTTTGCCTTCTGTTCGTCAATGATACATAAAGATTGAACAGTTGTTGCCCTGCAAAAAAATAAGAATAAAAGCAAGTTTAGCAGTTTTATCCCAGTTCTTCCCACCAGTGTGTGTGTGTGTGTGTGTGTGTGTGTGTGTGTGTGTGTGTATGTGTGTGTGTGTGTTATAATGTAAAAGCTATAAATTAGGGCTGCATGGTCAGAGTTCTAAAGTAACTAAGTACAAAAACTTTATTGTACTTAAGTAGAACTTCTGGGTATCTGTACTTGAGTAATTATTTTTTAGTCTATTTTTTCCTTCTTATTCTTACATTTTCACACWATTATCTGTACATTTTACTTCTTACATTTTTAAAAAAGACAAGCAATAGAAAGTTGTGACTTTTATTTCATTTTGCTTGTTTTCATTCCAGCTTGCTATTATAAAATATAAATACTCTCCATATAAATTGTGCCTCCCAGACAGAGTGAATTTAATTGTGGTTGAATGAGAAGTATAAATATATAAAATTCTGATACCGTATTAGTTTGTACACAAACAAATCATGTCACACTCCAGAAGGACATAATCATTAAAAATAAAAGGACTGTACTTAAGAAGTATTCATATTTAATGAATTATATTARTGCATTTGGTTGCAGCCCTCAGATAGATTTTCATTTTGGAGAAAAGGTTTGTGCAGCTTTGATATATGTATATAAAGTGAAACAGCTAGACTAGTGCATCCTAAATTTAAAATCAGTTATTTTAATACGACAGCCATTTCTGCATTTTTTGGGGAGGTCACCTCCTAATAAATGTCATTACAGAAAATCTAACTGCTCATTTTAAATCAGTTCTTATAAGCCGGGTTCACACCGGACGTGTTTTGAGCAGCCGCAGCAACCAGTTTACATGCAAAGTCTATGGTGGACGTGCATCTAGGAGCAGCGCAGCGTGTGTTGCGGCGCATTTTGGCAGTTTAGAGCAGCGCACAAGGTAGCGGTAGGATGCGGCACGTCCAAAGCAGCGACTGCTCGAGTTCAACAAATTGAACTTTTGGCTGCTTGATGCACAGCAGCAACCAATCAGAGAGAATAATTTTTCCATGTGACGATTTCCTGAACCCGACACAGATGAACAGTAGCTCTTTAGCTGAAATCGACCGTCTGCATTTGGTGTTCTGGTTGGAGATTTCAGCACCGATGTGGGTCAGCAGCTCGCTGAGCTCGGGACAAAATAAATAAATAAATAAGTCCGTCAGCTCACAGCTCCCAGAGTGGCGAAACTAACAGAACAAAGCGCCTCTAAATCATCTAGTGAATTAATTATCTGCTGTGCGCACCACCGTTCACTTGCTCTTTAGTAAATAAATCAAAGCCAATTTCTTTATTTTATGTTTATTTCACCCGTCATTAAAGACAGACCAGAAAAAACCAAGACGCTCCTCCCTCTTCAAACGCGCATCTTGTCGGCTGCTGCGTTCACACCAAACTTGTTTCAATGCGTCCAACTTAAGGCAGTGGGCGCATTTRTGCTGCTCAAACTGCGTTTGGTGGGAACCCAGCTTTACTTTTAATACTTAAGTACAAAAACTATCAGATACTTTAAGACTTTTACTCAAGTAATATTCCTAAAGGAGACTTTAACTTTTACCAAAGTAATTTCTTGGTAAGATACTTGCACTTTTACTCAAGTATCACTTTGTGGTACTTTATACAACACTGTGCATGATATTAGAAAATCTTGTGATGGCGATGATACTTGTAAATATTGCAATGATGATACTTTTTCTTTCCTCCTTTCTAATCTGTACATCCTATTCTATYTGACCTTTAGCATTTTTGGCAATGAATTTGTGTCAGGTGTGAGCTTTTGCAGCAGTGAGACTCTGTCCTACTGGCTAAATATTACATTAGCATGAAAAATACAACTTCAAAACTCATCAAATAATTAGTCAACAATTATTAAACTCCAACCAGTCCTTTGAGATATAAATATTGCTAATTTTGCAATGACAATATAATACTATAAATGTGGTTTATTTACAATCAAAACAAAACCAAAACACAAAGACTTGTCCTCATTACCATGGTAGCCACTTGTCTTGCATCTCTCATTAATTCATGTGTGCTGTGAGTTTGATCATTTGGGAAATGTTATGTTCCTGGTCATTATAATAAACAACAGCATCCWGTTGCAGCTTTCAAATTCTGGGAGGCGTCTGTGCATGAAAGAGGGCAAAGGTCCTGGCAGAACGCAACATACGGGCAGGGAGCAGCCTGTATGTGTTAAGAGGATGAAAAAATTCAAAAGCAAACAAACAAAACCGGTTTTAAATGTGACCACTGGATGAAAATATGCCGCCTGACAAGAGGGAGTAGGTCAGGCATATTTTGAAACAAGCCATGCAGTTACCTTCTCATAGAAGACAACGAAGGATTACAAAAATGCAAAATTCACTCCAAAAACATCAACAAGCAAAATGGTAAGGTACTGTCGCGGACACGCTGACGGAGGCAAACGCACAGGCTCCGGCTATGGTMCTTTACTTACTAGGAGCTACCTTTACTGAGCCTGTGCCCTCTGGAGAAGTGTGTGTGTGCAGCAGGGCTGGAGGCCGCCTGCCTGACTCGACAGCCCGGGGAGTGTGAGGCAGAGGGCAGGGAGGAAGTGGAAGAAGAACCGGAGGAGGAAGAGCTAGCAGAGAAAACAGTACAGCGTCTCTGGCCATCAGGGCTGTGCCAGGAGCCTTTTACAAGCTGGGAGGTYCCATATCTATAAGAGAGCAGGGGCCGGTGGACAGTTATGGAGCAGAAGTAATCTTAAGCTCTGTGGAAGACCTGCACACATCCTATAATCCTACTGCTGAGCCAGGCTGTGCAAGAAAAGGCCTAATTGTTTGAGAGTTAAACTCTACAATTTGAGCGGTAAAAGAAATAAAAAGAGATGACACATATAAATTAGTGTACAGTATTGTTTAAAGACAACAAATTTAAACAGCTTTTTACATTTGTTCAGCCATCAATCTTAAGTAATTAAACTCGAACACTTAGCTCTGGGGATAAAGAGGATCAGGGAGTGGTTTATTGGATCTGAAGAAAAGCTGAGGCCAAGCTCTTTTTTTAATTTTTCCTCACCTGCTGTAGGTGGAGAGGCTGTAGGGGACTGCACTGTAGGAGTAGGAGTGTGGCTCGTGCACGGGCATGCCATAATCTGACGTACCACGACCACTGGTGGCAGAATGCCAGGTTCTGCTGGACGGGGCCACTGACCCTGGAATAAAAACACGACAGATTACTACATGACCAAATATATATATAAAAAAAATCATCAGCAGCAGAGGAGAACGATGCAATAATCTAACCTGATGTGTAGGAAACGGTCCTGCTGCTGTGGGGATAATGTGCAGACATGAGCTGGGAGCCCCCGTCGRAGTCGTACTGTCTGTGCGTGGTGTTCCGCTCGTACCAGTCCAACAGGTGTTTATTTGCCAGGGCTCTCTGGAAATTCTTGCTGTCCGTGTCCTTGCCACGAGGCAGCGGATGGTTCCTGGGAGGTCGCAGRGTGGCGTATGGGTTGTATGAAAAACCGTCCATCTGGTCAGAGCCGTACTGGGCGTGCATGTCGTGGCTGTGGTAAGCTGCATGTGTGTGGTTGTAGGAAGGGTTGACGTTGTAGTGTCCTTCCATCTCACTTTCATACACATAGGCTCTGCTGGGGTGTGGCTCCGGCTCCACGTAGTTAGGATAGCCTGTGATGTAATAGGCTGTGGTGGTGGGCCGCGCCTGAGGCTGGTAGGCGTAGCAGCGGGTGTCCGACTGAGCCAGGTTGGGCATGCTGCCCGTGTTGGCGTACATGTCTCTCCTGTGGCGGCCACGGGTTCTGTGCCGGTGGGTGTGGTTGCCCGGAGCGCTGTACTCCACGCTGGACTGGCTCGTGTAGGAGGAGCCGTCGTCAAGGACATCGGTGCTGTTGCTGCGTCGGGCGGGGGACACCACGAACGTCGGTGGGGGCTCTCTGGTTTCTATCGGGAGCTGAGACTGGGACTCCAGGCTCCCGCTCCGCTGACGGTAATGTTGTGGAGAGTCCTCTGATCTGCAAACGAAACCAGAATGAACCTGTGTGGACTCGGTGCGAGAGCTGTTTGTAACAGAATACATACAGTTAATCTCTGAGGTCTGACCTGAGCTGTGTGCTGCTGTAGGCGTTGCGGGTGAGGAGGGGAGTGGGGGGCATGCTGCGGGCGTCACGTGGCTGTCTGGAAGCCGGTTTCAGTGGGCTGTTGTAGGCTGATAAGGTCTCAGTGTAACTGCAGTGGAACGACTCCTGGATTTGGTCAGAAATGAATCTGAAACACAGAGAAGAGCTTTGCTTTCAGGACGTTCACCTCTTTAGTCCAAAGCCTAGCCAGGGTTCCTACAGTTTAAAGCAAGTTCAATTTAAGACTTTTTAATGCCAAGTGAAGTTAAATTTAAGACCAATTTCATAATAAACACAAACGACAGAAAAATAAATAAAAACTGTGGCAGAAACTCATGAATCAAAGTATTTTTGGTTGAAGTATTCAAATATTGCTAATAGACCAGTTGTTTTTATCCATATCTAACTATAGCAGAAACATTCTTAGCAGTCKGTTTTAAACTTTATTTAATTTCAGGAAATCTTCTAACAACCCAAAATTTGGAGTTTTAGGACCCACAGCGGGGTCTTAACCCCAATTTGCTGTYGATGAAACCTTAAAGTAGGGATGCACCGATATGAAAATTTCAGCCYATATCGATATCCGATATAATTATTGCCGTTATGGCCGATAACCGATACTTACCGATATTACACAAACACACAAATTATATTATACATATGCACACAAACACACTTGGGTCTTTTTTTGATACCATAAATAAACAACCAGACCTCTGACATGGCTRTACTTCAGTTATTCCTGGTTACACAGCATCAATATCACTATTATGATCAAACAGATGACGCTCAACCAACCAGCTCCCCTCCCAAAACAGAAACACAAAGARAAAAAGTGTGAAATCAATATCGGACATTAATATCGGTCCAGTTTTACATATTGGACCGATACCGATATCAATACCGATATATCGTGTATCCCTACCTTAAAGTGCCTGTGACATCAAGTTTTTGTAAGAAAAGTGAATGCATTTTTGGAAAGACAACATTAACATTTTACAAAAATAATTTCACATTGCTCAGATGGACAGTTGAGATATTTGCATGTGAAGTAACAGGAAGTGATTTCAAAGAGGAATGTCTGCATGTGAATATTTAAAAAAAAAAATTTTTACCAATTATTTTAATATTTGAGATGAATTACAATCATCCTATTTACATTGTGTTTACATTTTAAATACATTTTAAAGCTAATTAAGGCCTTATTTTTGGATTGATGAATTCAATGCCTTTTAAGATTTTTTACGGATCTGCAGGAACCCTGATTGCTTTGATTAATCAATGGAGAAAAAGTCATTCCTTACACAAGAGACTCATTACATAATAAACAGATTCTTATTGTCACACAACAGTAAGCATCGTGGGTCAAATAATTTCTCATCTTTGTAGCTGGAGTAACACACCACCTGCACTGTTGTGTAAACATCCAGGCAGCAGCTGCTGTTCTCACTACATTTCCGACACAATTTTCCTGTTTCCCTCTTCCTCTCTTGTCTCATCTCAGGAGCCGTCGTCTGCTCTTCCACAGGCCGCAACACGTCTTTCTGTCTATTTTTGAAAGTCAGTGAGTTTAACTGATAAGGGAGAGGTTGTTGGGGAAGCAGAAGATGGAGGAGGGGACTGTTAGGAATGCAGCTCTGGATCTCCTCTGCAGGTCTGTACTAGCTCCATGCTTCAGGCTATCAAAGCAACGAGAGGAAAGGTATCTTCACACAAAGCACAACAGCTGTGTTTTTAAGTTGTATGACTCATATCTGATGGATCAGATTAGTTTGCTTTGATCAGTTCAGCTGTTTTCACATTTTTTGTGCTCGTAAATATGTGTGATTTTTTTAATAAAGACGATGACTACACTAATTATGTCTGATGGTTTTAAATGCTGGTGACCAACAACTTAAAGCAACAAGTCTGAGCCTCTGTGTTAGACAGACACACTGGGAGTTATGAACATCAGTACACTGCATGTGTGGGTGTTCGCTGTATACCTGGTGTCTGAAAGCTGGTCGTTGGCAGAGGCTCGTCTGTCTTTGTTGCAGTAAATGTCCAGAGTCTCTGCGTGGTGTGGTCGTGGGGAATACTGGACTGATCGTGACCGCTGCCTCTGAGAACCAAGTTCATCATCTGGAAGACAAAAACAAATCGGGTCAAATGGATTGATAAAGGAACGCGGGGTCAAAAACGTGCACATGGAGCACACCTACCATCATCCAGTGTAAGACTGTCAGAGAGAGAGCTGAGGTCTGAGATGTGGGCATCATCTGAGATTAAAAAAGAAAAAAAATCTTAGAACTGACACATGACTGCACGTTCAACAAGCTCTGACATGCAAACAGTGTTCACTGTACCTGCTAAGATCAGCGAGGCTCTCTGAGAGGGTTTTCTGCCTTTTGTGATTCTATAATCATTTATCTCTTTCTCTATCTGCTCCAGTTTCCCCATAGCATCCAGGTAGTTGGTTTTCCTCTTCTTCTTCACTGTTCTTTTAAGGTCAGACTCGCTGACTAGCTTCAAGGCTGCTTCTACAATCTTCACCTGCAAGGCGAACCTGCTCTCCAGATTTCTAAGATGTGGGTCCTTGAGGGAAACACACAACACCCACACAGTCAGTGGGGAATTTCCACACACATCTTTTTAGGGCGCTCCTCGGAACAAAGAACCTGACTTCAAATATCCCCAGCCCCAGGTAACAGACACAACAAGGATTTTATCTCAACACATATTACGTTTCAAAGTGATAGCTAACTCATATTCCTGAGTGTATTCAAAGCTAAAAATCATTATGACATTTGAGTCCACGTTAAATCCCTATATCAGAAATAAAGGACAACAAGACCATTACTAAATATCTACACCAACCTCATCATAAGGAAAGAGATCATCCAGCTTGAACGCTGTCCCAACACGACGTCGGACAGGAGGAGCTTTCTCCCCTGCAGCCAGAGGATACTCTTTAGGCAGTTCGCCTGTCAGCTCCTGCACATAAACAATAACAACCTGCAGTCAGTTTGGAAACCAGGAGCCTGAAAACATCTAGAAACACAAAACAAGTCAGAGATACTTACAGCTTCCCTCATGCAGATAGTCTTCAGCTCTTCGAGTTTCTGCTCCAGTTTGCTCTGAAGGTCCTTTTCCTTCTGTTTTAGTTCAGCAATCTTTTCTTTCCTCTGTTCCTCAATTACTTCAGAATCAGCAGAACCTGGAACGAGCACACAGCTGATTAATTACAAGCTGTCACCGTAATTCATCACTCATCCATCTGATATGGAACAGCAGCAGTTGAGTGATTAACTCAGATTACCTGTGGAGATGAGGCTTCCATTACTGGCCATTATTATTGGATCTTTGCTCTCAATATTTGAGAGTTTATTGATCCGTTGGGCATTGATTTCTGTGAGGTCCACAGCGATGTCTCCTGAGCTCCTGGTCTTGCTCATGTTTGACTGCAGAAAAGGTAAAATACTCATAAAACATTGGGACTTGTGAAAATCTCTATTGACGAATGAATTGTGAAGATTTCATTTAAATAACTGTGCGCTACGGAAATGTTTTTACATTTGCATGTTTGGTACTCTAAATGTGTGACTCTAATCAGTGTGGGTTCTGCTCCTGGATCAACACGACTCAAAATCAGCCTRTGAATAATAATAATAACAGTGGCTAAAAAATCTCTTGACTTGAGCTTCACACACTCATCCTTCCTCCACTTCAAAATTCCCATCACACACAGCTTCTAACGGTTAACAGGACTAATGTTCAGCAACATCTCATCAGAGGTACATACACATGACATGAAAGTGTTACCTTCAGGGCAACACAATGATTTATAACTCGCACATATATACCGTTTCTTTATTTTTCTCTGTGGCAGTACTAAAAACATTTATGCTTTCTTTTCCCAACACTTCAAGTTTTATATGTTTCATATGATATTTGCCCTGTTGAAGGTGCGTTAAGTCACCGAGCCGGTAGGCAACTCATTTAATGGCTGGTCCATTCTTTTATTAAAGGACCTTTTACTTTTTACCTTAAATCTTGGTGTGTAGCCTGTCTTTCCATTGTTTTTACTTCAAGTTTTACATTTATAAAATATGTGATTGCATAAATATTTATCCTTTTAAAGCGACTGCCCTAATATTTCCAAGGCCCTAAACATCTGTGGGAGTTCTGATAAATCCATCACATTGCTTATAAAACCACAAATGAGCCTATTTTTGTTTGCTGCCATGCACAACCTGCGTCACAAACACAAACAGACTTGTGAAGAAATCCTAATTAGGACACTGAAACTGACGACCAAACCAAAGCGTTCACATTGTGTAARCCACACACACATGCAGGCCTGTGACTGATATAAGAGTCTCACCTATGCAGGTTATCAGAGAGCATGTAAACACTCTACATGTGTCACAAGGTGTACTTTAATGTAGGTGTACATTTGGGAAGAGTAGAGTTGGCAGGTAGTGTGAAGAAATGAAAATGAATCAGGAGAAAAACAGAAAGACTCACTTTGCTTTGCTTCATGTCCAGGTAGAACTGGTGTTGACTTATGGCCATTGCCCAGATAGTTTTAATCAGAGAGTGGCTGGCATACCATGAGTGAATAACCAAACCGGCCTGTCCAAACGTTCGCTTGGTCACCGTTCTCCTGTAGATAATAAAAACAGACACTCAGAGCAGATCCAAGAAATGAATCTCTTCACTTGCTGTTAAAAATCTTTTTTCTAATAAAACGAGGATCATCTTTTAGGATTAGCTGAAATGTTACTAAATATAAACCCCAAAAAAACACAAGGGTCTTTGTGTAATTCTGAGAAGACGACAAGCAGTAACTTGAAAGAGTGTGTGGTTTAATAACAGCTTTAGTTGCTGAAAGTTTCACATCAAAACCCGTGAGAGGAGCAGAAGTCCTCTAACAAGCGCAGAATGATGAGGTGGCTTTTGAACAGCAGGAAAACGCTCATTTAACAGGCAGGTTCAAGTCATTAACAGGGAGGTTTAAATGAGCCACCAGCTGCAGATGTCCTTCAGTGTCAGGACATCTGAAACAAGGGCACACACTAAAATAGGAACACTTCAAACAAGGAAAGTACTAACTAAGATCCATTTAGATAAATCAAGTGGTTTATCTGCTGACCTGTGTGGGTCGTTCACTTCTACTGCAAATTTCTTCTCACGAAAGTACAAATTCTCCAACTGCTTCCACTGAAACAACTGTGAAAAAGATAGAGTTAGTCAGGAAGAAGGTGGGGCAAGTTAAGAYACATTAACACACAACTAGGTACACAAGCCAGCATAGTACTGTCAGAAAAGTGGGTTTGCAGAAAATAAACATAAAAGTCATTGAATACACACACAGGTTGTTGAACAAATATACTCTGTCCTCTCACATGAGTGGAAATAAAAAGACAACAAAGCAATGAGGCACACATTAAAGTAATAGTTTTGTTTTTCAGCCACTGTGGTATCTTTATGGAGCATAAATTACAACAGTTGACGCCATGAATGAATGGGACTCAGTGGGTCAGCGGATCGCAAGCTACCACAGGAGCACTTGTAATGTGGCTCCAACTGCAGGGAGCAAGTCTGTGCCAGGCGGCAAGCCAGGTTCTCATTTCATTCTGCTGTGGAGGAGGAGGGCAGAAGCAAAAACTCCTGTGTCAGAATGAAACATCTGCTCCACTCATGCTGTGCCAGCTCAACACATCTTGAGGTACTTGGCAGTGAACGACCTTCCCTGCTCTCGTTTAAAAAAAAAAGATAAGACCGAGGCACTGAAATCAAAAACTCCACGTAATTTACGTGACACCAACCAATAGGTGAGAACTTTAATATTTCCCAGTATGAGAGCAGCTCAAACACCCACACACACATTAACCAATGCTAAGATATCACTTTAACCTTTATTATCAGGGTGAATTTAAACTCAGCACAGATTACCTCTACAGTAAATGCTCTAAACCTGTTCAGGAGCGCACAAGATAAGTAAAACATTAAAGCAGTAAACCATTTTAATTAGCTGGGCAGATAACTTGAGCACACAATAACAAGTCTTACCGTACAGAGGCTTTTTTTCTCTTGCTTATCAGACCTCAGTGGAATTCTCTTGGTTTATTCTGAATCCTTTGACTGTGAATTTCCCACAGGGTTAGAGCTTCCACGAACAATACGCTCTCTTGTCTGGTCTCAGGGAGTCAGATAGGTGTTGTAGTTTCAGCTGAGGTGACCACACCCCCTTAACCTCAACCCCTCCCCCGCCTCCTCTGACATCACTGACGCCTCACGCTGCCTTCGCTGCTCGGCTCCGCTGTCTTTTCCTCCCTCTCTCTTCCTTCTGGGTCAGACCAGATAAGCTGGTTGTATGCAGGTAGTTTTTCCTTGTTTGTGGAGACTCCGCTCTGCTTCAAACCACTCAGATTTTAAACTGCCTCAGGTCTAACTTAGGAACTGTTTTTGACACTGTAAATATCACACATAGCATTGTTTTAAACTCACATCTACTATCAGCCACCACACACACATCAAACAAAAAAAGTCAGATATGGTGCTTTAATCATTAACAGAAGCTTTTTCCTTTGGCATTAGAGGAGCATAGCTGAGCACACACCGAGACCTGTTTAACAACCGCTGAACTTGTGTGTACTTTAACCAAATTAATCTATTTTGTACGTATTGTAAAAAGTATGTTATCACAGCATGGTGGATTACTGCACAAGCTGCTGCAGTCAGAACAGCATTTCTCAGTCAGGCTGTTAAGAAAACAAAGAGCATTAATGAACCACGGGAATCAGGCAGCAGGATGCATCTAAACACCTAATCTCATTGTGAAGAGTGTCTCACACCAGTTCACACCCGCCTCACAATCACTTTGCATCATTTACATAGTAACAACAAATTAAAGAGGCAACACAATGAACACGTTACTGGATCCTCGTGTCATTAGAGAAACCCCACTCCTGTGTGCCAGCACATAAAGAAACTAATACATTTCTGCGCCTGCTTGACAAGTTGCTGCTAAAATATGCCAGTGATGTGACACACCTTAAAACTACAGTCACAAGACTGCAAGTTGTCCTCTTTAAAAGGAAATGATCCAAGAAATCCCTCCATGACTTGTGAACACAATTCCCATTTAAAAACTAAAATCATCCTTTTCCATAAAACTGATAACAATAAAGCACAAAAAACCCCACTAAGTCTACGTGTCATCTCTATTTACGCTGTTCTTGTTTTTGCCAAACAGTGAATTARAGAAGTGTGGAAGTTTGCCAGAAATGCTTGTGGTTTCAGATGGGATCAGCCTGTTCAGATCCAGCTCACACCCACAACTCAAGGACCCCCAAGGGGTGGGGGGGGGAATCATATATGGATGGCTGATTTGTGAGTTTAAAAAATAGTCTGAAAGACTCTGACTCGCATGTAGTTAAAAAAAAAAAGCCTCACCCGTCACGTCACCAGCTCTGACTGGTTGGTAACTGTACACTTCCACAACATGACACATGTTGTAAAAATCTAACAACTGCTCGACATTAGAAAATAAACTTCTATATTATTTTCTTATGTGATCTTTTTAGACAATGGTGACTGAGAATAAACCTGATTCTGTTTTCTTTAAACTTTATTTAAGAAAGCAGCTACAATTCTCTGTTTTTCATGTATTTTATAATTATTCCGGAACGAATAAGGGCAAGAAATCAGTTGTCATTTTGGCCATTTTGAAAGTGATGTTCTGCCAAATATTATCATAGTTAATATATTATCATATATTATATGATATATTATTATATGATATACTTATTATTATATGTATTATTATATGATCTACATTATTATATATCTCTCCGGGTACTCCAGCTTCCTCCCACAGACCAAAAACATGACTGTTAGGTTAATTGATAACTCTAAATTGTCCCTAGGTGTGAGTGAGAGAGTGAATGGTTGTTTGTCTCGTTTGTCTCCATGTGTGGCCCTGTGATGGACTTGCGACCTGTCCAGGGTGTACCCCGCCCCTCGCACTGTGACTGCTGGATATGGGCACCAGTGACCCACGCAACACTGAAAAGGAAGAAGCGTGTACAGAAAATGGATGGATGGATGGATGGACTATATTATCAGTTGTGATATCGGTCAAGGTATGGAGAAATGAGCAAAAGTCTCTGTCCAGGCTATGCTAACAGTAGCTAAACTGGCCATTTAAAAATGACCAATACCTTTAAAGGCTGTACCATAACATGTTAATAGAATCCAGCAAGTGGAGCCAGACAGTTTATTGACACTGATTCCTTTAATTGTGGGAGATCAATGAATGGCCAATACTTCCATACAGTAAGAAGTTGATCTTATCCACCAATCTTGTTTACCTCCGTAAAGGTTTGAAAATCAGCCACTGTCCCCTTTTGCTCTGTGAGCACAGCCTATCCAGATAAAATAAGTTTGTATTGTTTCAAGGGTACTGTTCAAAGCTTTTCTGTAAAATAAGACTGGAACATTGAAGGTGTATTGTGAGATGACATCTGACAGTGTCAGCTATGAAAAAATAAATCTGTACGGGCCAAAATCAGAATCGGTAGGTCAGGCTTTTAAAAGATCTGTGATTGGCCACAAAAGTGTGCAACCCTATTTCAGCTTGTTCAATAAGGAAAGAGCAAAATGTCTGAAGCTAATGCTAGTCTAAGCCACCATAGCTGCTCATAATAATTCTCAAAAAACAACCAATTATTAAACACAGAATACCAGACACAAACAAAATGCTTCAGTGGCTCACATTCATGGCATAATGACAATACTACCTCAATTTCAAGTGCACAGTAAAATTACTAGGGGTGTACAATAACTATCGGCCCGATATCAGGAGATTATGATGTCATACTTATTGGTCCGATGTCATAACAAACAGAACTGATAATATATGTACACATTCACCAGCGCAGCAGTAAGTGTGCTTATTTATTTTTATACTTTTTGTTCAAGCCACTCCCCGTCCTGCCCAACTTGCGCAACCTCAAGTTCAAGTGGTGTCGGAAAAAAACAACCTTCTCACTAGAACAATAATTAGAATACTCTGTGCTGAAAATCAACCAGTCATTTTAAGAATTATTAATGTTATTTTACCAATTAACCCTGTATGTTAAACACAAACATCATAATTATAAACATCAGAACAACTACTCCCAATCTGAGAACATGTAATGTCCGTTACTTGCTACTTGCTAACTCTCTAATGCCTTCACACTTTGATTGACAGGTTGTCATTTCTGCGCTTTTATCTCATAAGCACTGTTTCAGGCAGAAAAAACATTTTAATTGATATATTATTAATAATCAAACAAATGAACTTTGAATCTAACAGGTGTTAGTGCATTATCTGTTTTAAACTTGTGGAATGACTTTTTCTCTTTTTCATATTTGTTTAAATCTGAGATCAGTGTTAAAGGTCTATTTTTTATAATTAATGTGCCTTGTTTAAAAATATGGCCATTTTAGAAATTGATTTGTTTGATATATTTTAAGAAATGTTTGTTCGCTAATGGTGCGTTCACACCGAACGCGATTTCAGCATCAGGAGCATCAGGTTTACATGCAAAGTCTATGGTGGACGCGCTTCAATCAGCGTCGGGAAGTGCTGCGGCGCCTCAAGCGCGATTAGAGCAGCGCGATTTGAACGATTTGAACGATCTGAGCGTTCGACGTGCTGAGGCGCAAATCGCTGAAGTTAGAAAATTTGAACTTTTGCAGCTCGACGCGTCGCGTCAACCAATCAGAGAGACTCCACTGTGTGACGTAGCGACATATTTCCTGAAGGGACAGTTTACTGAATGATGTCCACTAACCTGAAACAGACGGAGAGGAGCTCTTTAGCTGAAATCGAGTGCCTGCAGTCGGTGTCCTGACAGAGATATCTGCACCAATGCGTGGCAGTGACTCATCAGACTGGAAAAATAGTCCTGAAAGCGAGCTGTGAGCCTCTACTCTGAATTATCTGGTGAATTAATTATGAATTAATTATCTGATGAACGTGACATGCTCTTGCTCTCTGTAAATAAAGCAAAGCCACTTCCTCGTCCGACATTAAACAGAGCCCGACAGAGGAGGGAGGGGCGGGGAGGCTCTTGCCGTGCAGAGCTTCAAGAGCTGACCTGCATCTGACCTCAAAGTGCACGAGCTTCAAACTTCAGCGTTGGCTGCGATTTTAAAGCTGAAATCGCGTTCGGTGTGAACGCAGCATAAGAGTGTATTTCAAATAGTATAATTCACAGTGTCATTTGGTTTTGGTCTTTTTTATTTATGTTATGATCTTACCCATTTTTGACTAGTATTATCTCCTGGCATGATATCGGCTATCAGTTATTATCAGTTATCGACCATTAGAAGGAGAAAGTTATCAGTTTCGGTTCTTAAAATAAGTTATCGTGCATACCTAAAAATTACACTAAATGTGGAAATGATCTCTCTCCCATTTGTGAATAATTTAATAAAATAATCTTGAAGAGTTTTAAAGCCCCCTTATTTGATTCACCATTTAGTGTTTAAACCTCTATAGATATAAAACTGCAGAACAAGCTGCACTGTCAACTGACCTCCCATGCTAAATGCTAAATTTAGGTACCCCCCACCCATCACAAATGCACATCGATCGATCATCTGTGCTTCCTTTAATATCCCAAAACACAGATGACTCTGATGAAAGCAGCATGCTGACAGGGTCTGGTCAGAGGAGAAAGAGGAATTTCTGAGCCTAAATAAAAGGAAATGTGAGCTGAGGCAGAATGTAGTATTCACGTTACATAAATACAGAGATCTCATTTAAACACAGAGAGAAAGAAAAAAACACCTTCAATTATCAGCATAAGAAGCAAAACATATTATTTAAACTGTAAACCTCTTTTTTTCACAACAGGAAACTCTTAACTATTGTGAAGCTCTCATGTGGCTGTCATAACAGAGTTGAGAGGTTAGAAACGGCACAGTGTGGTTCTGCTGAACCGGTCCAGCACCCCAACACTTTCCACACCGAGTCCAAACATCCCTCCTGCCTACAGATGGCTGAGTGCCAGACTCGTCCCAAAGCTCTGCAGCTTCCCACGGAGCACCATAATTACACCTCCACGAGAGAGCCCGCTGCGTCTGCGCCCGTTAATGCCTCAGTATTCTGTGTAACAGCACACTCTGCTATGTCAACAGGTTCCTGCCTCATAACAGCAGCAACGTGAGACTAATGAAACAGGCCAGAGAGAAACACTCAGCTGGGAAGTGATTAAATATCACAGGAAAACAAAGAGAACAGAAACTGCATGCAACACAAAATGGGGCAACAAGAGTAAAGAGTAAAAAATAAAGATTTTTTTCTAATACAAAATAACCATAACCAGCACATTAATAGCTACTGTTCAGATCCCACCCATTGTTTCACAAAACAAAAACATCTAGAGCAACATCTATTTTCCACCATCAATGATGCACTGTTCTAATAATAAGCCTTTATCTAAAGACTCCATATTTTTTTTTGGATATTTTGTTTAAAATGATAAAGTGCAATTTTACAATATTTGTGGCTGTTTTGCCGTCTTGATCCTCACTATATACAGAATGTAGTTAGGGGTGTAAGAAAATATCGATACACTGAAATATCGCGATATTTCATTTCCCGATACTGTATCGATATTCTAAGGCCCTGTATCGATTTTTAATTAAGTTTTAAAATGTCAACTTTCCTGTCAGCCGTTCATTTTTATGTTGTAGTTCAGCCTCTGACCACTAGTTGGCAGCAGTGAGCCAGCCATTTGGATCCTCCACCTCTTGAGCGCCATAGAGTAAGGGTAGCATTAGCATTGTAAGTAAACATTAGCTTCATGCACCGATAGCTGAATCTGAGCAGAAAAGACCGACACCCTCTGTCTTCTAAGCTAAGGTAAGGTTACAAACAGTTACTTATTTTACAGAATATCTGTATTTTAAGACAAATTAAGTGTTTCGTGCGCTCTTTTTTCAACTGTAGTCAGCTTTCACGTTACGGAAGGCAGGCAGGCAGGCATATCTAGCGCTTCGAGCGAGCTTGGCACTCCCCGCGTGACATAAAACTCTCTCTGCTGCTCTCAATGTCCGGCTGATTTTCGTATCAAAGTCCATATACTTTAAGCTGCTGTGTTCGCTTCAAAAATGATTTAACTGTGTTGTTTAGTTTCTCCGTTTATTTACTGTTTATTTTCGGGACTTGCCCTGCTGTTCGACCCACAGTTATGCAAATCACGTTCAAACTGGATGCAGGTCAGCTGATCCCAGAAACTCTGTGCAGCAGCTTCATATCATCTGTTTACTGAACTTTATGACAACATA
>NW_013952460.1:731038-743470 GCF_001266775.1 Austrofundulus limnaeus
ATACAAAGCAGAACACAGCTAAATGTATCAAAAGTATGTCTATGTAATATTAGAATTTTCTGAGACAATGAATTTTGTTTGTTCTTTTTTTTTCCAGTAAGAGGTTTTTATTTAATAGAATTTTTGGACAAAAAAATAGCAATATATTGCCTTGCTTACAGTATCGCAATATATCGGGATATATCGTATCGTGACCCCTCTGTCATATGTATCGTATCCCCAAATTCTTGCCAATACACAGCCCTAGATGTGGTTAGATTTAACAGCCTTGAATGGCCTGAGTACGCAGTGACACAAAAATATTTGTTCCCATCAGTATTCCTGTTTTTCTTGGCATGGGAACCCGGATCTTATTTACACTTATTTAGGGTAATGATGGATCATTAACCACAAGGTGATGGGAAAACAGCCCTGTTGTAACTGTAAAATAAAGCATTTCAGAGGTGCTAAGTAGAACTTATTTTTTTATAAATGTAATTGCATGTAATAATTGTATTATTTCAGCGTTGACCATCACTTGTGAGAAAAGATTATTTCCAAAGCCTACGCCCTGAAGTCAGTCTCAGAAGGACAATATTATGGAATTATTAACAGAAATAAGAATAAAATCATAGAACATACATTTTAAGTAATTTGACTTGAAGGAATTTATAACTTTACAAATAAAAATAGAGACCTTGGAGGTAAAAAGAGCAGCTGAACAAACAGCCTACCTTTCTAGGTTTCAGCTTATCTTGCAAATCGTACTGGCCGATGCCTTTATAGCTGACTCCCAGCCACCACGGTATTCCTTGCTTGTCCTGCATGAAAACACACAAAGGGCCCATCAAAATCACTGTAAGGAGCTTTATTGCTGTGACCTCATTTGGATCACAACACAAAAAGAAATTAAATACATTTCAAAAAAATCAACTTTTGCCTTAATAAGCAYCTTCAACACCAATCATCTTTTAAGACATCTTCAACTGGTAATTCACATCCGCAAATTTTATAAAATTCACATAACTGTTCTCATACAAAAGCAAAGAATATG
The DNA here is from genome assembly GCF_001266775.1 of Austrofundulus limnaeus. Classification (NCBI taxonomy): domain Eukaryota; kingdom Metazoa; phylum Chordata; class Actinopteri; order Cyprinodontiformes; family Rivulidae; genus Austrofundulus; species Austrofundulus limnaeus. Next base: position 732,072 of record NW_013952460.1, read on the forward strand.
TTTTTTTTAGTCTTTGCCTTTAAAAATGTTCACACATCCAGCACAGAATAATGTGTTTTGACACGTTTGTTAAAAAGGTCAAGCTAARGTGAGAGTCAGGGCGCTGCAGTTACCTTCACAGAGTAATAATGTACTCCATATGTGGGCAGGGATTTCACCAGGGCCAGATACCTTCAATGAAAGAGGAACAGGTCAACACAAATTCAGTTATTTACACTTCATCACTGTCATCCAKTGGCTGTTCTACAACTGACACAGTGGGATTTAAGCTGCAGCCATTGAGAAGCCACAGTGGTTTGCAGTGGCAAGCTGATCGATTTGTTTCAGGGCTGTGACAGAGGGAGAGACGGGTCCATTGATCAGTTCAAGGGCACAAATCATGTGTTCCTGGGGAAAACACGGTGGAGGACTCACACCCTCCCACTGCTGGCAGGRTGCCTACTACAGGAGCATCTCTTCTAATTAATGACCCATTCTGGCAAGGTGACAGCCACATCTTACGACATCCGTCACCGCAGAGCAGACACAGACAGCTAAAGACCTGATGCAGACTCTAAAGAAAGAACTCTGAAGTCAGAAGCAACACGGGACATGAGTTTATTTTCAGTTTAGTTACAATAATTGCTTAGAAAACTTACTGCACAATAGCTTGTCCTCTGGTCAGTCCGCTCAGTTTCTTGTAATGTTCAATCACTTTGTCCTCACTGTGGATGAAAACAAAATATTTAATGAAAAAAAATCCACCAAGTGTGACACATTGTTACTGGCGAGGAACTGTGTGAGAGCGCTCTTTCTTTGACACACAGGCTGCCCGCTCATGCAGAAAYTGCAGTCTGGCCCACTGGGCTGCTGATAACTTTCATCTACCAAGCATGCAAATGTCTRCCCATTCACTTCCCACTGTAATCATTTTTAAATGGCACAGTGACATGTCGCTGCATCCAAACAGACGCAAAGATAGAGACGGATGTATGATGATGTGGTGAATGATGCTCCGTACAACTGTAATTTAATTAGGCTGTTGAACAGATTTATCAGCTGAAGAGTCAGCAGCAGCCTCAGATGAAAAAGGACAGAAACAGGCAGTGAAGCGTAGACTGGAGAGACAATTATCTGCTGTCAGCACCTCCCAGTGTCCTCAAAAAGCTAATGAGTAAATGCAATTAACAGAATCCACCTCAGTAGTCCCCCCGCCCCCCAGGAGAAGAACTCATCATACAAGTAACAGGTCTGTAAGCACCTTAGCGCCTCTGACAATGACGGCCTTGTAGTAATAGCATTACTGATGCCAGAGATCTGACTGCTGYATCATAAACATTTCAAGAGTGATCTGATTAATTCTCCAATTTATTTTTTTTTTATCAAGCTCAATGTGGCTAATCAGTTTTTTTTGTTTTACAAAAAATCAAAAGAGGAAGACCACACTGTCTTGTCTTTGTGATTGTTTTGCTCTTAATTTCCTGTATGATTACACACTTGTGCGTAAAGTATAGCCGAGTAGTGAAATTAATTTCTCCAGATATGAAATTCTGTTTTGCTAAATAAAACATATATTAAAAGACCATTTAAATGATAATTAAATGAAATAACAGTTGCTGATACTGGTCCAGCCATTTGATACCAATCCAATAATCTTAATTAAAACTTGAACTGATGCTGAGTGTTATGTAATAAGAGCTGTGYCACTGAATGAACTCTGGGCTACTTAGGAACAACCAAACCATTCCTTTCCCTGTCACAAATCATGTAGGGCTGTGAAGCAAATATCTTTTAACAAGAGAATACGGCACATTATACGCCCATCGACAAACACATATACAGCAGTGCTCAAACAAGCAAACAACATACATAATCATATAAAGACCTTGATTTGTGACCTTGCCCTTAGGAGCTGGGGTTACGATAAGATTATGTAACATGATGTCTAGTGGTGCTAAAAATGTCTTTTAAGTTTTATTATCTTCAGCAGATCCGAGGTTATGGGCAGGACAAGAGAGACTTTACTATTACATTTCTGTCTTTAACAGGCATACAATAAGAACATAAATTATCTGATTTTGTGCATTAATGTTAATTATACACAATTTAACAAAAATACTCAAGACATTTGTAAAATCATACAATTTTATAAAAGTAAAAATATAGTAAAAATATGCATAGTTAATTAGCTACGAATTTGTATAAGCTAAGGTTTCCCACTTTATGAAGTGGTTTTGGAAGACCAGTTTATTAGAGAAGAACAACAAGATGTTTATGAAGGCTACATTATTTGTGAACATTATACTGTATATAATCATGTAACTGAAACAGTCCTGTTGATTTGAAACAGCATCAGATGTCTGTATTTAACAGTTTGACAGTGTTAGGCGTTTGTTTCTGCAGCTGCATACTTGATGGCAGCTTCGAGCTTAGCTTAATTTTAATCTTCATTTGTATGTAATTTGGTGAGAACTAAACTTACTAGTAAAACAGAGCAATTCCTTTTTGATTAGTATTGTAAATTATAAAAATCATAATGGTAAATTTACCTATCTTTCAAGAAATTAAATAAAATTCAATTCARTATTAACAGTTCTTAGCAGAAATAGCTGAATTTCATAGCACATTAATGAAAAAAAAATACTGCTTTTCTGACACCAGTCAGGGTGAGAGCGCTTACCAGTAACTGAGAGATGGATGCTCCTTTAGCACTCTGGTGGGCAGTACTGGAAGCAACTTCAGGTCTGATCGGGCAGCCTCAGCACTGGTAGATAAAAACACAGCTTTAAAATGAAATTCAAATTTATTCACAATTTCTGTCTTCTTTTCAATATTTTTTTTTATTTTCTTTTATTATTTTTCCACCTCGGTAGGAAGAGTAACAAAAACACTTGACCATGTATCCACTTTTAACTTATGGTCTGCCAACAGATATCATTATTAAAGCTCAAGTTGTCGTAAGTATGCGGGAGACCTCAGTCAGTCTGTAATATGCTGCTGTGATCCAAAAATGGAAGACCAATACCAACATGAGGACCACAAAGGTAAATGTTTACATAAAAAAATTCGAAAGAAAAGTCTAAAATTGTGCAAAGAACATATGTTCAACTTTCAGTGTGCTTTGTATTTCTATCTTTAGTCATGGCAGCAGCCACAGATCTGCAAACCTTTCCAGAAAAGGTGTGGTGTCAGGAAATGGTTTTAAAGTTTTTATACACAGTGTAAAGAAATGGCTGCCTGCCAAGACTTCTACTCATGTCTTTCCAAGTCTCATTTATAAAGACACATAAAGCTTTTAAGTCATCAAGAGCTTTCCAAAGAGCTTCAGGAGAAATGTTTCAAAGCCAGTTCTTGTCTGCTCTCTTCTGTAACATTCTTCATGAAATTTTCCTGTGTATCACAGTTAAATTAGTARAACATATTAATTTAACCTCAGTGAAGATGGCAACAAGAACTGTTACTCTCACCTGCAAAATCTCCATGTTTTAGCAAAAAACAGACAATGGTTTCATGCAAGGTGAGAACATTTAAACTTTACACAGAAACATGTTGTGCCTACTGCCTAATAATCATTTCATAAACTAGTATCGATCTTGTTTATTTGTGTTATCTCTACATACAGTTCAGAAGTCAGAATGACCACCTCTGTCTCTGAGGAGCATGGAGCTTATGCTGCGTTCCAGTTGTCCTCAAGAGGTGACGTAATTTCGCAGTCCCGAGTTGTAATTTTCAACTGGAACGCCCCTCCGACYTAGTTTTGAGTCGAGAGGTTGGCGCAACACGACCATACCTGAGCATGCGTTATGTCATCATTTCAACATGGCTGCTCCTCGCATCAACAGAGAGTTAAACTCTTTACTTTTAAGGTTTTTAGCAGTTCTGTGTTGTTTACATTGAGCCAGTCGTACTTGTGGTACTTTAWAGTGATTATTAGGAGATATAATTTAACGCTGTTTGTTCACACAAAATGCCTCCTAGAACACTATTGTAAGTGTAAGTGCAAAAAAATAGAAATGCTTTTTCCCACGTTCTGACAAGTTTGAAACTGGAAAGCTTTGAACTCAGATATGACGTCAGTCCGGCTTTAGAAATTGAAGTTCCGCTACAACTGGAATTTAGTTTTGAGTTTAAAGACATCTCAACACATGGAGAGGCCACACACGGAACGGAAACCTTTACATCAGTGGGCAAGCTGTGTTTCCACCTTAGCCATCCATAGCATCAACATTAACATGTGAGTCTTATGAGCTGAATTCATTGAGTCAAGCCAGCAATGTCTAAACAATCAACTACAAGCCTTCAAAATGGTTGAGAAACCTAGAGATGACATGAATATTTCTTTGACCCATGTGAAAAGCACCCTGCTTGTTTGAGGACATTGACTCCACACTTCCACAGACCATAACACTTTCTGAATGAACATGGCTGTGATGTTCACTGAAGATCAAAAGCACTTTAACAACACTTGGTGCTTTCTAGTCTTGGACTGACCCTATCTTTGGGGAACCTGTGGCTTTTCAGACAAGACTTTAATGAAGGGTCAGACCATGTTAATTTGAAAATTTCATTGCTAAACCAATAAAAAATGTAACCCAATAAAACTATTGGATAATTGGATGGGACAGGTTAGCTTTATGACTATAGAAAACCAATCAAATTTAACATCTTCTGACGTAGTAAGACAGAATCACAATGATCCAGTTATAAAGAACCAGCTTACTAAAGAAACTCAAGAGTAAGCTACTATAAGGGCAATCTTCTCTGCAGCTCCTTCGCCTTGGTTGACTGGGTTTTGCAGCCACGGCACTTGGCTGCATGTTTGATGGCATACTTTTTAATGGGGTGCTAGGCCTCGGTGTTGTTGGGGTGATCTACTCTGCAGCCGTGCTGTCGTGTCAGCAGTCTGGAATTCATTACTACGTCTGTTATCTTCTAGCAGCATGAGGGCAATTCCTACACCCGGCAGAGCCCAGCCCAGCTCAGTCTACCCAGTGTGGGAGAGATAATACTCATGTGTCAGTTATTCCACAGGGCTGAGACTCGGGGACTTTGGAGGGTGCACAATGAGAGAGTTGTGAATGAACCACTAATTACAGGCCACACCTGCAAATAGATCTGTGGATGAAAACTGGGTGTAATGCTGTTTKATGTGTGGGAAGTTTTGAATACGACTGGCACTCAAGTTCGTTTCAAACTACATGCAGATAATAAACAGCGGAACAAACACGCGTCTGAAGCTTACATTTGAAAGTGATTGCAATTAAACAAGACAAAAAGAAAAAAATCCCCTAGTAGCTCTTTAAACGTTAAGGCATAATTAAAGTCATCAATCACCAGTGATCTACATTTTCTATAATCTCTTATTAAACCCAAGAGAGCAACTGCAACAAGCTGCACTGGGTGCAGGTGGTGAAAGCAACAGCAATAAAGTGTGAAGAGGCAAAACAATGTAAGACAAAAAAAGCAATACTGACTTAGCAAAGGGAATTCTTGCATGGCAGAAGTACAATGAGAAACCTGATGGTGCATTAATGCCCAGCAGGGGGTTGGCCAACACCAACACAATAACATGACTACAGTGAGCCCCCACTGACGCCACGTTGTCTGCGATTGGACAGAAGGTCTGGCTCAGCTGACTGTAGGAGGAGACCTCCTTGACTCCTCCACAGCTGATCTACTGCTGATAACAGGGAAGAGGAGACACATTTATTTTATATGATTCATGGAGGATACTCTGTTTTCTCTTTGAAGAAAATAAAGATCTCCAACAGAGATTAAAAATACTGCTACAAAACTGAGTCGTTTACACAACCTAAATCAAAGGAGGAGAAAATAACATTATTTTGACACATTTTTATCTATAATGCTAAAGAATGAAACAGATTATACTGCCAAAATAGCCGTCAGACAAGAAACAACACACTTAAAAAATATAAAAAGTTCTCTACAAAAACAGAAAGCCAGATTTGGAAACACTCCAATCCTCTCAAATCCCAGTTTTTGTTTGAATTGTTGTCCTATTGTCTTTCATTGTGCTTTCAGAGTGAGGACAAAGTGCGGCCCATCCCCACACCCACATAAAGTGAAAGTTCACAGCTTATAGTTAAAAATAATAAATAAAATAAAACACTTGAGAGAACTATACAAGGTCTGTAATAAACAGCAATAAATCGATAGATCCTATGTGACTAATAGTGTACTGAGCTCAATCAAATCATACTTTGTTTTTTTTTCTTTTTTTATAAAAGAACAAAGGCCATGATTTAACAAGAGGGCTTTTTTAACATTGCATATATCACCTTTCAAACTATCCACACACTACGCCTTACAATGGACAAATCTTTGTGTGTGTGTATATAATGGACAGAGGCCTTTGGCAGCACAGAGACAACACAGGTTCGACAACTTTAACCTGATCAGTCACTGTCTCAGCCAGGACAGTGTTTACCTAATGTCAYCTTGTGCCCTTTACTTCCACGACTGGGGAACGCAAAACTGCAAACCTTAAAGAGGTCAAGTCTCTGAAAGCAAGGCCCTTTGTGAAAACATTTTCACCCTTTCATGGAGGATTTTGGACAGAATCTCACARCGGTGCCATCAAACAAACCACGTATGTATTGTTTAGACATGACACGGATCATGGTTCATGACATTTAGTAAGAGTTGATGAAATCACAACTTCTAAAAAGAACTGACTGTGTTCCACATGTTGAAAGTAGAAACACATCACATCTGCCTTAACAGACAATGATGTAGAGCTCGCCAGGAGCCAGGGTCTTAAGACTCTGATCCAATCCCTTTGTTGAGTAAACCACAAGCATAGATTTGAACCAACACCAATGTTTACCTGCAGCAGGAGTTTTCAGTTGGACAACAAAACAAAACAACAGGAGTAAGACGATGTTGGAGTGGATAAAATCTGTAGTATTTTTAGATGCATTGAATTACATGGAAGATTCTGATTTTCAAACGTCAAWTTTTTTTTAAAAAGGATCCACGATTAGTTGTAACATTCAACTTTATTTGATAAACATATATTTTAACTGTAAAATAAAGACTGTAAAATACTGTAGGATGTTCAGTTTTTATCATTTTTAAAATAAAAGTTTAAAAATACATTACACGGACAGGGCCATTTTATTTACACYCYAAGCATTCTGGGTAAATGATGATGTTGATAGGTCATCGGTGCGAGGCTGCTAGCGAGCTATAMCCACCCTGAAGGTTAATCTTGGACAATATCTGATGATCGACTCTTTTAAATGAAACCAGAGAGCGTTGACAGAGAGGAGAAGGTAGAAATGACTCAGCCTGTAACTGAAAATATGGATGGAGGACAACAGAGCTGCTTCATGGAAGAAGAACCACAGCTTAGCCTGTTAGCTTTAGCGTTAGCCTCGATGCTATCACCATATATATGTATTAGCTCAGCGCTACACATTCTCCTCTCGTCACTGAGGTCCTCCATCRACATGACAGAGAGGGGAACGCAAAAATGACTCAGCTGTAACTGAAAATATGGATGGAGGACCTCAGTTTAGCTTGTTTGTCGCGCTGAGCTAATACATATAAGGCAATACAGTGTCAGCGCTAGCACAAAGGCTAACAGGCTAAGCTGAGGTTCTTCTTCCATGAAGCAGCTCTGTTGTCCTCCATCCATATTTTCAGTTACAGGCTGAGTCATTTCTACCTTCTCCTCTCTGTCAACGCTCTCTGGTTTCATTTAAAAGAGTCGATCATCAGATATTGTCCAAGATTAACCTTCAGGGTGGATATAGCTCGCTCACACCGAGGACCTATCCACYTCATCATTTACCCGTAAATAAAATGGCTCCGTCCGTGTTAAAATATATTTTAAAAAATTTACAAAAGTAAACATCCTACAGTATTTTTACAGTCTTTATTGTACAGTTATTATATATGTTTATCAAATAAAGTCTAATGTTACAACTAATCAGGGATCCCTTTAATATTAACCTGTGTCAGCAGAGTAACTGCTGCACAGTGCCATTTGTCCTAGTGGTGATACTGAAGCTTCCTGTTGAAAAACAAAAAAACAAACAAACAAACAAATAATGTTATGCTGTGTGTTTTAACATCATTTTCTTCTTTTCCTCACAGAAATCTCCACAGTGTTTTATGCAAAATAAGTCAAGTTCAGGTTTTAAGATAATTAAAAAACACTGACAATCTCTATAATTGTATAACCCCAGCCCTCCGATTCAAATAATGAGGTCCCTGAAGATTCCCACCTCTAATAATAGTACTGACTATCCACTATCCACCCATCCATTAAATTTCTTTACCCACATCTCCTTTCTGGGTTGAGGGGAGCTGGTGCCTATCTCCAGCAGTCAATATATCAGAAGCAAGGTACACCCGAAACAGGTTGCAAGTCCATCACAGGGATAAATAGAGACAAACTACCAATTATTACACTCACACCTAACAACAACAGAGTACCTAACATGTATGGGGAGAATATGCAAACTCCACAAAGAAAGGCTGGAAAAAAAGCTGCAACCATCTCGCTGTGAGGCGACAATGCTAACCACTTCTCAGCTGTGTCATGCTTAATATTATTACCAGAGCTAAATTAGAAATATGAAATGTTATAGAATTTCAAAGAATATTGATAATTACCAGAAGCACACTCAGCTCAGAGTATGGCTATACTTGATTAAAACTGGGCTGAAGTGTACTGTTACTGAATAGATGATGTGTAATCTTACAACAACTTCGTTAGAAGCTATAAATTCAAGAAACAATATTATACCCTAATCGAAATAATGATCTGAAACTTCTCCTTCAGCAAATCTGTACACATGGATTAAATTCAGACTTGTAAAGTAACTAAGTACAAATAATTTCTTACTGTACTTAAGCAGAATTTTTGGGTATCTGTACTTTATTTTAGTAATTTATTTTCAGCCTACTTTTTACTTCTACTTCTTACATTTTCACACAATTATCTGTCCGTGCTTTCRACGCCTTGCATTTTTAAAAAAGACAAGAAGTAGAAAGTCGTAACTTTTATTTCATTTTTGCTTGTTTTCTTTCCAGCTTGTAAAAAAATAAATACTCTCCATATAAAGTGTACCTCATAGACAGAGTGAATTTAACTGTGGTCGAATAAGAAGTATAAATAAATAAAATTCTGATACCGTATTAGTTTGTACACAAACAAATCATGTCACACTCCAGCAGGACATGATRATTAAAATAAAAGGACTGTAAGAAGTATTTGTATTTCATGAATTATTTTACTGCATACTTTGGCTACAGCCCTCAGATTTTCATTTTGGGGAAAATATTTGTGCAGCCTTGATATATGTATATAAACTGAAACTGCTGGACTAGTGCATCCTAAATTTAACATKAATTAAACATTTTATTAATATAAAAGTCATTTCTGCATTTTTTTTTGGGAAGGTCACCTCCTAATAAATGTCATTACAGAAAATCTAACTGCTCATTTTAAATCAATATTTTTACTGTTAGTAGTCAAGTACAAAAGATATCAGATACTTTAACTTTTACCAAAGTAAATGTATTTGGTAAGATAATTGTACTTTTACTCAAGTGTCACTTTGTGGTACTTTATACAACAGTGATTAAATCAAATTATGAGGACAACTTGTAAATAAATCCATGTGCATGGTTTCCTAAACTGAGGAAACTTTTTTTTTTCAACATATGGCTCTTGGGAGTCTCCGTGATAATAAGCAGCACAGTTCAGGCTTTACAAGAAAAATGTGGTTTGTGTGGATAGCAGCAAGGTTTGGTTCAATGTCACAAACAAAATCCAGGCAATTATTAACTGAGCGAGGTTGAACTCTAAATGAAATCTGAGTGAGTCAAGTTGTAAATTAAAGCACAGCCAGGTTAATACACAGAGACTGAAATGTTGCTTCATTTTAAAGCACCACAAAAACCTACCAGAAATTGAGCAAAATTTGTATTGAAATGCAAAATGAGGCCAATTAAAACTGTTTGTTTTCTTTAAATCCGAGCTACAAAACAAAACCTAAAAAAAAGATTAAAATACTATTTGGTGACTCTGTGAAATCAGGTTTTCCTAAGGAAACTGTTATCATGCAATATGTACTCTAAATGAAGTCAAATTTATGTAAGAAAAAAACTACAAAGCAAATATCAGCAAGTTTTTTTGTGTAAATAAAAAGTGCTTACCTGGTATAATCTCCTTTGGCCTCCTTAAAAACATGGGAAAACAGTTCCGTTATTAAAAACAGTGCTCATGCAAATTAATGATGTTAAACATTAGCTATCAGCAAAGAGCTTTACTGGACTAAATGTTAACAATATTTACCACGAATACTACTTCACTCATACCTAACAACAAGCTGATTTTAGAGGTCAATGTCACTCAAAAGAGCTAAGTTTCTTTCACCGACTAAAAACACGACATGTTTTAAATGTTTTGTGCCCTGACGGTCCGTCCTCATTCACAGGAAGGTGAGTGACATCCAGCCAGGAGGGGCTGCCTGCCTGCCTGCCTGCCTGCCTGCCTGCCTGCCTGCCTGCCTGCCTGCCTGCGAAAAAAACTCTTTCTTACCTGCAATGCGAAAGCGGCTAACTTGAAAACATTTTCGCTCTCCACCTCGATAGTTTCCTGTTGTGGAAAAGAAAAGAGACCAAATTGGCACCGGGTTTAAAGAAAACACGCACACGGTGCTGACTATCTGAAACACTTGACTCGAGAGGAAAATACTCCCCCCGTCCCGTACAGACACCGTACGTACTCCGGTCCCACCATTACCGACTAAACCACCGCCGCAGAAACATTAAGCTAAGTAAACTGTCTCTGGAAATCATTTAACACGCTTTATGCGTCCGAACTAACCTGGAACTTACTTTAACAGGAGGAATTAGACGATAACACGCACACAAAGACTAGTTTAGACCTGTTTGAAGTGGGACCCCCGCCCTCGGTGAAGTGGTACGCTCCCCCAAAGCAGGTTCAACAGTCTCCGTCTCCCATGGTGACCAGACTGCTCTCCCCCGCGAAAAAAACTGCACTGCCTGCAACGTTTGATCCCTTGCTGCGTTCACGTGTCCTTGTAAAAGTTGCTCGTTTCCTTCCTTTTTTTTTTTTTTTTGAAACAAGCTCACTCTTATAACCACTCGTTTATTTACATTTTCGTTTCCTTTGGAACATTTCACGGTTTAGTGATGATAGCATTTAGTCTTTAGGGTTTAGAACTTCATAGTTAACTATTTTTACGATATACATATTAAATCAGTTCAGATTTTCCATTTGCATTTGAACGCATCGTTGTATTACTCTGCTTTCAAGAGGTGGATTCAATGACCGTCGAAATACATTAAAAATATTTTGAGATTGTATGAGAATAAGCTAATATCTCAAAACATTTAGAACAAACAGGATTATATATATA
>NW_013952460.1:746279-748820 GCF_001266775.1 Austrofundulus limnaeus
TGTGTGTGTGTGTGTGTGTGTGTGTATGTGTATGTATGAGACCCAAAACATAAAATGAATAAACAAATAAAATATGCATCTAAAAATAAACCTCAAGAATAATGTCATTAATAATAACAAACAAACTACTTAATTTGTTTTACTTACATTAAACACTAAAGATTTAGCATTTAAGAAGAAGAGCTCCACTGTCGTATTTTCTTTCAAAAGGGTGATCTTCTCAACATAAAACCTGTAAGAGTTTATTTTAGGTCAGTAAGATTAACTGGAAACTGAAAATCAAAGCATCTGCACGTGTTCAGCATTCTCCACAGATAATACTTCATCTTGTCTAGAGTTGTTAAGATTGTTTTGATTCAAACAGGAACACATGTTTGTGCTGCATCGCTGCCGCCTGCTGGTTGGGACAAGTCATAGATCTTAAAAAGGGACAGCTCAATATGTCAGTTTCAGATTAACACAGTCTTTTATGTATAAAGCAGAAGTTGCAGGAGGATTTATGTTTTTGATTTGGCACACTCTTCCTGGAGCAACACTCACCTCACAAGGAACTTGAGTTCCAACGGCCCTGATGTCTTGGAGAAGTCATGATCGAGGACTTTACGATCCAGCTGCAGCCAGTTATTCTGGCCACTGCAAGGATGAAATAAGAAATCACATGTTGGCAATACCCCCACACAACTGTTCTTAAAATATTACTAATACAAGCAATGGACTTGCTTGTTATCTGTGAAGCACAATCCAAAGTAGTCTTTCTCCTTCAGGTTAAAATGTGAGGCCACCAAATCGAGCAGATCACGGGACAAAAGCTTCGGCTGGAGGATTCGGGATCAAACACAGGAGAACGGTTTAGATCATGTGTTTGAAAACTAAAACCGAACAGTGGTGTAAAACGAAAATGGGAATTAGCTTAAAAGAAAAAAATTAAGAACCTAACTCACAAAACATTTCTCTGACAGAATTAAAACAAGGTACCTGAACCAGCAGCTCCAGCTTCCTGCCATCAAGGAGGAGAACCTGGGACAGACGACCTTCTGTCATCTGTGGAGAAAAACAAAAACAAGAATCACAAGAACTTGTTCAAAATATCTCATCTCTACCTGCATGGGTTTGCTCCCGTCAAGCCATCTCTTGATGAGAAATGATCAAACCTTAATACGGTCTTGATGGATGTGTTTTTGCTCTCAGGGTGTGTTAAGTATGACTCTCATCTACTACCACACCAGATTTGAGTTCAATATCCAGAAAACTGACTGTGCTATACCCACTTATGTGTTAGCCGTGGTGACCATCTTAAAGTGTGCTGACTCCAAAAGTTAATCAGTTCTAGATGTATGTCCAAAAAGACTTTGAAAGAGTTTCATTGAAATTTGTCCAGCGGTTCTTGAGCCATTTCCCTAACAAACACTGCAAAAGAATAAATGCTAAAATTTTAAGTCAAGGTGTTGCCCTTAGAGCATTATACTCAGTTACTACACCAAATTTTAGCTCAACATCTGTAATGTTGACAGAGCTATAGCAATGGTTGTGTTCACCAAATTTGCTTTGCTGTGGCAGCCATCTTGAATACTTGACTCCAAAATTTATTTAGTGAAGATGTGCATCCAAATATTATATTCTAATAGCATTTTTTCCTCAAATCTATCCAGTGGTTTATGACATATTTTGTATACAAGACAGACAGATGTAGAAATAGAAACAGAAACATAATCATCTTTCTGCTTTTGCAGTGTGTGATTAAAATCACATGGTAAAACCATTGTGAGATCAMTCTTCTAAACTACTGAAAAAACATGGTTTATGTTTCCCCAATGGGATCCTACACTGACGTTTGTTTCTTCTATTCACATCTTCCCTCTGCAACAAGAAGGCTCTGTGTGCCAACAAAACAGTCATCGCACAGATTCCTCTTTTGCGACGAAACAAAACTAAAAGACAAAGCAGCCGTGTTTCACTGAATCCCTGTTCTTTTTATAATAAATGGCTTCAAGCTTCGTTCTGTTGCAGTCAGCAGAAGCTTTCAGTGAAGGGAAAAGTGAAATAAGGAAGTGTTCTAATGAAAACTAACCCAAACCTTCTTTCACTGACTAAACTACTGCCAACATTTAGCTTTCATGTAAACATTTTTTTTTCACTATTTGAACAAAGTTGTGTGTCGTGCTAATAAAGTCTAAGAACAGCAGGTTTGATTAATTGAATCAATGTTCAGGCTCTTTATGTCTTACCTGGTGCTTCTACAACAGTAATAAAAAGAATCCTCTTTATACCTGTACATTTAGGAGGTATTTTAAAATATTACAGTAATGTGTCCTACCATCTGTATGCTGATGACATACAGTTGTACTGTTCCTTTCGACCCTCTGAGTTCTTCAAACTATCTGAACTCAGTAACTGTCTGTCAGAAGTCAAAATATGGCTGAACAACAACTACTGTACCTGCAGTTACATGCAAACAAGACTGAAACTCTTATTATTGCCCCTGATGATAAAATCCCTGTAATCAGGCATCACCTTGCTTTTTTAACCCCTTCAGTGAAAAAT
>NW_013952460.1:749481-767510 GCF_001266775.1 Austrofundulus limnaeus
TTGGATGTTCTCTGTTTGACGTTCTCTGTTTGACGTTCTCTGTTTGACGTTCTCTGTTTGACGTTCTCTGTTTGACGTTCTCTGTTTGACGTTCTCTGTTTGACGTTCTCTGTTCGCTGTTTGACGTTCTCTGTTCGCTGTTTGACGTTCTCTGTTCGCTGTTTGACGTTCTCTGTTCTCTTTTTGATGTTTATGTTCCTGCCCAAAATCCCTAGTTCTTGTTTTCTGCCATGTCAGCGCCTTTGTTTTGTTTTAATAAATCACCTTTTTGCCACCCCACTCAGTTCTGCATCTTGGGGTTCTAATCAACCAAGCTCAATCATAACAATACATATATCAAGGCTGCAAAAACCTTTTCCACAAAATAAAAATCTGTCTGAGGGCTGCGGCCAAATGCAGTAATATAACTCATGAAATACAAATACTTCTTAAGTACAGTCCTTTTATTTTAATGATTATGTCCTGCTGGAGTGTGACATGGTTTGTTTGTGTACAAACTAATACATTTTCAAAGTTTAATATATTTATACTCCATATTCAACCACATTCACTCTATCTAGGAGACAATTTATATGGAGAGTCTTTATATTTTACTATAACAAGCTGGAATGAAAACAAGCAAAAATGAAATAAAAGTAACGACTTTCTACTTCTTGCCTTTTTAAAAAATGCAAGGAGTAGAAAGTACAGATAATTGTGTGAAAATGTAAGTAGAAGTAAAAAGTAGGCTGAAAAATAATTAATCCAGTAAAGTACAGATATCCAAAGATTTTACTTAAGTACAGTAACAAAGTATTTGTACTTAGTTACTTTAAAACTCTGCCTATACAGCTATAGCCACATCAGTGAGTTTGACAACTATTGAGCTAAAGTTGTTTTGAGGTAGCAAACTATCATTCACAACACTGATACGCTGAGTGCTAATAGGTCATACAAGAAATAGCACATAACTTAAATGTTATTTTTAGAGTTTGACTAAAACAGATTATCTTTGTCTAAACCTTTGGCATCAAAGGTGGCAGATGTTATGATTTTCTTCAATGAATCTTGTGCCTTTAAATATTTAATATGTTAGAGAGCAACTGCACCAAAGTATTATCTTCTCTACAGCATCAGTCATCAAGTTGCACTTTAGGAAGTGTGCATGTTGGTGAATAGGCTCATATTTAAAGCCTATACTGGGGTTTAAAATGGCTTAAAAATACCTAAATAGATTAAAGGCCTAGAAATCCTTGAAGGAATGCCCACCACCCTCCAACTRATGCCAGAGTTATAAATTCAGTTATCTTGTGCTGAGAAAGGATGAGATGTTTCTCCTCAGAGAATATGTTCAGAATGCCTCTTATTGGTTTATTAATTTATTTGGTTTATGTTTATCCCCAATAGAGAAAATCATTCTCTTGATTTTTCCTTTTGCACATGTGGAGCAGCTGGCAGGCTCACAGTGYGACAAATAAGGGTGCAGATGCAGGTTCACCTTTCCCACCAGATTCTTTGTGCTGATCTGGGGATTTAAACCTGTGACCGTCCAGTTACAGGCTCACCCTCTTTAACCTCTGCACCACCATTCCCTCCAACACAACAAATCTTAACTCAATGTCTGTAATTTGATTTGCTTCGGCAACCATCTGAAATTGAGTCAACTCAAAATATAAATGAGTAATTTCTGAATTTTTCATTAAAATCCATCCAGTGCTTTGTGAGATATTTTACTAACAGACAGACAGCCCACATAGCAGACTGGTGTGGGCCAGAGCTGGTTGACTTCTGGTATGATAAGTGGTTTATCGACCGGATGTGGGCCAGGTCTGGCAATGATGAAACAATTTTTAAGATGGTACAACTGGTCTGGTTGTGATTTGGTTTATGTGGTGCTGGCCCATGCATGGACCACCTCTGACAAACCATTTCTGGATCATCATTCTTTGCAGTATCTGCTGAGTGTTATTTRGTGTGGGCCAGAACTGAGCCAGACAAATTTTGCTTTGTGGGTTAACGTCAACAACTAGTACCAAAGTTTTAAGCAGCATTACTGGTCATTGTGTATTTACAGTATGTGGTGAGGAGGATGTCCACTTCCACATAAAATTGTAGCTCAATATCTGTAAAATTAACAGATTTATAGGCAGTGTGCATTGCCAATGCAGTGCACACTATTGTGATTCATTTCCCATCCAAGTCATCTCCACTTTGGCACGCTTCTCCTCCTGCAAACTTTGTCCTAGAGTTGCCATTGTAATTTATATCTGTAAAGCTCCTGTACCAGATGATGGCTATGCRTTTTGGTACCTGTACAACTTATAGTTTTTGAAATATCAATGTTTAATAATTTATAATGGGAGTTAATGGAGCCTCGTATTGGTCCAATACTGCCCCCTGCTGTACCTACTCAGTACTGCACCATAGTATAATAATATTTAAACTCAGTAGTTCAGTGTTTACAATACTAATATGTTAGTATTGTGATGTTTTACTATAATATTGCCCTAATATTGCTTTATTGTTATAATAAATTGCAGTTTAGTGTCAACAACTGCATTGGCGATGCGGCCTCTTTCTGCACACATATAAACAAACCCCAGGCAATCTACTCTGCCACAGCTCCAATGGTCTCATGGTTAATGCCATGGGCTTTCATGTGGGAGAGCAGAGTTCAAAACCCAGCTACAGCAACTTCAACAAAAATTCTCTTCAAACTTCATATTGTCACACAATTACCCTCATTACAAACACCTGCTGACTTGACAAGCACAAGCWGGTYTAGAAAATACATTTGAAATTGGTCACCGTTCATTCTGCAAGTGCACTGCTGCAGGTAAAGACATGCTACATGGCAACGCACACTTGTTTTTACATCGTAAAAACCCATGTCTACCGGTAGTTGTTTTTCAGTTTTTCAGTATTTCAGTTGCAGCAATTTTCCAAAAACCCAAATCAAGTTAAGTACAAATTATTCCTTTTTAAGTAGTGTTAAGGCCAGGGAAAATAGATGTGTTTTCAGTCTGGACTTAAACTGACCCACTGACTGAGAGAGCCTAAAGACAAAGGGAGACTGCTCCACAGTCTGGGTGCTGCCACAGCAAAAGCTCCGTCACKTCTAGTCTTTAAGCTGGCTTTAGGGACAGCCAGCCAGATCTCAGGGCTCTGGGTGGGATGTAGGGCTGCAAGAGTTTAGTTAAGTAAAATGGACCCATAGAGTTTAAACATTTTAAAACTATCAATAAAACCTTCAATTTCACATGAAAGACAACAGGGAGCCAATGAAGGGTGCGTAAAACAGGGCTAATAGATGCATGCCTCTTTGCTTTTTTTCATTTTGTAAATTTTCTTAAATTTCATCCACTGGTTAATGAGACAGACAAACGAAGACATGCACAGACAAAAACATTCCTGCCCTTTCAGCTTCAGGTGGTAAATATGTATGTGGTCACAATAACTTTGAATACATGTTCAAAGCTTTAAAAAAATATAAAACCTGGCTGAATTAAGTCAACTTTATTTCTGTTTAGAGCTCAGCTCTAACAGAGTGCTGTTATTGACTCAGTGTTATCCCATTAAACATGTCCAGAACTCAGTTACTTGTTAAAAAAATTAAAATAAACCAATAAAAATGTGGCCTGATGCTTGTTGTTTTGTAGCCTACGTTGGAAACTCAGTCATGTTGAAGTACAGACAGGACTGGAGGACGCCCTGTGGTGTGGTCCTAAACTTCAGTCTCCCTTCTCATATTGTTTTAGCACCACATCAAAGCTGTCCTTTCACTTTTATACAGCTCAAACTATTTTTCCACTGCCCTGAACCTCGGGGACAGTTACAGTATGTTTCTCTGAGTGCAGCTCATCAAAAGACGGCACTGCAGTCACACTAATTTAGTACAACGCTAAGACTCAAACACTGAAACCAGTTGTTTCACTCACATTTCAGCTGCACACGTGGAGCGTTTTTAATCTCAGTATCTCTAAACTTAGGATAGTAAAGATCTGTCTGTTTTACATATACGGCTGTAAACACCAAATCTATAGCAACCAATAGGAGTTGTGTTCGTCTAGGCCCCTTCAGAGGGGCTGAATCTATCAGTGCTGAGCCGTTTCAGCCAGCGGCACCAAAACAGGAAGAAAGAAACAAAACAGTTTAATAAGTAGACTGGCTTTAAACAAAGAGCGACCACTAAACCTCATATTCATCTTTAAAAAAAACATGCATGACTCAAAATCCTTAACTCTTTTCATCAAATAGTTCCAAGAAGTTCTCTAACGATTGGATTTTGAGAAGCCAATTGTGAAGCTGAAGTAAGGACCATATTTTCAGGGCAYGGCTCCTCTTGGAGAAAAAAAACTCAAGATAAATGTGTCTGGGACATTACCACCTGAGCAGTGGTATCTCCAGAGATTTTTTTAATGGGAGGTAGCAGCAAAACCAAAAGTCAGAAAATCATTTAAAGAGGTTTGTAATGTTGTGGTCACATATAGATCATGAGCCAKATACAGTAATATGGGTGACGGTCAACTTCTGAGATACATACTTATTTTTTGTTGTTGTTGTTATTGTTTTTGAKAAACACACTGTCCCCCAACTTATTGAAGTTTGTCCTCTCCTAAATTTATATTTAAAAAAATGTATTATCCACCCATTATCCCATACCCAGCAGTCAGTGTAAGGGGTGGGGTACCCCCTGGACAGGTTCATCACAGGACCACCCAGAGACAAATAACACAAACAACCATTCACTCTCTCACTCATACCTAAAGATAATTTAGAGTTACCAATTAACCTAACAGTCATGTTTTTGGTCTGTAGAAGGAAACCAGAAAACCTGGAGAAAACTCACGCATGCACGGAGAGAACATACAAACTCTACAGAAAAAGGTCCCCAGCCAAGATTCAATCCAGCAACCTTTCACTGAGAGGCAACAGCTCTACCAACTGAGCTACCGTGCAATCCCTATGCATTACACATATTGTAATTATAATACATAAAATACACATTAAATGACATAAAACATTTAAACACAAGCAGTGTCACTTGTACATGAGCTTTTATTTGAAGTCATTAATGGTGAGGTGTATGAAGTCATCCTATAGAATTGTGTTTCAGTCAAGCAATTGTTTGTTCTTAAATTCACGACTCAGCAATTCCTTATAAGGATGGGAAGAATGCGCTCATCCTTAGCTCATTTGTTAAACAGCTTTCAGTGGTAAACATGTTTGTGTGACTTAAGATACATTTTAGGAGCAAACTCCTTTACCATAGAAGGAATACATGTAGGTTGATCCTGCTTTGTTTACATCTGGGTGTGYTAGAAGGTTATAAGAAGGGGAGACCCAGAAAGTTCTGGGGAGTACTTCACATAATTGTCCCGAAGTCTCTTGATTTGGTTTAGGCTGTTATTCTGAATAAACCTCACTGTTCAAGAATAATTTTTTGCCTACTGAGTCATTTCTTTAAGCACTCCATCACTGCTGAGGTCTTGAAGACCCAGAAGGACAGTCATCAAAATACACTTCAATGGAAATTATTCTTGCCACATGATGGTGGTTTCCTGACATAACAACAGCACTCAGGTGTTTCAGCAACAGCACAAATCAAAGACAACTTTAAAAGTTTCCCTCTTTGACCAGACAGAGAGATCAAACAACTGCTCCTGCTGCTTTTCAAACTGCAGCCATATGTGCAGGGAAAGGGACCCTTGTTAAAAATCATGTTTTGTGGCTGCAGCCTGCACCTCTTTACAACAAACATGGCATTCYATAATGAGCCAGATGAGGAAAAAGTGCCAATTCAGAGGAAAGTTGAGCCAAAGGAAGGAAATCCGACAACTAATCCCAACAGTTCAGTTGGAAACCTCGAAACCTGCTATGTGGAAAGTGTTCCTTCCTTCTCCAGCAATGATTCATGCTGTCATGGATCTAAAAGTTGACTTACCTGGTAGCATTTTCCTATCCTGAACCAGGATTCCAGGAAGCGTCGACACGGCATCAGCCCACGATTGTACAACCTCCTCAGCGTCTGATGAGCCAGACTCCAGACGAGCTGGCTGCTCGATGCCACCAGGTCTTCCATTCCACGTATGATGCTCAAAGCCATGGCTGCCAGTTGCTCCTCTCAGCCCTTCTACCTCAAACGGTGACGCCTCATGCTTGCAGAGCAAAAAAGAAGAGCTGATCTGCCGGCCAATTTGTTTTGCTTCAGAGCAAAACGCTGAGGGGAGCATCTGAGCTCCAGCACGCACACACTGGTCCTCTATTTCTCCCAGGCTGATGTAATAATGTTAGTAAGAGTTGAGAGGCTGGAGCAGAGGAGCGGTGTGCCTCAGGCTCAGTCCTGGGCCCCAGTCCAAAACACTGGCTCAGAGTGCAGGGGAGGGCAGGGCAGAACCACGAGGCCCCTGCTGCAGAGGCTTCGTCCCCCCCCCCCCCCCCCCCCCACCCCACAGAAACACACACTCGACACAGCACGCACAAAAACAAACATCTAAACGCTCTAGTTCAAGAAGGTGAAATGTTTCCATTTGCAGAGACAAATGACATAATTTCACATTTTCCTACCTTATTTTAAACATGTCATTTATTGTTATTGGCTTGAAACAGGGTGTGGGAACAGTCTGTCACTTTGTCTGGGGTTGTGGAAGCAATTTCCTGAAGAGACCAGACATTCCCACCCATTGTGT
Source organism: Austrofundulus limnaeus (assembly GCF_001266775.1). Classification (NCBI taxonomy): domain Eukaryota; kingdom Metazoa; phylum Chordata; class Actinopteri; order Cyprinodontiformes; family Rivulidae; genus Austrofundulus; species Austrofundulus limnaeus. The sequence continues at coordinate 756,150 of NW_013952460.1, forward strand.
TCCGTAAAACTCCCAAAAATAACTGGATTTGTTTGGTACAGCCGATAGAACTGACACAGCAAAAATCAAGGGAAACCGCCCCCACGAGACAAAATCCTGCAGAGAGCTTTGATGTTGGCCGTCTTCCTCTGCACAGCTTCAGTTCATAAGCAAATGTTGCAGACAAGCTGAACACCTGATTCAGATGAACAAGTCAAAAGAACACTGAAACAATCCAGGAAAATAAAAGATTTACATGGATCTCAGTGTTAAAACTAATCTGGAAAGTTTATCCAAGATTTTGCTCATATGGGCCCATTTTCAAAAGATCTGAAACATCCAGTCACTGTGGACAAATTATTATTGATTTCTTCATTTTTAAACTCAAAAGTAATTATGAAAACACGGCAGGAATTTGTGATGTCATGTTCAGCATCATCACTGACTTTTGAGAGGACATGTGGAAAACTTTCTACTTCGTTTGAAAACTTTAACAACACATGCAAATGATAAACAACCTTATTCCCAAAACTTCCCATTCCTTGAAACACACTGATGTGAGGTTTGTTTTCAGTGACAACAACAAATACAATCATGGGGAAAAGAAAATCCGCTCTTTTAATACCAAAGTTTTACTRATGAAGTCATACAGTAAAAAAATTATTCAATCTAAATTCAAGTTGCTTCCACAGATTTTCAGTATAAAAGTATCAGCCAGATCAAATGGTTTGAATAACCGATCATAAAAAGCACGTGTTTTATCAGGGCCATGTCACACAAGGTTTTATGCCAACACACTGGCAMATGTTGAAGATGGAAGCTTTATTTGGACATATACAAATTGAATGGCTGGGTTGAAGTCCTGTGACCCGGATGGGGGGCAAGAAGTGATTTGCTCCAGTTCAAAACACAGCGAAATGGAACACAGCTAATAGCTAACACTAATGCCCTAAATGGGCTGGCGCAGATGAAAAAACACGCATGCATTTAGGACATGATCTACACCGTCTCAATTAAAACGAMATAATCTGGAGAATTTACTCGGCATCAAGGCAATTGACTAAAACTGTCTGGTGCTGCGGACCTCGTGTTATACGAGCCAAATGAAAGCTTTTAAAGCCTGTTTCAGCTTGGGTCATTTAGGATCCAAAGAAGCTTTAAATGGCTGTCGACTTGTTTCTGCCTGGGTGAGTTGTGCTATTTTAAGTAATTAATTAGCCTATGATAACAATGCTTTCACTATCACTAACCATGAGTTAACCCTTGATGTTTCTATGTGCTTGGATCAACTTGTAAATAATTTATTTAGCTTCTGTATACCCAAATTTGGGCTGGAGTAGTATGTACTATGTAAATGTTGAGCCTCATTGCATTTCTACAATGTAGGTCAACTAACACCGTATTGCAAAAATAGTAAGGTAAGATGTAAAATGCCAAATTTCAGTAGCTAGCTGCTAACAATATTAGCACTCGAACTTTTCTGGGGACAGCCAAGCTAGGACGTAAATACAGGCTGTGTCCAAATTCAGATGTTGAAACTTTAATTTTTATACCAACAGATTTTTATTTAAAACTGTTTTCCTTTCTCTTGCTTCGTCCACCATAACTAGCAGAAAGAAAAAATCTCCGGTCAGCACACAATGCATTATGGGATAGTGCTAATCAAGCCTATTGTTAGGCGATGGCCCTCTTTTGCATGTGACTAAATGGAGCTAATCAAGCCTATTGTTAGGCGATGGCCCTCTTTTGCATGTGACTACCCTGTTTGTCCANTGTGGAGGCAGTGCTTATAAGGCTGAGTTCACCTGAAACTCATCAGACTGAAGAAGTCTCTTGGAGGAGAGACGAAACGTTTCACTAAAGAAGAACCCATCCAGAGGACCTACTTATTTTTTTATTTTTTATTTTTTTTCTACCTGGATTACTGAGATGCATCAGGACACTATGGGATATGGTGCGCCGAGAAGGATCTATCGGACCAGTCCTTCAAATCGAGGAAAGAGGAGGATGCATTTCTCGGCTGCATCCGAGGAGTCTTTGGATTTGGACAGCGACGCAGCACTGTGATGTAAGCGACCGACATATTTGGCTTTCGGAGGAKCCGGCCTCTGAATTTGGACACAGCCATATCTTACCTGTCTTTCTAAGTATCTGTTCAGTAAAATATCTGAAAACACGATTTAAACGACACGATCCTTACCTGTTAGAAAGTGGTCACTGTCCGTTCCCGCATGGCTTGCCCTTCTGTCTCCCTGTGTCTCATGAGCTGCCTTGACGGCTTTTTTGTTTCATTTAATAAATACATTTTGTTTTGAGCTCCTTGTGTCTGCCTGCTCGTGGGTTCATTCAACATGACCCCTGACAGAGGCTTATTTTTGGCACACTGATAAAACATCAATTACATTATTGAACTGAAACACTCTTGGTTGTATTTGTTTGTATAAATTTGCCTTTTTTACTAAATTTCTGATTTAATTGTTGTCTAAGTTGTTTACATCTGATTATTATGATATGAATATCATATTTCAAATTGCAAATAAAACTATAAATTTATGTAAAAAGCAAACAATAAAACATTGAAAGAGAAAACAAAACATTCGACAAAGCAATGTTTAAGAGAAAGTTTTACGAACCACCTGAAAAAGGATTATTTCACCATAAAACGTGGCACTTTTTAGTGATTTATATTACAGTACAAGTCATGGAATTCCAAAACAAAACAGAATTAAAAGTCAAAATTTGAGAATAAATTAATTGTATATAATAAGACATCAGCAGTGAGAAAACTAAAGACTGGACCAAACTGGGTCATGCAGCTGAACAATGACTCCAAACAGAAACAAATCTACAAAAGAACTTAAAAAGAATCAAAGTTTATACAATAATCCTAAATCCAGCCTCTAATCCTGCTGAAGTGCTGAGGGTGTATTTTCTTTTCCCATGACTACAGCTATATTACCAGCTTGTTTTATTAGATTTTTTTTAAAGTACTTTATTTACTTTTAAATCCTTTTTTTTGCACATTTAAATCTTTCATTTGGGGTCTGTATAAAGTGGAACTGCAATGATTTGGTCCTAACTAACTCCTTATTGTGATACTTTGTGCAAATACACCTGGTAAATTTGATCAAATCACTGCTTCATGAAGAATACAAGACACCCAAGTAAATAATTTATTCATGTTACACTCAGAAGTATTGATGTATATTGATGTCCTCGTTAACAACACAGKTGAGCTAATACAACAGAAAAAACTAACAAAATGACACAATCATATAAAACATGAAAATAGTATTTTACACAATAAAAAATAAGAAAAATAATAAAAAAAACTATTAAAATTAAATTGCTATTCAATTATTAAAAATGCTATAAAAATGAAAAGTTGAATCTTAATTTATGAACATATCAACATGAAAATAACTCATAACATCTACAGACTGAGCATGTGCTTACACATTAGCTAGGCAGAAGAAAAAYRAGTTCCCACAMATTTAAACAAGATTTCAATAGTTTAGTTACTGTCCACTGTGTTTCAGTTAATCATATATATTACCTGAAATGATTGAAGTTTCAAAATATCGGTATTTTGATTTCAGTTTTGATACTAGAGTATAAAGTTCTGGTATCGGTTGTATGAATACTTCAGTATCAATTACATCATTATTTACATTACATAAACGTCATAGAAAACAAAGAAAACAGGTTGAAAAAAAAATGACCCAAACAGAAAACAAAGACATTTTGCAGCACCAGGAGAGACTAAATTCAACTTTTCTGCACTCCTACAGACTCCAAGTACACAACAAAATGTATTTAATYGCTAAAAAAAGTGGATTTTGCATGATACAMTATGTCCCATTTAAAGTGCCCAACTTCTACATGTAACCTGTTCTTACAAACGTAGCCTGCAGCTCTTCATGCGTGGCGCCTGGCACAGCCCTCCTCAGCACCGTGACCTCACACTGTGGTCACTCTCTGCTGTCACAGAGGCAACAAACGAGTCATGTGCTGCACACAAGACTCCYGCCACTTAAAGGCTCATTCTTCTCAAGCTGTTGTTGTCCCCGCCCCCTCTTCAAGCGCTTTACAATCAATTGTTGTGAAGACGTTGCGCGCGTGTTTAGATTTTTTTACGCGACACTGCTGCCGCGCAGCCAGCAGGTGGYGGAGTTTAGCATCACACAATTATCCCAGAGGACAAGGGGAACACTTCCAGAGCTAAAAAATTGTCTGATAATTTATTCTGTCTGGAGGGTTTTCCCATTTGTCTGATGCCGGTGTCAACTCTTTTCTTCTACACCTGTGACTCTGAAACAGGAGGTCTAACGAAGGCAGAGCCAGACAGGCCGACACAGTTCAGTCCCTGAAGTTCTGTGCTGCTGGGCCCGGTTCTGTTGGGAATACAAGGCAAGGCAGAACTCATCATCACGGGCTCTGCTCCCTCAGCTCATTCCAACATTAGATGACAGTCACCTTGTACAGTAAGTGGCTGATTAATAGGCTAAACGGGGAATGCCTCGCAGTGAATGTAGCAGAGTTAAAAGGCTAAGGAGTGGGGGTTTGGGCGAGACAGCTGTCATCCACACGGATCTGCAGCTGACGAGCTTTATGCCACATACAGAGACTGCAGCTGACTCGCTGAATAGACGGCATTCTGGACTGTGAGCCAAACACACGAGCCTGGCTTCTTTCCATGTGTAATACCTCCCAGCAGCATGGCTGCTCCTCTACTGTCACTTGTAGTTGGAAATGAAGCACAGCTGTCACAGACTATGATACCCGTTAGGAGAACGATTAGTACTCATATATCATAGATGAACAGATTAGGTTCATAAAACATGTAAGAAGACCTTCTGTGTTCTGGTCACACACAGAGAGACCATTCTACCTTTTAGGTTTTGGTATTCTGAAAACAAAATGTTACTCGTGAAACTTATGTTTCACTTCCTCCTGACATTTGATTTGAAACCGAGAAATATTAATGATAAAAAAACGTATTCAACCTGAGGCATACAATTTTGACAAGCGAGCCAATCTGGAAGCCAGTCAGAGAGAGATTTCCTTTGTGTGTCTTGATGGGATTTGTCACTGCATCTGCTTAAGAAGCAGCAAGACATTTTAATTGCAGCCAATTAGCACCATGTGATCAAGCTCCATTTGATAAAAAGCACGGGCACACAGAGGAGCGTTTTGTGTTTTACGGCAGTACAGTTAACACAAGCTTTGTGTGCCAAGCTGTGGGGTTGGGGGAGGTGTGTGGGGGGGTGGCTACAGGCTTAAGACCGCCACCATCCACTTATCGGCTTGTTGGTTGTGTTGTGGGAAGCGTCTGAGAGCCTTTTGCTGTACAGGATGGTGCTCTGGGGCACAATGGAGGCCAGAGGCCACGACAAACCATGTGTGTGTATAACCCAGATGCTACGAAGAGGAGGAGGAGGTCAAAGCAGGGAGGGGGGCACAGCGGGACAGAGACCACAGTGTCAGACAACAGACCCGCACTGTCTGACATTACAAAATGTTGCCCCTAGGGATCACTGGTGTCCAGATTAGCTAAAAGACCTCTTTGAAGATGAACAAAAGCATCTGTCAGAAAATTTTAATACCACGCCTGAGCGATAAAATATTTGAATGAGCACAACGTAAACCTCAGAGAACATGACAGGGAATGTGAAAAAAAATAGATCAGGGCAGGAAAAACTGGAAGGAGAGGCGGGAGACGTTAAAAGAAAAAAGATGAAGCAACAAAAAAATGATAAAAACAAAAACAGACCTGTCATTTAAACAGTACAACCACACAAACAGTAAAGTGGTCCTCTTAAAATACAATACTGTATTAACCAATAAGTTGTTAATTAGTCAGTTGTTAATAGAAATTTATAAAGCATAGACCTTTAAATGGATTTTTTCTTCATTTTTTGACCCCTYAAAAAGCTAAATCCAATTTATGGTCATGGTCCAAAATTAGTGGAGTGGTGGCAGTTGACCACATTACGGTCCAGCTCATCACGCTCAATCCAATTTACTATACATGTCATCAGACCACTTATCTGTCCACACACCACATCTGGGACATCAACAGATGTCAGCAGCTGGACGCTGCATGTTGTCCAGCACAAACACAGACTCTTCTCTGAACCCGAGGGCCTGGAGCCAGAATCTCAGAGGCTGCARACACTGGTCACAAGTTGGAGAAATTAAAACTGTGAGAAAGTTTGACGCTTTTCACTTGGAATCAGTAAATTGACACAAGTTGCACAAATGTTGCCCAAACTTCGGACAACTTTTACGCCAAAATTAGACGTGCACACACATAACCACTGCACCACTGTTGCTCAATGTTCTTAAAAAAAATGCAACTTAGCCACTTAGAAGTCGCAGGAATGTCATACAACGGTGCAACAGTTATGTGTAACAACTGAGAAATCTGGACCACATAAATACGGGGCTTCTCCTCAGTCCAGCAAACATTTTGTCTTAGAACGTTATTCAARATGGATCTGGAGAGGGCTGACAGCAGGTCTGACTGGGTCATGTGGTGCCAAGAATCTTCTGATCACATTGTTGTCTCTATTCTGTCCAGGTTTAGCTTCGTAGGTCATTTTTAACTTGGGGGTGACAACTCATACTGAAAAGAAAACTAGTCGGTGACTCAACATTTTAAGAAATTTTTTTGTGGTCTCATTTAATTTTCAACGTTTGTGACCCAGCAACCAGCAAGCCACATGGTCATGTTTTGAGCCTAAGTATTTTCTGCACGGAGCTGTATTCTTCTTTGAATTTATGGAAACTAAACTGAGAAGAGTCTGAGACTCACAACTTTATTTTGAAAGAAAATGAGTTGCTTTTGTTTCTTCAGCTACTCTGGTTTCCTCAGWCCAAAAACATACATGTTCAGATCTGTGATCCCAAAGGTAAATAGATGCCAACAGTTGTAGCTTAGTGATAGTAGATTTATGGAAATAAACTGAGAAGAACTGAGATATAGTAGGTTGCAGTCAGATGCCAGAAACAACCATTTTAAAAGAAAATCTGCTGCGCAAGTATTTTAAACATAATCAAAATTCATATCAACCAAGAGCAAGGCCTTGTGGCAGTCACAGCCTATTGAGATGTGAGTTTCTACCAGTGTAGAAGCAGAAACGTGAAAAGTCATGATGGAAAGGGAACATGAGTTCACCAGGATGTTAAGTAAAGCTTGTAGAGCAAAAACCTTTCCTGCCTTTAAAAAGTCCAACTCAGAGCGTTTCGGGTTTGTTGACCTGGTGAGCAGCTGCTACGATGCAGCTGGGGAACATTCCTCATTGCTTTTTAATATTTCAATGGTTACAAAACGCACCGCGTGCAAACAAATTACATTTTGAAGTGTTTAAACATTCAAAAAGTTGCTGTGAAGACAAAAAAAAAGTTTCACAATCTGTTTTGCACATGCTCTGCAGCCTAGACATTTTCCAGAGGGGCTGTCTGGAGCCCAGGCCTACAAACAGTCAGACCTGAGACTGTTTGCTGTTTGTTTAGGACTGTCGGCTCTTAAATTCAGTCAGAATAATGTCCATCTGTGAAACAAACAGGAGTCACTGACTGAGTACTCAAGTTCATTCACTGCACGCTGAGGAAGGAAACAAAATATTGAGAAAAAATGCAAATTTTTTTAGAGCATATTAGAGGATTTTAAGCTAAAAGCCTCTGATATGCTCCTTTTCGGCCAACTGTACTAAAAAAGGTAGACTGAAAATCTTAGCAATAAGATTTAAAAGTAAAATTTATGTGACTGTAATATTATATAATTTAGTTTAGCAATTAGGGTTTGTCATTTCAAATGAATAAAGAAAGCTGAGGAAGGCATTTCAAACATGGTTTGAATGCCTACATTACAGAAAGGAAGCTTCACTGATGTGAAACGTAAATCTGTCGATCTGTGTTTGATTACAGTGGTTTTCTCAAGAACCGGGATGCGTGACACAAAAATCTGAACTTTGGAACTGAAATTATAGAACTGGAACTGGAAGTAGTCAAACAAAACACAGTTTCAAAGCAAACTAATTCAGCTTCAAAACTTCAAATTAAGTATCACGTTAGTGAAATTCAATTTTCAAGTTTTGCACATACACAGATTCAATCTGGGCAATTCAAATTGAGTTTCTGTTGGCACAAGTTTCTTGCCATAGCTGAGAGCTAACTCAACACATTCTGAATGCTAAGCACATGTTTAAGCTAACCACTAATGCTAATTGTTTTAAAAGATCCAATTCAGCCTTTTTAAGAAGTACAGAGCTAAAATCTMGCATAGTAGTAGCCAAGGAAAAGCTTTGGTGAATTCTGAATGCTAAAAAAAAATCAAGATGGCCACCAAAGCTAATTTGAAACTGCAATAACTTGGCCATTTTAAAATATTTTGGGCCAGAATTAGATGTGGTTGTATCCAAGAAGAGTCTCCATCATACTGATGCAAAAAATAATCCAAGATGGCCGCCATAGCTAAAATGCAAAARTGACCATAACTCAGCCATTTTTAGAAATATTTGGGTCAGATTTGGGATGGTAGTAGATCACGATCTCCAACAAACAGTCAATTCAAAGCTTTATATAATTGGATGGCATATGGCAAGCCTCATAGTTTCTCCAGGAACTATTCAAGTTGATGACTCTTGTTCAGACAAGCAGTCAATCAGGTCTAGACTAAGATCCAATACAYTTTAGTAAAAATATGACATGTCTGATTTCAGCTATTAAACCACCTGGGCGAAAAGTTGCAGAGAAAAGTAGRAACTCATTTATACAGCCTTTATAATAACTTTTTATTTGTTCAGTATGCCATTTTAAACTGGGGTTGTTTTTTTTCTCCACTAATGAAACACAGTTTATTAAAACAGTGTATAAAATCTGTGAAAAAGAAGGGATTATTTAAGCTGTTTGTTGTCTGATTCATAAAACAGTGATAGTTAATAATTTAAAATACACAAGATGTTATTTTTTGTATATTCTGTAACTTGGTGAACCAGTCTATAAGTTCAAAAGAARAGTAGGAAGATGATCACATTATATTATATAATAACATAAATAAACTGATTTTAAATTGCATATTGCTACATATATTTAATGCTGCAAAAGTCTTGAGGCATTCCTTTATTTTCTTGCGTATTAAGAATTTGGAGTTGTTTTTTTAAATAAATTTAACAGAAAAAAATAAAGAAATTGTACCAGGCTGCTGGTGAAGTTTCTAAATTATTTTAAAAAGATTCTCTAAAGACATGGCTTTCAGATGTTCTTGTGCTGCAGACACACTTCCTTATTTGTCCTCCACAGTATTTATTCAGTTTCCTCATTTTCTTTTAGCACAGTGCAGAACACTGGCATGATGGGTTACAARATGAGGACCAAAGAGAAAATAAGAGTCAATGCAGCTTAAACCTAAAAATAAATAATTCAGCCTGTAAAACAACTGCTTTAAAATAAATATATAGAGAAACAATCTGTCTTTTTGGAGACCAAGTATAAAAAATACTTTTACATAGTTCTGTATTACTGTACTTTATTCTGGCCATCACCCTCTGCTGAGGAAACTGGGTATCATTTTCCTCCAAGTGACACCTGTTAAACTGCTCTCTGACCACAGCCTCCAGATCAGTTTACTGTGACACCAAACAACAGCCTGACATCATTTATCTCAGGCTGATGGTGGCTCACTGTGGCTGAACAGGCTCATGTTACTAATAGAGACCATGGTCACTTTGAATGCCTCTATAAATGTGACAAACATGAATGAGGCTGAAACATCGTAACACTGCACTACAATAAACTGAATAAAAACTGAATGAAATCAAACTTTCACTGCTCAGGATCATCCATCTGTTCATTCATTTWTTTAACCCAGCTTCTTTTAGGATCACAGCTAGCTGGTGCCTATCTTCAATAATCAGGTGAGACATTTTTATACCCTGAACAGGTCACCAGTCTTGTCCAGGTGTTTGTGGCCTGAGGACTGAAACTGTTGCCTGTTCTGGTTGTTCTTGAAAAAAAAAACATTTCCCCAAATGTTTATAGATTAAACAACTTGAAACACCACAAGGCCCAGATAGCAGAGGGACTTGTTGCTTTGTGTGACTCATTAGTCTGTTGTCTTTACACCAGCCTGCATCTATAGCCTGTGTGGTACTGCTTTACAAATAATGCTTCAGCTGAGTTTCTGGTATTTTCAATCCTCACCCCTTCCATCACCGTCTCATGGTTATGAGATGTGTGATACTTGAGTTAGTGTGTCTGTATGAAAAGTTGTAGGTCCATCCAGCTAGATTACAGATCAAAAGTGTTGCCATAGAGCCAAGTTTCAGTCTGTAGAAAAATATAACTCTCTCTCATTTCATGCTGCTTGTACACCTGCAGATGCAAACAGTTCAWRTAAGAAGGTGACATCGARGAGAAAAGGCAATTATCATGTCAGTCTGTGCTAGTAAGCTTTAAGTCATGCCTGGATTCTGCTTTRGCTRRATTAATATCTTCTAGAATGTCATAATCAGTTTTCTGTGCCTCCTCTCCTGGCCAGTCAAGTTCATRCACACCAGARTCTGCCATCCATGTCTTTACGGACCTTGCTTTSTGCACTGGTGCGCAGTCATTTGGATGGGTTAACAAAAACACTTTTGGCAAAATAGTGTATCATTGAATGCCCATGACCTTCAATCCCTCAGCATCTCTGATGGTATGGGGGTGTATTAGTGCCCATGGCATGAGTAACGCACATAGGGATGGCGTGATTTTTGATTCAATCGTCTATCGGCGATTGAAGGGTTGGAATGCGATTTGATTTTTTAAAGTGCGATCTTTTTTAATTAATTAAATGCCGTGCCAGGGATGTAAAATAAATTTTATATGCACACTTCTCTGTAAATTAAAATGTTTTAACCATCATAATTGTGATCTTTGAKAATGAGGGAATAAAATAATTAATATGCGTCTGTTTTTTATTTTCTAGGAGTCAGCGCCAAAGTGTGCAGCTCCTRTTCACGTCTCTCTTTTTGTCGTCTTCTTGCTTTGGTGCACCACAAGTGACGCAAATAGAATCAAGAATCYTTTGTCATTCATACACAACATCAAGATGCAATGTAGAACGAAATTTGCAGTTTAGAACATCTGTCCGGAGAAACATACACACATGACAGACATGGGGGAACGAATGTCCAGGGCCCTGCGCAACATAGTGCACTACCTTTGCAATTTAGAATACACACATGTGGGAAGGATGAGTTTAAAAAAAGAGCTTTGATCCTGTGTTAATTACAAAACAAAAAACACACGAGCATCGCACAAAAAAACACTCTGCGAAAGAAGTAGCTAAGGAGGGGGAGGGAGTGGGGGTGGGGGAAAAACATATGGAAGTGGGGA
>NW_013952460.1:768153-770826 GCF_001266775.1 Austrofundulus limnaeus
GAATAAATTCTTTAGAGCAACAACAGACTTTTCTTCCACTGCTTTAAAGTCTTAACTGGGCCTCTGTGTTGCGAAAATGCCCATAATTCAGATTCGTTACCACCTCACCTCTCCCATATGAACTTCACCCAGATGTTGACTTACTCCTCATGGGAACACTGCTGGGCTGCGGTCCTAGCAAAGTCCAGGGACTACAGCCAGCCCAAGCTCACCTCATCTGAGTCTGTGCACTCACCGTACGGGAGATCCCATCCAGGGTCACTGACAGCTTCACACAGGCCCGGACTGCTGCCAGTGTCATTCTCATTTTTCGATAAACCAGAACTCCTCCACAGCCGATCAGCAGGAATCCGATTATCATTAATCCGAATATAAAAACATCTTCGACGTCCTCAATGGAAAGAGGTGCCAGGCAGATCAGATACCACCCCCAGCTACCCGACACAAGCCCAGCCCCGACAGTTCCACTTGGACAACTGCACTCCCCATGCTCTGAGTGGAAAAAATGGTATCAATTGCATTCACAGACCACTTGACCAGATCCATAGTTCTTTTGTTGTCGAATGACAGGTAGAAGAAAAGCTTGATCCGGCAGCAAAGCAGGGAAAAGAAGGAGGTTGAGACAGAGAGCAAAAAGCGTCCGACTCCTCTGAAGGCCAAGCAGAAAAAAAAGTGCTATATTATTATGTTTAGTTACAAAACGAATAATCCATGACAATCATACATTTTAACAAATATTTTTAACCAGTTCTGAACCGGACCAGACCGCATTCTCTCACCCCTGCTTATTTCCCCGTCACTCTGGGCTCTATGATCTGAAGATAGGGACGATTTGCCATCCCTACTTGCACATCTGTGAAGGCTCCATTAATGCTGAAAACTACATACAGGTTCAGGGGCAACATATTCTGCCATCTAAACCACGTCTTTTTCAGGGATGTTCTGCTTATTTCAGCAAGACAATGCCAAACCACATTCTGCACGTTGCAGCAGCGTGGTTTTGTAGTAAAAGAGTGTGGGTACAAGACTGGCCTTCCTGCAGTCCAGACCTGTCCCTCATTGAAAAGGTGTGGAGCATTATGAAATGCAAAATACGACAACGGAGACCCCAAACTGTTGAGCAACTGAAGTTGTTCATCAAGCAAGAATGTGAAAGAATTCCARTTACAAAGCAGTTCCCAAACACTTATTGTTGCTAAAAAAAACAGGTCATGAGACACAGAGGTAAACATGCCCATGTCCTAGTTTTGTTGGAACATGTTGTAGGCACCAAAATGAATGAATGTTTGCAAAAATACAATAAAGTTTATTAAAGAACATTAAATATTTTGTCTTTGTAGTGAATTCAGTTGAATATATGTTGAAAAGGATTTGAAAATCATCGTATTCTATTTTGTTTTTTTGTTTTGTTTTACACAACATTCCAAGTTCATTGTATTATCCACAGTATTTCCACAAAACATATGTTTGTGTTGCATTTCTTCTCGTGGCTTTACTCTCGTTTTTTTGACTGATGCATCTTCGGTGCCACCATTTTAGATAAAAGAGGTGTGTGTGCAGCGTGCACAAGTACCATGACCACAAAATACTGGACCATGCAGCCTCATTCCCTGAGGGGTGCAGCAGAGCTTAGCGGACAGGTAAAGATGACAAAATTTAAATCACAGCAGAGCGGACACAGAAAGCAAACACAACAATYTTTCTGTCCTAAAGGTTACACAAAAGACATTTTACAAGTTAAAATTAAAAGGTATATAATGGTCATACACTGAACAGTGATAGAAAGCTAAAAAGCAGAGACTGACAGAAAAGTGGTTCACTGGAGAAAGATTTGAACCCATTTCAAACTGGAGTGGATGATGGTTAACAGATCTGTTAGTTAGGCACCAGTTAAGCCTTTATAGGACCAACAAAAAGGTGAAAATCCAAGTGGAGATTTGATGCATATTAACTCAAATTTGTATTCAATTGTGAAGCAGAGGACGAGCCAAAACCAACATCAGCATCAGACTTTAACTGAACCCTTCAACCAGGGTTAGAGATCTGACCAGTTTATTCATTTATGTAAGGTATGAATATACTGTAAGTCTGTAAGCCTTTATAACAATTATTTTTAACGTCGGTCACAATAAAGTACTACTTGAAGAGTTGATTACTCAGGGAATGATATTAAAAGTCAAATTTAAGAACAACATAAGCTTAAAATACCCCAGAAAAAATAAAGAGAATGAAAGAAGGCTGATTTCTTGAAATGCAGAGTTACCTCTGACATGATTTCTTTTTTTCACCACTCTCCTGGTCCAACACAGGGATGAACAATATGAAAATTTCAGTCAATGTTGATATCCAATATAATTATTGCTGTTATGGCTGATACCAATATTTACCGATATTACACAAACACACAAATTAGACATATACACACAAACACACTTGGGTTTTTTTCTGATACTGTAAATAAATGACTAGACCCCCAACATGGCTCTACTTCAGTTATTCCTGTCTGCGCAGCATCTCCATCACTTTCACGATCAAACAGATACCACTTGACCAACCATTTCCTCCTAAACYGATGTTATGGGGGTAGCTGTGGCAGAGTGGTTAGGGGAGTCGTCCTGGAACCGGAAGGTCACCGGCTCGATGCCCCGTCCAGCTGTCTCAGTTGTTGTGTCC
>NW_013952460.1:770841-772031 GCF_001266775.1 Austrofundulus limnaeus
GTGTGTGTGTGTGTGTGTGTGTGTGTGTGTGTGTGTGTGTGTGTTTGTTTGTGAGGGGAACTCAGAGTGATCACAACACACAGGTGGATAAATGGAGGGAGATGTAGAAGCACCGGCAGTGACCACTTCTGCTCCAGCTCTCTAAAAGCTCTCAGGTAAGTCAGCAGCAGGCAGCAGCACAGACTGAGAACAGTGCAAGGTTTTGCTTTATTTTCATGTTCTCGTCCTCACAGCAATTATATAGAAGTCAGAGAGATCTCTGAAAGGAGGAGGTGAAGGAGAWAAGCATACATGCTGTATGTGTAATGTGTCGGGTTCAAGCTCTGCCTGAGGAAACAAGTGAACGTATGGTACAAGTGAATCGTTTGGTACAGCACTAAAGTGAACCCAACGAAGYAGGAAGACCCCAACACTTGGATCAGGATTCAAATATAGGTATCACCTGTACCTTTCACGGTAAACAATATACTGACTGTTTTCCTGCCAGTATCGACTGCAATACATTTTATGAGATTTTACAGTTCCACACTTATTTATTGGTTAATAAATCAGTTTTATTATCAGCCACAGAAAGTAATCAATAGATGTACATTTACAGCTGATTGATTTTTTTTTAATCAACCAGATTCAAGACGGCTGCCAAAATGTCAAAAAGTTTGACAATTGGCAAATGTTTTTGTTGCTGAGAGTTATTCTCAACTTATATTCTCGAGTGCTAATTGGTCACCTCATCTAATTTAGGTGTTCACAATTAACCAATGAATGCTGATGATTGCAAAGCTAATTTTGAAAAGTGGATTCAAAACAACTTGGGTCATGCCCATCTGCTCCCAAATTTTAAAGCACCACTATTAGTTTTAGACTTAACAAACGTAAATCAATCCAAACCAATCATGAAACCTCCTTGATGGATGCAATAAAATTTTGCTTGAGCAAGCAGGTGGATTTCACAATAAATAAATAAAATACTGTAGGTTGCCTGTGTACCCAGAGCCYGCTCTTGGCATAGGCGAACTAGGCGGTCGCCTAGAGCACCATCTGCTGGAGGGGGCGCCGAACTACAGAAGAAAAAAAAGTCATTATTTGTAATCCCTGATTGTTACTCTACTCAGCGCCCCTTTCAATTAGCATTGTCTTAAAAAAACTATAATAAAGTATTACAGGAAAAGTTAAACTACTCTACCCATAAA
>NW_013952460.1:772401-774942 GCF_001266775.1 Austrofundulus limnaeus
CTCCAATGCAGCATTCGCCCCCACCCTCTCTCTCATTTGACTGATGTTGCACTGACTAGTCGTACTGCTACGGGGGAAAGAAGAGCGGAAAAAGTTCAAAACTTAATTCTACCGGCAGAACAGGTTGGAAGATGGCTATTTAATGTTATTTATTTATTTTTTAAATCATCCTACAGGCTCTGACGTGTTAGATAAATTTGAAAATGAGGTTTTGAAAAAATCCGTAAGACTTGAAAAAATCTGTGAGATTGCCCTATACGTCCGTTTACCTGCAAAATTATGTAAAATCCTTACAATTTATGGATAATCCATACAAGCTGACATGTATGTTGTTATTTACTGTATTTGCTTTCTGGGAAAGCAAATAAATCTAAGTTTACCATAGTACCTTTCACTGTCAAATTTGTTTTTAGGGGGTTAAATTGGGGTGGGTGGGACATAGTTCGGGGGGGGGGGGTGCGCTTCAACTCACCTAGGGCATCAAAATGACTAGAGCCAGCACTGTATGTACCACAGTAAAACAGGTTAGTGTTGCCACAAAGGACAACAATTTTGGGTTTGACTCCCTGCTGGGGTCTTTCTTTAAGGGTCTGCATCTTCTCCTTGTTCATACAAGGGATGCACGATATATCGACATTAYCATCGGTATCGGATGATGTTGGTAACCTTTTTAGAGTGTCCAAATTCAGAAGCTGAATTTAGACAGTCGACTGCGGAGACTGGAAAAAAGTGGCTGTGAATTTGGACGGTCTAGCCTCCCGTCCTTACTCTGGTGTACCATCTGTCATCTAGCAACCGTGATAACGCTAAACAGAAGCAAAATTAGATCAAAATTACAAAAATATCAATGTATTAGCATTATTAATATCACAAAACAGTAAAATTAGCTAAAACGCAATATCTGAAAAACTAATGGACCTGCTGTAAGTGCACATTTATTTCACTACACCAGCTTGTTAGATTTCTACCAAGACTAATATTTAAAAACATGTCTATACAAATGACAAAACCATTGACAAGACAACCGCTTGAAACTTTTAATTTTTATACAGCCAGATTTTTATTTAAAACGTATTCCTTTCTTTCACTTTGTCCACCATTGTTAGCAGAAAAAAATCTCCAGTCGACCCGCAAAGCATTATGGGATATGGTGGGCTGAGAAAGACCCATCGGACCAGTCCTTCAAATCAGGGCAAAAGGAAGACGCATTTGTCAGCCGCATTGGAGTAGCCTTCGGATTTGGACAGCCTCCGGCGCAGTGCTGTGACGTAAGCAACCGACGAATTCGGTCTTCGGAGGACCGGCCTATGAATTTGGACACAGCCTCTGGCTCCAACTTGTAAAGCTGGACGGACAAGTCATCTCTTGTTGACACCTTTTAAAATAATCAGTAAATAAAGTGTTTTTGCACTGCTAGGTAAACATAACCCCCATTGAACTGGTCTGGAAGCTSYYGGAGTGTGGGGAGTGAAGCGCCTCGTTTGGATTTAAAGAGACAACCTCAAAGTGAGCTGCTTTAAGGCACACCTCATAAAAAGGGGTTGAATAGGGGCTGGTAAAATTAAAATAAGAACTGATTCAGACCAAATCATTTGCAGTTCCACTTTATAAAGATCCCAGCTGAATGATTCCCCTTTAAACAACCCTGAACAAGATCAGGTGGGTACAGGAAACAAAAAWGGATGGATGAATAGTTAAAAGAATGAAATTTGTCAGAAACATTTCACTCACATGTCACATCAGTCATTGTACAAATTTTAAAGTATGTTAYTGTGGTGAGTTTATGGTTTCACAGAAGTTAAAAATACATTACTTTTACAAAAGATCTCATTTCCTCTGAATCTTTCACAGTAATTAGCAGTATGAAACATGGAAAAAAAGATATGTTATGTTCCGTCTAATAAAACTGATATAATAAATATGTTTAGTCTGGTGTATTTTTTATTTGTCTCATGAAAACAGTTGATATAATGATATTAAGTCTATAACCAGTGGCTACAGATAATATATAAAGGTCATTGCACTGGGAAATATCACTCACCGGTAAAAATGATTTATAACCTGGTAACAGTCCCCTGAGACACAGGGCTTTTACTCTGAAGTTCTCGGGTCAATAGCTGCTGATGCACATGACTGCTGCTTTTTGGGGTAATTAGGTCTGCAAACTGACAAGAATTTCTTCTTATATTTTAGATTGATTCAATGTATTCTCTTTTATCTAAATGGTTCAAACTTCACAGATGAATTTCCAGACAACTGMGAGTTATTTTATATAGGGTCTCTTGTGTTTTCTGTTTCGTTTTGATAGGACACAAACAGCTCGGAGCACCAATATGAATGCAGCCACACATAAAAAAGCCCAGTCCCTCAGAAAAACAAAAGCAAAAGTAATTTCTTCTCATGCAATTCACGTGACGGGAATTCTCTTAAATCTGTCATTTTTAAAAGACAATGAATCTGGAAATGTATCTAGTCTGTTAGAATTAAGTCCAGACTCTTTAAATCAGGATATCCTGTCTGAGGGGACAAAGTAGATGTGAA
>NW_013952460.1:775490-776537 GCF_001266775.1 Austrofundulus limnaeus
CACACACACACACACACACACACACACACACACACACACTGTTGGCTCACTCCTGAGCCTATTCTCAGCCAACGAGGAACTGATTCCTCTTGACATGTGTTTTAGCTCATAGCGAGTCATGTTTGCAGTGATAATGTTGCAGAAATCGCACAACGAACAGAGGACATTTAGAGCAAACACACACAGTTTCACTGTGAAAACCTTTAAAGCAAATCATTTCTTTGTTGACAACCACTCAGCTCTTTGACGTGTCATGTGAAGACCTGTATTGATTGAAACTGTTAAGGCATAGATTGTTTGTGACCCACAAACACTCCAGTGTCCGACMCTGAACTGGGACAACAAGCCTGAAACAGTTCTGCTCCAAAAAACCAGCAGTTCTTTTGTTTTCATCTG
Organism: Austrofundulus limnaeus; assembly: GCF_001266775.1. NCBI lineage: Eukaryota > Metazoa > Chordata > Actinopteri > Cyprinodontiformes > Rivulidae > Austrofundulus > Austrofundulus limnaeus. The sequence continues at coordinate 775,887 of NW_013952460.1, forward strand.
ATTTTAGAAAAGCAATAAATGATCTTTCAGGTCATTTTTAAGTGACATTCTGTCAAATATTACAATAATACTTTTGTTTTACCTGATGAGGTAGCAGTTAGTACCTTATCAACAAAGATATACTGAGGGTCACATGAGTGTTATGGTGGCCCTCAAATGGCCAGTTGTAAATAACTTTGGTGTTTTGTGTTTAACTTTGACTAAACATGAAACGTCACYTTATAGTCTCATTGCTYCGGCTGAGCTAATGAATATTAACTGAGCTCTACGTAGTATAGTCCGGGGCAGGACAAATATTATAATCCTTAATCTTCAGCTAAACTGGCTTAGTTACAGTTTATTTTGTTACACTGAATCCTAAATTTAAAGTTTGTCATTGATATAAAATCAATATACTGTATATACATATAAGAAACAATTTTTGTATTAAATTAAAGGCACAGTGTGTAGGATTTTGTCAATTCTTTTAGCCGAAATTGAGATAATCACTAATGACAATAATAAAAAACATGTCTAATCATTGCAGACAAAGATCTTGTTTTATTATTTTTACTTTATAAAAAGCTGTTTATATCTCCATGGTGCATCTCAGTAATCCAGGTAAAAAATCAAAAACAAAAAAATGTATAGGTCTTCTGGACGGTTCTTCTC
>NW_013952460.1:776568-785429 GCF_001266775.1 Austrofundulus limnaeus
GGACCAGGGAGGATGATTCAACCACTCAACCACTAGATGTCGTTGAAAACAACAAATCCTACACACTGTGCCTTTAAGTAAAAAGAAATAAAATAAATAAACCTATCCTTTCTATTCAGCCTTTTGGATGGCTGGCCGTAAGTCACCCATGAGCTGCATTTGGCCCGCGGGCCTCAAATTTGATACGTGAGCTACAGAATGTGTATTTCCTGTTATTAAGAAGGCTGTAGCTGTATTGTGATTTAAAGCAACTTAATTAAATATTTTAACAAAACACTGCAAACATTAGCCTATCTAAAAATAAATAAATATACTAGATTATAGTCTGAATTTTCTCAAATTAAATAAAATAATCTGTCATTGCATTAAATCAGTAAGGAACATTTCCAGGCTAACAAGATTAATAACCCAACACATTCTGTTCTTGCTTATATTAGTCTCAAAACAAGAGCAAAGGTACTTTTTGTTTGGATTTAAAATTGTAAGACTTGGTTAGATGGACAACGCAGTGAAGTTGGAAACCAGGAACTGTTGCTTTTCAAAACAAAACAAAACAAAAGCGTGATTTTTACATTTCAGGTTTAGAAATTGTAGTTTAGCATTTAGCAGTAGGCTAAGTGTGGCTCACAGTTTTGCAGATCAAATTAAACTCAATAAAATGATTGTGTTCTGTTGTAATGTTCCCAGTTTTACCTTTTATTATGCTGTCAAATCTTGTAAATTATATTGTGCACAATTTCATGTGATACTGTGATTCTTGCAAGATACTATAGCGCTTAGATACCATCGAGGATGACTGTCAGCTACCGCCACAAATTAGCTCAACCTGCGTAAAATTGGCTGCGTTACAGGCAGTTTTGTGTTTGAATTGTTTAATTCTTGAATTGGTTGATTATAAACCTTAATCAGTTGTAGAGGTACGTCCAGTGATTCCAGTCAGTAATGAAGTCCATCCACTAGTTCAGGGGATATTTTGCTGACATTGCAGACAAATGAACACACAAAGAACTAGGCCAAAATATTATGCCTTCAGCAGCAGGTAATAAACATTTCCCGTGAAACTTAATAACCGGCAAAAATATGTTCAGTATGCCAGAAATTTTCCTCAGTAAAACACCTGCAGTACCAACATTTGAAAGCTGACTGATATTATTCTGAGTTTTGTTTTAGACTTTAAAAAGTATAACTCACTGGGATCTACTTTACATTCACACATATCACATCCAGCTCTCCAGGAGTCTGGTTTGTTTGGGAAGGAAAAGGACATTTTCCAGACACAACTAGTCCAGCCTGAACAGCAACTCAAGTGTTGAGCTGCACAAACCAGCAGGACAGCTTTTATCAGAAAGCCGACCCGACAGATTCCCTCATTCTAATCTCTGCTCAGAGAGCCATAATGACACCGTATGTCAGCCAGGGGCAAGAAAAAATGCTGATGAACAACTTCTCCTGCTGAACCGGGCCCTGAGAGGTGGGAACCCGTCTTCGGCTCAGGTCACACTGCTCAGGTTGTCGTCCTGTTTGTTATTGTCCAGGGCGCCCTCATACAGAACGCTCTCTGACTGGCAGGTGAGCCTGCTGGGCCAGACTGAGCAGCGGCGTTGGAATATTCTCTGATAGCGTGGCTGAATTAGAAACGCTGAGTGCTTTGAAAGCAGAGGAACATCCCAGACTAAACACAAAGCAGCGCTGCCTGCGCCGTTCGGCCCTGCATCCCGCAGAGAAAGAGAGGCACATGTTGCTGCTGTGAAGCACAAATTCAATATAGTACCTGAAACAAAGCAGTCCTGCGCCTTTGTTCTGGATCTTTAACACACTTCCTGTTGCTGGGTTTCCTTGTGCCAAAGCTGAAATCTAACAAATGAACGGTACTTGGACAAAATCAACTCTTAATTATATTTGGAGCAGTGGTCAAAAAGTACTTTGTGTGTGTGTGTGTGTGTGTGTGTGTGCCAAACCCAACATTTATGAGTCTGAGGTGACACAAGACCCATACAGGATATCACGTCTCCCTGTCTATTGTTTGTTTTGTCCAGGAAACAGGATATTCACACAGAGCAGAGCAGCTGACCAGAGGAAGGTGCAACACATCCAGGTTTCCACTCTTTGCCCTATTATCAGTGTCACCATTCTGCTCAGTCAGACACACTCCTGTTGACATGTCAACAGTCAGCAGCAGTCAGGTGACTACAAACACAGAGACTTTGAATTATACAATCATAATGACGTATGATTTATTTTTTTAAAACAGGAAAATGAGCTTTTCTGGCTTCACGTGACCCGRGTTTTAAAGTAGACAAATAGAAAAGGTTCAACAGAAAGAAGGAAGACAACAAAAGAAAAACATTTGGCTTCCAGTAAAGCATGTAGAACAAGAAGACTCTCACCTTCTGTCTTTTGTTGTGATCTGATCGCACTTATTGTCTGCCAGCCGGCGCCGGGCGGTCACACACACACAAACCCCTCGGATCTCATTAAAAACATGACGGCTGCTGCCTGCGCTGTGGATGAAGAGGCGCTCCGGACAAGTTCACCAAAACTGTGCCAAAAACAGTCCGACTTAAACAAACAAATGTGTTGCCTGTTCTGTTAAAAAAAAAAAAACTAAAATTAAAAACAAAACCAAACATTTAAAAAAAAAAAAAAAAACGAGCCGGTCTGGCAGTCCGTCAGTCCACGCAAGGGGTAAACATCCACTCCCACTCCCCGCCTCCTCCTCGCTGCTCTCCGTGGATCAGATGGAACCCTTGAATGTCCCTCTGCCGCTCCGCTGCCGGCCAATAGGAGAGCTGCGTGTTCCCTGAACGCACCACTGCCTGATGGGAGGACCGAGCAGAATATAAAAACTTACAAAAAACTGTTCCCTTTCGACAAAATTTCCCCTCTTTTTATTTTATGAAAACTCATAGCAACTTTAAGGCTTTATCACATTTGATAAGTAAAAAAAAAAGCATCTATCTTAACCTAAAAGGGATATTTCAGACATTTTCAAATAAAGTTCTTCTGTGAACAAACAATATCTTACCTGTTGTAGATAGCTCTTCGAACAGGCTCATTTTAAAGAAACAGGTTCTGTTCAGACCTTGCAGTTTATGACCCTGTTTACACGTGGCTGATTTTCAGTGAAACCAAAGCTTTCCTGCTGCATTTCGGCTGATCATGGATGCGACAACAACAGTTGTTTTCTCTGACATCAAGCTGTTTCAATGCAACAGCACTCAGAGTGGACATTTTTGGAAACACCTGGCATCGTTGTGAAATTATTTGTGCACACTACAGACAATTAAAGTACTCTTTTTTTGCGCAAGTAAACCACTCCCCCTTGTCAATACGTAGGAGTGACATAATGTGTGAGTGACGTGTACATACTAAAGGCTCCCACATACTTGAGTGTACTGACCGCCTGACGAATTCTTTAATTTCTCGCAATTTCAGTCATGATGTCAAGGATCAGGAGGAAGAGATAGTTTGCATTTTAGCTTTAAAACAATAAAAGAAAAAAGAAAAGAACTACTACCAGAGCTATTTCCTCCCATAAATTTGTTGCTCGCTGAAAGTCTTTATATTCCTTCATTGATGCATCATAACATTTTCTAATCTCCTCCATGAGATGCTTGTTTCGTCCACAAATGACACCGATTCTCAACTTTATCAGCTTGGTGTCGCACCCAGAACAGTACATGCCATTGTGCGCTCCGCGGACACGGATGTAAAAAATTGATCTCTGCGCGGACCAGTCCGTGGATGTCCGTTTCGGGTCTGCATTGAGTCCGCCTCGAGTCCGTGCGGACCTCCACAGACCGAAGTATGCCTGAGTATGTGGGGGCGTTTAGCCTCGGTCCCAATGCTCGTACTTGCACCCTTATGTAKTTCGAATGCATGTTCCTGCTGATGGGTTTGAGTGCGTGGTGTGTTCCAATTCTTCGGAGTGGTCTTTTGCCCTGCCCCCTTCGTGATCTTGATCCACACTTCGGCTAAGCACACATCCAAGTGGACTTTGAGTAATACCCACAATTCATTGCTCCATGTGACGTTTTGAATTAACAGGCAGACATATGGCAATGTCCACAGAGCACCTTCTAGTCAAGTGGTGGCAGTAATGTGCTGTCTGCCAACCACCAATAAAATCAAAGAAGAGCTCATACTCCTTCACTTTCTTCTCCTAAAATGATTGCTTTTTAGCAGTAGAGATCCCAAAACAGTGATTGGTCTCGCCATTTTGGATTTTGGATGTCACAGTTACGATGCAGCGGAGCAAGTCGATGACGTGACACYTACTGTCCCAATTCTCCAATATTTGCACACTTGTAACCTGCYAACTTGAACTTTTATGTTCACTTCGACTGAGTACACACTTCGTAAAGGGGTGTAGGGTGTAGTGGGAGTGTTGGGACAGGGCCTGAAACTGTGGTGTCTGTGTTCAGCCTCGTGCTGTTAAAATACAAAAATCACAGCACCACCTACTGACCTGGCATGAAAACTACAATGGATTCAACCACCGCAGCTTAGCTCGTGTAAACTGTTTTTACAGTAAACTTTGGGGGAAAAAAGCTAAAGTTTCCAGAGATTGTTTATGTGCAAACAAGGCTGAAATCTGTTTTGTTTGCAAGTGGTTAGCTGAGACCAGAGCTCACATATGGCTGTTTCATTGGCCTCAAGTCCCTCAAACCGTTTTGCATTCTAACATCAATACATGCAGCCACACAAGCTGTTTACAACAAGCACACATATCAACTGTGTCTACAGTATCTAACATCATATTAACCAAAATATGCCTTTAAGTATAGTTGATAGAKCAAGAGTGCAGAATGAGGCTAGGTGATCAAAATAAATTAATGAAAACTAAGAAAATAAAATAGTTTGTGCTGCAGCAAAGAGGAAAAAAACTAACAGAAAGAAACTCATCAGGGACAGAACCAGAACCAGAACCAGATGGTTGACAGTTAATTCTGGGTTAAAACGTGGCATTTAAAAGAAAACCTAAATTACTTAATAACAAACACCTGGTGAGTAGACAACTGGTAGTGGGCGGAGCTACAAACACAGGTAGGTGAAAATAAATGAAGTAATCACAACAAAACTTCCATAAAAACACAATTTGCTAAATGAACAATAGATTATGATATTAGGCTGTTTTTATCACAAGTTAGAGCAAGTTTTAYTCCCATTACAACAAATTATTATTCATCTCTCATACTGAGTTTGAATTGTGTGAAGGTTTATAATAAGAAATCCCCAATATTAATGATAGTGTTTGTGATTTATAATACATATTGGGAAACATGTCAGAGTTGAATCCAACYTTCATTAGATGCAGTGACAGATTCAGTACATTCAGTACCCTCTCAGGGCCGTAAGGTTAAAAAAAGGATCCTGTATATTGTATTTATTGACCTGATGCTGACCCCAGATGAACTCGAACCACTGCATGTGTTTCTGACTAAAAAGTTGCAAAACTGACTTCCTTAAACTGAACACTGTTCAAAAGGAAGAATTCAACATTGACCAAACACTACGTTTTCCTCTTTGAGCATGCATGCAAATTACAAATAAAGTCAGTCTTTCCGTGTATCTMACATCGTTAAATGGTAAAGTGAAATCTGATGATGTTATGGTTTTATACTGTGAAAACATGACACTTCTTGGTTTTCAGACTTTCCAGTGACTTCCCTGTAAAGGAAAGGAGTGCCACACTGTTGTGGCTTTATGATAGGATGAACAATGGAAAAAAAATGTAATCCAGAGAAAGGAAGTGGGAGGGATGAAAAAAAAAATTTTTTTCTTTTATGTATATAACAAATGTTGAACACAAAGTCAGGGCAACAAGGTGACCCTCAGGCTCCTATCTCAGCTGTACACACACGCAACAAGAGAAACGAACAGAAGACGAGTTTGACTCAGAGAAAAGATGGTTATATCTCAATGAGTCACCCCGGGGACCTCCCCCATCCCCCTATTCCCCCCCTCTCCCCTCACTGTTTTCGATGGTTTTCTGTGAGCCTGTGATTAGGCTCACTTCAGTYCCATGTGTGCACCACGCAGCCCAGCGCAGCCCCCAACCCACCCAAACACACTCACACCAAATCTGTGCCGGGCCTCAGCCTCAGCCTCAGCTCCTGCTGAGATTAGCCCTGTAGCTATTGTTCCCATGACACTTTGTATAAGCGATTACAATCATGCAAAGGTGGCACTGAATTACTTCATTTTGATTGTTAAAGTAGGTCTGTTATTGTGCCGGAACTGAATGTCAGTTTATTTCCAACATGTTAACTGTATACAGACATTTAAGCAAAGATAAAAAACTGAAAAGCTACAAAAAATATGCTGTTTGAGAGGATTTGCCAATTTTTTTTCATGTGTGCAACCCACACACTCAGCTCTACCACTCGTCCCACAAATGCACGTTTCTTGCAAATGTGGCACCATTTAAAAGGGAATTAACAAGCTTTCCAAATGGAATAAGATTAATTGCCAAGAAGTGTTGTTACAACAAAGAAATAATCTACCAAACACAAATTTGACGTGGACTCCTGACTCTTCCCAACCTCTAACTCCAATACGGCTCCCATGACCATAAAAAGTGTTAATGGCAGCAATAACAATTTTTTTTTTTCGTAATAAGTATTGCTTCATCTTTTGGATGGTCGAAACTTTCTTATTTAACTCCTTATTATTAAAACAGGCAATAATAATAACAGACATATTTATAAAAGTCAGATAGATACTATTTCTAAATTGTCATCATGACATTCACAAATTGATACAAAAAAAAATCTGTTTAGGACAGAAATGTTGTTATTATAGGAAAGCTCTCATTTGCTTGACTTGAGTCATTTATTGTCTCTTCAGATAAACTGAGTGGATGTTTGTTGGTTCAGAAGGAAGAAACTAARGGGAGGATTACGTTCTGCTGATGGAGCAGATGTTAACACGGAGAGGTCTCCCCTCCTGAGGGGGCCCCTCGCTGACAGTCTCACTGGCCTGTTGCCAGTGTGTGCATCCTGCGCTCKGTGTCTTCAGTTGCATATTGCCTCCACCCCCTCCACTGCAGATTAACTCACCCCACCCCATTAGAGTTGACCTTGACGGGCTGGTTCTGTCCTCTTTCTTTGTACTTCGTCAAACACAGACATGTTTTTATGATTTTTCTTTATAAAACACATTTAATGCATTTATGAGCAGCCTGATGAAGCGAGGCTGGATGATGGATAAAGTAAGATCAACAATAAAGTGAGCACTGCCACCCCCACCCCCCCACTCACACACACACATCCAAAACCATTCCATCTCATTCTTCTAGACCTTTAAACGGGTCAACCATTGTCTCACTGCGCTTGTGCCACCATTCCTCATCCCCATTGATAGCTTGATCATTTCATACATCTTTGTTATTTCCGGGTCACGGCAAATTATCCCAGCAGGGTCGTAAAAGTTCGCGCACATCGAGCACACAATTTGAAGCAATGCCACCCCCCACCTCAGATCTGCCAAAATAAGTCAATGCAAAAAAAAAGATTTAAAAAAAAAAACTGTTTTATATTTGCAACACGTGTCTTTTAGTTGTGTTTTTGTTTTTCAAATCTCATGGCTGCTGCGCTCCTTTTGTGTCACGCTTGCTGTTTACGAGCCTTTTAGTAGAAGATTCACCCCATTGTGAAGGTTTAACAATAAGGTCTTCAGTTTCACACAGAACAGGATAAAAGTTTGTCTGGTTCTAAGTTACAAGAATGTCCTAAAATGGGAGATTTTAAAAATATATATGTTTTGCTTTGTTTTTTATTTTATTTAAAAAAAACCTTAATTAAAATTGCATTCATTATTTGCAGGGGCGGAGCTCAARTTTTTTTTGCAGGGGGTGGCACAGGGGTGGCCAAGGTGTTTAAGGGTGGGCACATACAAATACAGAAAAGCACTCTGGATGTGAAAATTCAATATGGCCGCCACAGCTAATTCCAAATGGCTTCTACTTATCTGTTTAAAACATACTGAGCTGAAATTTTGTGTAGTGATCCAAATAACATGCTAAATGCTTTAATCACAACTTATTCAGCCATTTTTAGACACACAAAGCTGAATACTTGTGTGAAAACAATCTTTACCAAATTCTAAATGCTAATCAAAAATTGAAGATGGCCGCCACAGCTATCTTTAAGATGCTATAATTCAGCCATTTTAATAGTTATTATAATGAAATGTGTTGTGGAGTAAGAATGATCACATTGTTGATGCTAATCTGAGATTATGCTAACCACTAATGCTAAATCTAAGTGGACAAAGGGCCATAATTCAGACATTTGTAAACACACACAGTTAAAAAATGCAGTAGGATCACAGAACAATGTTTAACACAATCTAAATGCAAATACAAATCACAAGATCCTCACCAACTTGTCAGGCATTTGGGTGTGGCACCTGGGGTAGCCACTCATGTACTAGAGGTGGCACTTGCCACCCTGGTCACCCCTCTGGCTTCGCCTCTGGTTATTTGTTTACAGGTGTCCACCTTCCAGGCTTTACTGAAACCAAAGGGGGCACCCACCTTGGACCGGTCTTCAGTCCAGCACAGAGTCAGACCGAACAGAAACCCATCGACAGATGGTGTCCAGTAAACCTGATATGCATGGTTCTGGACCGTGGGAAGAAGCAGACGTGCACTTGTACAGAGACGACATGCAGACTCCKCAAAAATGAACAAATAAAGGAAGTCTGGTGATTTTTACAAGTCTGTCAAATAATTGTCAATATCAGCTGTGACATCAGTCATAGAGCACAGTATGGAGAGAAGAGCAGAAGACAGTCTTTCAAGGTAGCCAATCCATCCATCCATCCATCCATCCATCCATCCATCCATCCATCCATCC
>NW_013952460.1:786870-788998 GCF_001266775.1 Austrofundulus limnaeus
AGTTAATTAAAATAAATAAAAACTGTAATAAATTTAAAAAAAACCCGATAACTAACAAACTGTATAATCTTCTTACAAAACTAGATAAAACTGACTAAAATTATAGATAGAATATCCTTCGTTTTAGTGTTTGTCAATTTATTTTGAGTCATGTGAACTGACAAATCATTATTTATTTTTTTCAAATCGAGTAGTTTCACATTAGCTGTGAACAGCTTACAGCACCTCTTCCATAACGTCACTTGTTTACAGTCTGATGTTCAGCATTGTCTGCCAAATGATGACAACAAAAGTTGGGAGAAAATGGCAAAGTCCTTTTTGGGATTTCTTTGAATATGACTGTGAGAAAAATAAAAAGTGTCTTGTAGTGGAAACAGGTGATAAAACAGGTGGAACACTTCTCATGGGAAAAACTGCATGAATCAAGCTCACACAAGATGACTGACTATGATCTTGACACGCTAACTTCTCTCAGCAGCTCACTAGAGAAACAAGCAACAAGTAGCACCAGGTTGGAGACAAATATTGTCATCATCCTAAAATAATCACCTAAGTCCTTTTTTTGGCAAAATGAAGTTACACACTTATTTTAGGAAGGTGTCGCTATAAAGGATTGCTTTAACTAATGACCAAAAAACTGTTGGTTATTTAACTCCAGGCGCATCACAAGCTGGATGCATTGACAAATATGTTTATTCAAACTATAAAAAAACTAATACTAGAACTAATAAAAACTAAACTTAAACGAAGCATTAAAAATGCAATAACTAATAAAAACGAGCAAACCCACTGTAAAAACTAATTAAAACAAACTGAATTAAAAAGAAAAAAGTCACCATGAAATAAAACTAAACTATGATGAAAAATCCTAAACTATTATAATCTTGGGTACACCCTGGACAGGTTGCAAGTCCATCACAGGACCATACAGAGACAAACGAGACAAAAATTCACTCTCTCACTCACCCTAGGGACAAAGTAAAGGCACCAACTAGCCCATCAGTCATCTTTTTGTGGAGAAAACATGCAAGCCCTTTCCAGAAGGGTCCCTTGGATTCAACCCGACAACCTTTTCTCTGAGAGGTGACSACTCTAAAACGGCACCACTGTACTGCCCTGCATGTTGGAGAAACATTCTGTCTTTATCACACACACCCCCCACCCCACCCTTTGATAACAGTTTTCCTCTGTCGTTAACTTTTTCAGCACATGATCAAAGTCTGACAATAACAGGATCAAAGTCAAACAAAACAGACAARAAAACCTCTGTAGAAACGAGCTTTGTAGACTTTTTTTGCACTAAATGACAGCAAACTGAACAAAATACAGCATCATTTCTGAAAAGTTTTATTATTTTCAGTTAACACGAAGGCATGTGTTTTCTTTGAGAAACATCTTTCTTTTTTACTCTCTGTTCATCTCATCAAAAATAWTGTGTGGAAGGTAAAGAGAGTATGAGAAAATCTGTTTACAAAAACTCAGGGTAGTGCTGACAGGGTTCAATTCAGAGAGCACTGCTCCTCAGAGGAGAATTCAAATCAATAAAACAAAGCAAATAAAACCAAACTGTGTCTAAAACTTCAAAGGAGGTAAAACTAAAATCAGCATTAAGCCCCGGTTCAAGGACCTTAGTTTGACAAGATGCCAAATTTTACAGATAAATATTTTAAGCCCACCTGTGTACAATTATGYACTGAGACCAAGAATTGTCTCAAGCAGGTCTGGGGCCAGAGAGAAACAGATATGAGCTGGCTTTTAAAAATTAAAGATTTAACGATCTCTGAGCACAAATATATAGCAAATAATGCATCCTCCATTTTATCTTTTTTAACACCAATAATAACCTTTAATTGCTTTTAAATTTTACAAGATGCCTGATTTAGAGTAGACCTTTCTCTGCCCAACTTTATTATTATCTACACCAGTGTTTCCCAACGTTGGGCTCGGGACCCAAAGTGGGGTCCCGAAACATCAAGGTGGGGTCCTGAAAAGATTTTCAGAATTAATGACATTTTTGCCTTAGTTGTTACAAAGGAGTGAGGTTAGTATATTTAAAATGGATAAATGTAGTGAAGAAATTTATAGTTATAGCTCAGTACTGATTATAAACAACACCAGAGTATTAGGG
>NW_013952460.1:789153-801360 GCF_001266775.1 Austrofundulus limnaeus
ATCAATGACTTGTTTTGTTTTAATTGTAAATGAATTTATTTGTTTTTAAATCAATGATCAGTGGTGGGCACAGTTCCACTAATGCACTAATAGGGGAAATAATTTCTTTATTAGTGCTTTAGGGCTTTTGCTAATTTTAAAATTTATTAGTGGATTAGCACTTGTTAAATTTATAGGTTAAATTTAAAAGCACTAACTGAGGTCTATAAATGTTATTGATCAATGTTAATGTTAKCAGCTGASGGTGAAAGATGTCACATTTTGTTCATATGTGTCACTTATCCACCAGGTGACAAWATATTAACAATATATGAACACAAATACAGCTGTGYGATGTCAYTGATAAGTCTTAAGAAAGCAACATTTTAATATGTGACTCATGTTGTCTGTTGAAGAATGTTCTTGGGTTGACTGGGTTATTTTAGTGCTTTAGAATTAGCTTTTGCTAAATTTTCAGTATGTTAATGCTTTAGAATTAGGGGACCTAAATACTTTAGTTAGTGCTTTAGGGCTAGTGGAACTAACTTTTAGATTAGCGCTGCCAGTGTTAATGATTAAATAGTAAAAAAAAAAAAAAAACTCATCTGAGTTTAGGTCTGTGCAGGTTAGGTGTGTGCCGGTATCTGAAAACACAGTAAACTGTACAAGATGAGCAGAAATACTAGAGTAAACCTAGTATTTTCTCTGCAGTGAAACTTTATGACTTTGGCTGCTCGCCTCGTGAAACACGGTGATCACATTTGAAAGAGATTTGAAACCTTTGAAGGGTTTCATCATTGTCATGAAGATGGTCGGGGTCCATGTGTTCCTCAGTACTTATACTCCCTGGATATCTGTGTTCCACATTAACTAAGTTCTCTTGGGGTTAATAATAAGAAACATGAAAYAAGCTTGACTCTCACTTCAGATGTGATAAAACACTGAAATACAGTGAATCAACAAACARAGGGATGGGTGTACCGGAGGGGTACACAAGAAACAAACTGTAGGTACTAAGAAACAGTGACGACCCTACTGGAAGTTCTGACTCACCTCCGGATGAGTGYAGGAGTAAAAACAAATATAAAAATGACTAATTTTTTTCAGGAATGCTTTAAAAGTGGTTTAATTTCAGTTTGCCTCCCAAATATGTAACAAAGCGCAAAAAACAAACATATCTACCCACCAATATGTAGTGTGAGTTGTAGAAGATGGGGTACAAATAGCCATGTTGTGTAGCATGAAGGTCATTAAGTCTTTTATATTACTGTGAGTTTTTTCAAATAAAATGACAATAAAGTTGTCTTGAATCATCATATCTGCAGTTTCAGCTGCTTGTGAGTCAACTTACAGCATGCTGCAGTACCACCATGTGGAGCAAACCAGTCATGCAGGCCTGAACACAGAAGAGGAGCTGCTCTGATTTCGAGGCACATCAGTGGTGACTCGCAGCTCTGCAGAAAACAGGATGACGATGTGTTTACAAAAATAGAAAATGACAAATGAATTCCTCATGCGCAGATATTTTGGACTTGCTTTTTCATTCTTGCGAAATATTTTTAGCTGTCCTCTCAGAAAATATTAAAATGATTCATTCTTCTGCAACCTTTGGACACAGAGTGCAAAAATACACTTTAACTAAATGATTTAGATTTCATAAACTTTTTATTCATAAATGAAAGGTTTCATCTCGAGTATTTAAATGCAATTATATATATGTGTTTGGTTGTTATACAAATACAGTATAAATAGTAAATTTCATTTATTAGATTTTTGTAAACATTACTGATGTGAATGCTTCCTTTGGCGCCCTCTTGTGGAGATTTGGATAGTTTTGTTGCTCTTTGTTTTGCAGTTTTTGTGGAAAATACCCACTCACATAAATCCAGTGTGAGTTTTGTGATTTTTTTTTCATTCCCAGCATCTCCACCCCCACTTACACACACCCACAAACACACACAGCTACACACACACCCCAACATTTAGCAGAATCTTTTGGTTTCAAATAGCTCAGTGTAGTTCTGCCTTTTTTTTTTTAGTAGCGTGACAATCTGTGGCCATTAGCTTTTGCAAACTCATTCTAAATATTACCATCAAAAGCACCTCCAGGCTTTCCTTTTATCATGCTTGGTATGTGGCTWCATGTGCATGACTAAAAGTTCTCCTTTGACATTTAGTCATCATTATAACCATTTTCTTTATGTCTTTTTATTTGCAATATATTGTATACATATCTCCAGCTGTTATGGTTTGTTAAATGTTTTGTCTTCAGCTTGATCTTTGGCACTAATAAATACTCTGCTGCTGCCCGAAGCTTTAATTATGCACGGTATAGTAAATAAATCAGCTTAAATAATCGTCTTTGTAACACATATTTAAGTTTTCATGCTAAAGTAGTGCCATTTTATGACCTCATCTCTTTTTAGATTGATTAAAAATATTTTCAGTCAACCACAGTCTGTGAGCTGTGGAGAAGTTCGTCTTCTTTGTTTTTATGCAACTTTTGAATCAACCATTAAATATCATCAAACAAACTGTTCTTCAGTAGTTTCCGTCTCCATAAACAGCACACAAACTAAGTTGGGAATCTTGTTGATCCCACAGCAGGTACAAGCTGAAGGATCTTTGAATTCTTTTCTGCACTCTTTGTTTAGTTGTTAAAGGGATCCACGATTAGATGTAACATTAGACTTTATTTAATAAACATATATTTTAATTGTAAAATAAAGACTGTAAAAATACTGTAGGCTGTTCAGTTTTTATAATTTTTAAAATAAAAGTTTAAAAATATATTACACGGACAGGGGGCCTTTTTATTTACACTCAACGCATTCTGGGTAAATGACGATGTGGATGGGTCATCGGTGTGAGGCTGCTAGCGAGCTGTATCCACCCTGAAGGTTAATCTTGGACAATGGCTGTGTCCAAAACAGCAGGCCGGGTCCTCCGAAGGCCGAATTCGTCGGCTGCATACGTCACAGCGCCGCGACGGAGGCCGTCCCAAACCAAAGACTCCTCTGATGCGGCCGACAAATACGTCCTTCCTTTTCCTCGATTTGAAGGACAGGTCTGATGGATCCTTCCCGGCCCAGCATATCCCATAATGCCTTGAGGCCCGACCGGAGATTTTTTTTAAAGCTAGCAATGGCGGACGAAGCGAGAGAAAAGAATACGTTTTAAATAAAAATATGGCGATATAAAAATTAAATATTTTTAGTGGTTGTAATTATAATTCTTTTATTATTTGTATAGACGTGTTTTTAAATATTATTTTTGTCATAAAAAATGCGAAATGAACATGCACCTACCGCGGTTCAATTAGTTCTTCAAATGATAACTTTAAGTTAATTTTATTGTTTTGTGATATTAATAATGCTAATGTATTGATAATTTTCTAATTTTCATCTATTTTTGCTTCTGTTTAGCGTCATCATTGTTGCAAGGTGACATGACGTTCGCCGGGGAGGAGGGGAGGCTGGACCGTCCGAATTCACAGCCTCTTTTTTTCCAGTCTTCCCGGTCGACCAAGGACCCGGCCCACCGCGACCGGGTAGTCTGGGTCCTCTGGAGGACCCAGCCTGTTGTTTTGGACACAGCCTATATCTGATGATTGACTCTTTTAAATGAAACCAGAGAGCGTTGACAGAGAGGAGAAGGTAGAAATGACTCAGCCTGAAACTGAAAATATGGATGGAGGACAACAGTTTAGCTTGTTTGTCGCACTAGAGCCGACCAAATGCAGATAAGGCAATATAGTGTTGGCGCTAGCGCAAAGTCTAACATGCTAAGCTGAGGTTCTTCTTCCATGAAGCAGCTCTGTTGTCCTCCATCCATATTTTCAGTTCCAGACTGAGTCATTTCTACCTTCTCCTCTCTGTCAACGCTCTCTGGTTTCATTTAAAAGAGTCGATCATTAGATATTGTCCAAGATTAACCTTCAGGGTGGATATAGCTCGCTCACACCGAGGACCTACCCACATCATCATTTACCCAGAATGCTTTGCGTAAAATAAAATGGCTCCATCCGTGTTAAAATATATTTTTAAAAATTTACAACTTAACAGCCTACAGTATTTTTACAGTCTTTATTTTACAGTTAAATATATATGTTTATCAAATGAATCTAATGTTACAACCAGGGAGCCCTTTGGATGGTTGGGTGTGTCCCTGATGTCCTCTGACAAAAGACACTTTGGACAGCAGTTTATCATTAGCCAACACAAAGACACATGAGAGCCATGCACAGTCACACTTAAAGGTATTTCGAACCACTAATCAACCTTGGTTCAGTCATTTCACCAGTTGTTACCTAATATACCATAGGATCAATAAAGTATTTTTGAATTGAATTGAATTGAATTAACATGTTGCCTGTTAAAGGTCTTTACTAGGTGACAATGAGTCCAGCTACATGTTTTTTCTTTTTTTCTGTTCTTTTCTTTTTTGACTCTGAGCAAGGCCTGCAGGATTAGGCTGAGGGGTCAATAAAAAGCGTAGATGACTTATCTTCCTTACTTATTAGTAGCATTAAGTTTAACTGGTCAACCAGTTGAAAAGACAATCTGTTTAGCTGCTGACCAAAGATTTAAAGTGGAACTAGTGATTGTTACAGCCAACATGACATTAACTGGTCAACTAGTGACTATTTTAGCCTGTGCAAGGTGGCCTAACTAATAAACATGTTAAATATAATCAGTTGAGTCTTTTGTTCCACTTTAGTTCTTCTTGTTAAAACATGATACTAGGCCATAACAAAGAACCTGAAGAAAGCCATGCATGCACAGGGGCATCACGACTTTACATAGAAAATTATCAGCTGACATTTGAACTTGAGACACTTTTTTCTTGTAAGGCACTGAGAGCTGCAGCTAGACAAATAAGGTTTTTGCCAATATGTAGTTTTAAAGCTGATTGAATAATGAATCAACAGAACTGTTCAAGTCAAAACAGGCAAAAGAAAATCTAAAAAAATGAGCTAAATAATAACTAAAAGTTAATATCAGAAAAAACATTTCTCAAAGCTAATATTAGAAAAACAGTAGGTAAAATCAGCAGAAATATCACTGAGAGCTAAATGGATGAAAAAAATCTAACATTAGGCAAAATTGTGGCAAAAGCTACAATTAGCAAACAGCTAAAGCTAAAATTAGCAACACAATAGCAAAAACTGACACTAGCAGTGTGATGGTTAAAATTAGCAAAACAATATCTAAAAGCTGAAATAAGCAAAACTATAGCGATCAGCTAAAGTTAGCAACACAGTAGCTAAAACAAAAAATAGCAATGCAGAAGCCAAAAGTAACAATAGCTGAAAGCTGAAATAAGCAACCCTGTAGCTAAAAGCAAAAATGTGCAAGTCAGTAGCTAAAACTAAAATTATCAATGCAGTAGCAAAACAATAGCTAAAAACTGAAATAAGCAAAARTGTAGCTAAAAACTATATMAGCAACACAGTAAGAAAAACTGAAATTATCATTAAGATTAGCAAAACAATAGCTAAAAGCTGAAATTAACAATGCACTGGATAAAATTAACAAATCTGAAATGAGCAAAACCAAAGCTGAAAGCTTGAAATTAGCAAAACATGAACTTGAAAAAAAAAACTTATGCAATTTATTTGTACAAAAATTATTTAATAATAATAACCTCAAACCTGACAGCAGTGATCATCTGAGCCACTTTAATCATTGGACATTTTGTCTACAACTTACAATTATTATTATTACTATTTTTGTCAGGTAAAAAAAAAAGAAGGAGAAATGAAGGAGAAATGTTTATATTTTATACAAGTGCTATTGTGCATACACAGACCACACAGGCTTGGGAAGGGAAGAAGTACAGGAGCTACTCTGCAGTAGATCCTGTGAATAACTCATTATCATGGGCAGAGAACACAAGACGTTGTTGTGAATTGTCCTTCTGTTTGTTTACAACTGGCCTTGTAACAAGTAGCATCCTCAGACATTAGGCAGCAAAATGAATTGATACGCTCACACCACTCACAGTGGGGACACTCATCCTGGGAGTGCGGCACAAGTTGTGTTTTCTTCTGTGACAGACATTAGTCTCTATTGATACAAATTWGTATTCTATAGTTTTGTTTGTTTTTCAGACCAAGACTTACAAATATTAATTACGCACCACACAAAGATAAAACTGAAGTAAACTGATGTGGTTGTTTCACCTAAAAATAATTTTATTTTCCAGAAACACCAGAAGTCCATCGCCACTTTTTTGAAATTCATGAACGGATGACACCGTTTCAACTCATCTACCAAGAGGAAGGTGATGAAAGAGTCTGGAAAAAAACAAAAAAAACAAATTTAGAGCTAAGTTTCAGGATGGAAATGGCTGAATCACATTGCCTGCTTCCTCTTTTCAGTGGCTGCACTTGATGAGTGACATTAGCAAAATTTCAGCTTGTGAAGGCACAATGAGGTTAGCTGTGATTTATGTTCTGTCTGCTTTCTTCCCTTTCTGTTTCCGTGAAAGATTCGGGGATTTAAACAACAACATGACAAAGGCTTTATTTGAGTAATCCATTTTCCAGTGGTGTCGTGTTTTTACAAGCAACAACTCAAAAGAAAGATAAAACAACGTTTAGTATTGGGAATAGAAACAACACCTTGTAGAGCTTTTGAACGAGGAACTTGTGGAACAAATGTTAGAGTCTTTCATGCTTCAAAGCTCAACTATTAACTCTGTAAAAGTTCTGCTACATTTGATTACAAATGATAACAAGTAAAACTGAGACAAAAACAAACTTTCGTTAAAATTAATGCACTTCATCATAAAAGAATATCAGCTCATCTACATACAGAGAATATCAAACCAAATGATTGTTGGAACATAAAGTACTGCATGTTACAAGTCTCTCTTACACTTTGAAGTAGAGTTCTAGAGAAATTATGAAAAAAATATTACCTTATCTGTTGTAGAAATCTCTTAGAACAAGCTCAGTTTGGAGAAATAAGCCAAGACCAAAGTCAGTTCCTGATRTGATTCATGTGAACATATTTCAGTTTTTCTTTACACATTTATTCCAGTCCAAACYGCCACCGCAGCAAGCTCAAACATTTTTGTGGAGCCTGTGGCACTTTGAACAGGATTATCACTGAAACGACTGTATAAAGMTTTAAATAACAGCATTTGAATGAACTGCAAAGAAATGCTGAAGACTGGAGTTGTTTTAAAAAGACAAAATCTGCTTCAGAAGTCAGCCCACTCAAATCGAGTTCACAAACTAATATTAGCTCGTTTGCTTGGACTCACTTCCCACAGTGGATCATTGGAAGCCATTACACTTTCCTCACATCTGTATTTATAGGTATTTATAGGCTAGAACCAGAAGCAAAAARTAGTGATTCAAATTGTAACTATCCATGTTATAATAAACAGACGATTGAACTGGTTTAGTGTTCTGGACAAAGGCTAGCTAGACTTTATGCTAAGCTTAGTTTGGTTTTCCTCTATTTGACTCGTTGAAACAATCTCTCCTTTATTTTCTCACCTCTGTGCATTAATAATAATTCCCCAAATGTTCGTTTTTCCGAAGTATAGTTTGTATAGATCATTTTAAACATAAAATATTTTTAAAGAGAACATTTAATGCAAAATCTATTTTTTAGCCCTTAAATACATTATGTTGTGTTTGGAGTCTGTAGCAGTGCAGAAAAGCTGAATAATCTCTCCTGGTACTGTGTACATACTGTATCTTGTATACATATTTTTCAGTTCATTCAGTTTTCTCTGTTGTCTATTTTTTTTTAACAATAACATTACAGTATTTGCTGCAAATCTGCTAAAAAGGTCATAGACCTCCACCATACCAATTTACAACAATTAGAATCTGTGATTCATTCTCCTCTGGCTCCAACACGTAACGGTGTATTCACACCTGACACATTTGGTCTGCTTTAAATGGACCAGAGTTTGTTTCACCCTGTTGGTCCGGACCTTTTATACTGGTGTGAATACACTCATGTGAACCCTGGTGCGGATCAAACAACCGGACCAAGACCCATTTTTGAGGTGGTCTCAGTTCACTTCCAAACAAACTCTGTTGTGGTTCGCTTCTGGTGTGAATACAGACCGTACTCAAACTGAACCAACTACAGAAAACATGCGCCTTTTTGGACTGAAGGGCTCGACACACGGGAGGCGACYTCGCTCGCTCTCCATTCATTTCCTATGGAGCCTGTGRGGTGAGGCGACAATRMCTTGCCCTCCTCCAGCTAAGCGACCGCGAAAATAGTGCATGTGAAATTTCGCGCTTGTACAAGTACACGTGCACACGCGAGCTTGCGACGCGACATATGAAAGTTGAAAAATGTTCAACTTTTGTCGCTGTCGCTTAGCGTACAACCAATCAGCGAGGGTTTCATTGACTGACCAATGAGAGGAGAGTATGCTACACACTGCAGTTAGCTAACACTTTCACCAAGTGATTACTAAAAAGCTTTGTGGGAATTTATTGGCACCAGGGTGAAGTTTATGGTAAGTTTTTCCTCATAAAAVTGTATCTTGATGTGTGTTTGTTTTTCAWTATCATTAGCATCGCAAGATTTGTTTAGTTTACACGTCCGTAATGCACACCCGCCTTCAGAGTCAAGAACCAATCAAATWTRGTGAAGACAAGCGACCTGAAAGCGCGATTCGCAACGCTGCAATCGCTATCGCGTCCCGTGTGTCGGGTTTCACCCTGGCTGCGATGACAGCCGTTAATCGCTGTGGTTTGTTGCTCCCCGTGTGTCGAGCCCTTTAACGAGCCACTGTCACTAATGCTAACACTGTGCTACAAAAAACAAGCCGTTGTGGGTCAGGGAACACGGAGCAAATCTTCTTCTTTAGGTTGCAGCACGCATTTGACAATGCTGTGCCAAAATTAAGACGTTTATCATCGCAAAACCGTGAGCTGCTCATGACATTCAGTTGTATTAACATCATCTTTATTTCTGGATCTGTGCTCTGTCCTGCCCCCGTCATTTCTGTCCAATGGGATCAATGACGTCACCTGTTCATAAATTATAGTCCACTTGTCAAAATCACAATGTGAATGCAAACCGCACAAAGAAAAAAAAAAGTCCACTATTTGTTCCGGACCAAACAAGTGGACCACAGGACTTTCCTGGTGTGAATACACCCTCTGTTGTTCACATATTGCAATCATTTTTGCAGTTAACATGGCCAAAAGGGGTGAAGGTGGGGTGTGAAGTGCCTCATTTGCATTTGAAGAGACAGCACCAAAGCGAGTTGCTATCAGACACATCAGAACATGGGTGAAGAAGTGGCCCTGTGGCGATAAGCAATAAATCAAATAATTGCACAATAAATAGTTTTCATTTGCCTGCTTGTTTGTTTTCTTCATGCCTCTCTCTGTTCTCCTCTTTAGCGTAGGTCTGTGAATTTTGGCGTCAGGTATTTACCAGGGAAAATGAAGGATTTGAAAACACATGTCCCCTTTAAATAAAGCTTTGGCAGCTAAACTCCTATTTTTTAAATACTTTTTCAAAATGGGTGGATATTTAAATGGTGCAGCACTACTTTTAGTTTGTGGAAGTAGTTCACAGATTTATCCACAAGAAGCAAGTAAAGCTCATGTTTTTGACATTTGTAGATGCAACACTGCAAAATGGCTAATACTCCGAATTCACGCCTTTATGATTAGTTAAACTACAAGATTCTCTGACCAAAAGTCACAACTTGTTGAGCTCCTTATTTGTAGTAAGTGAGACATGATTGTGTCACACCAGGAAGTTCCTTTATCTTTGAGTCCTTTAAAAAGACCTAATTCCTCAAAAAGCAGCAATAGTCAAATCGGGAACTTCGGTTCAGAAACTAGAAAAAAAAAAAGGTAAGAACTGTTTTCTTATTTCAAATATTTGCTCTGCTCTGTAATCATTTTTTAATTAATGTTCCACAAATTTTGCTTCCACTTAAATTCTAAAGTGTTTTAAGCTAATAGTTATTAATCAGTGACTGAGTAAGTGTGCAAATGCTTGACCTTACATTTCCTCATCCTCACAATTAACAACACATCGGCATTATGTCTGAGCAGCTCAGTAATCTGTTTTGTGGCCGACTGTAAGGAATTGGCTTAGTGTGGTAGCCAGAAGATCAAATCGAACKTACGGTTCACGATAGAAGGAGAACAAATTACCATTTTTAACACAAGATAATGGGACAGATTTCCTTTGGACACATTAATTCAACAAAGCTCTGTGACTGGGTCTTGGTGTTTCGCCAAGAAAAGTTACTCAGTGCAGTAAATGTGTTGTGTGTGCTTAAGAAAAGCATGAGCAACAGCCAGCAACGTGCTGCGGCAGCATGTGTGAGAGGATGCACAACTACTTTTTAAATGTTTCATGGCATTCTTTAAAAAAAAACTTATTTTAAAAATAACTGCTCATGAGTTATGGGCAGGTTATAATTTACTTTTTATTGCAGCTGCTGGGGAGAACTTTCTGCTAAAATCTGCTTGTATAACCTTGAGACTGACTAACTTGAAAGTAAGTCTATAAAAAAGGATTTATTTTCAGTTTGAGTCTGATCATAATCTTGTAAATTAATAATCAAAAATATGGAGTCACATGAAACAGAGCAAAACCACTTTTGTTTTTTATATACACAATTTAAAAGTATCTCTAAAATAGAAATATGTTTATTTTTTTATTTTACTTCTTAACTCATTAAATGATAAAATATGATTACAGTAATTGCATTTCATATATATTTCTTTTTGGTTATAAGCTTCATCCAACTAGTGGTACTTGAACAGCAGGATGTAAACACTTTTATTCTTAACAAACCTTCTTTCTGTGGCATGGTTGTTAGCAGTCAGTATCTTACCTGCAGCAGACAGCTGTTTAATCAATCCCAGAAACAGACAAATTTATTAACAGCTACTCAAACTGGGCCCAGGTCCACAGTGGTTTTGCCATCTTTAAACTACCCGTGGCAATCACAACAATTCTTTTAAACATTATTGTTTAAACTTTTACATAAAGTCACTTTTGCAGTTATTTATTTTGAGGTTTKTATTTATTTGCATTTTGGCAGTGTTTGGTGCGCAACGTCATGTTGAGAACCTGAGAAATGTTAGACATAAGTGACCCAAGTAACTTTCTGATAAATAATCTTAGATCTTTAATACATACATACARAWATACAGGGGTTAGACAATGAAASTGAAACACCTGGTTTTAGACCATAACATCCCTTTCAGACAGCTTCCTCTCTGCATCCACAGTTAATCCTGTTGGATGTGGTTGGTCCTTCTTGGTGGWATGCTGACATTACCCTGGATACTGTGGCTCTTGATAKATCACAAAGACTACGTTCACTCTTAATGCTCAATTCTGACTTTTTGGAAAAATCTGATCTTTTGGTGTGAACGTTCACATTACATTTTAAATGTGACCTGCATCAGACTCCAGTGTGAACYCTACACAGCACTGATGTGACCCACATGCGAAGTAAAGGACGTGACGTCTCATTCAGCCGGCTTGTTTGTTTACAGAGTTAGRATGGATGCTACTTTTTGCACGTCGAATCTGAAGTTGTTTAATCAGAGTTGATTAAATAATCATCTGGCATACTTGTTTAGTTCAGTGTTTATATCTGAACCTGCCTCTGACTGGATGCTCCGGTGAAGCATTTTATTTTTGGAARGAAACAACGAGCTGGAAATAAAGTATCGACTGAGTAACTTTAGGATCGACACCCACCGAGACCCAGGCTGGACGTCATTATTATCATACTATCTACATGGAAAATGAAAAGTAAAAAGATGAAGCAACTGGACTTCTGTTTGGAGCTGTAAACACATGGAGCTACTGATTTAAACAGCGAGACTTGAGGTTAGTGTCTTATCAATCCTTCACCCCCACCTCACTGATGAAAAAGTCAGATGAATGTGACATGAATGTTCACACTGCAGTCACTTTGAAAACATCAGATATATATCCGATTTAAAACCACATACTGAAACGGCCTGGGTCGGATTTGAAAAAATCGTATTTGTTGCGTTCAGACTGTCATAAAAAATCAGACATGGATTGCATGGAGCAAAACTATCGGATTTGGGTCACATTTTCCTGCAGTGTGAACAAAGCCAAAGATTTGCTGTCTTGGTCACAGATGCACCAGCAAGACGTGCACCAACAATTGGTCCTCTTTTGAACTCTGGTATGTCACCCATGATGTTGTGTGCATTGCAATATTTTGAGC
>NW_013952460.1:804312-806829 GCF_001266775.1 Austrofundulus limnaeus
TGTGTGTGTGTGTGTGTGTGTGTGTGTGTGTGTGTGTGTGTGTAAATATATAATTTTAATGGTCATATGAACAACACAAAAAACTGAGTTTTTAATTTTTAATTTAATTTTAAAGAGGTTTTAATGGCCTTCAGTCTGAACAGCTATTAGCTGTGCTCCCCCGTAACATCTCATTGATTATCTAAACTAGGGGTCCCCAAACCTTTTCCTGTGAGGGCCACGTAACTTTTCCCTTCTCTGATGGGGGGCCGGGGTCTGTTTGTAACAGAAAAAGTGTGACGGTCACAGGAGTGCCTTAATCTAAACATTTCTTGTTTTCCAAGAAACCAGGAAATAAATAATAATACTGTTAAAGAAATAAACAACAGTATTTATGAAATAAATAATAACCAAATAACCCTCTCTGGGATCTTTGCAGAAAAGAAAGTCAGGAAATGAATACAACCATCTGTGAAATGAATAATAACCAAATAATCTGTGACTCGGGACTGGCAGCGCACATTATTTTCTGTATTTGACKGTTTTTTTTACACATTGATGGAAAAATCTTAAGGCCTCCGTATTTTTAACAGATTGCAATAAACACCTCTGACCTCCAAAGTCTGGAAGACTTAATGAATAAGTCAGGCGAGRGTAGAAAAAAATTCAACCAGGCTTCACAAGACGGCTCTGTGGCATCACACTCACACACAGAGACWTTTTCAGCTTTATGCACAGAGTAGGTCTACARGGAGGTGTCTTATTTAATCTAAAATAAATACAAAAATTTCCATTTGATCATCATCTCAGATCTAGACACCACACTGAATGCACCTCCAGGGGCTGACAGCGTATTGAAGAGTTAAAGGACAGGAGGCTTTGAGGTGCGTCTGTGAGGCGCAGCTGAACCAGTGGTGCAGCACGAGCGCATGCTACAGGATTTCCTCCTGCTAAAGCAACAGATTGTGGGATTTGGAAATAAAGTCTTGCTAACTTCTGATCACTTCGACTGGAGAAATGTTTTCTGGTTTTAAAACTTTGGCTGAACTGGTGCTTGTTATTCCAACGCCTGCAGAAGTAGACTCACTGTGTGTAACTGGGGAGTTTCTTTAGAAATTATAGACTTTTTATTGCATAAATCAAATCCATATTCTTCTTCTGTTTTTATTTAACAATATTTTTACACACAGTGGCAGCAGCGCATTGTGATTAACAGCAGACTGCATCTCTGCCTTCATGCCTTTCTCTCTCCTCTCTTCCTGCAAAGGAGGCAGAGACAGAAATAAGGAGACATTATCTAATGATGCAAACTGCAGCCACTAAATAATGTTGGTAGATTTATTTATTGTTTGTTTTTTGTTTTACTTTTCGTAAGGTAACTGAGTCAAAAGCGGGACAGTGTGTGTACGTCACATTGTGCGTGTTGGGCCTGGTGTMGGACAGATGCGCTGTTTTTCAGCACCGTGCGCATCGTGCTTGAAGAAATTTATTGGTTACTTACTGATTCTAAAGGCACAACACCATTTTATAGTTTTCCTTTTTAAGTATTGGTTTCTAGAAACTATTGTGTGACTATTGTTGTGCTTTGATTAAAATAGTTTTAGCTACATGTCTGAAGCACCGTGACAAYAAAGGAAAGTTTACGCATATGAAATGCAAAATTTGTCTTATATTCCTCATTATAGAATTAGAACCATGACAAATGCTGTGAGGTCAGCTGATAGCACAACAACAATACTTTTGTTTTCCTTAAAATGTGATTATCACCCATTGTCTCCATATATGTTCCAGAAAATAACTTCTGACCCAAGAAACTCAAATGAATTCATTTAAAAACAAAAACTAAACTAAACTAAATATAAATAAAACAAAATAAAAAAGGTCATATGACTACAAGTAATTATTTTTACATTTAAAGAAAATTAGAAACTTGTGTCACTGGCTCTAAGGGAGCTTAATACTGTATAGACATGAATGAAACTTCTAAAATTCAGAAAACAAAAGAAAAATATCTAAATTAGAACCAGACCTATAAGTAGATTGTTTTTATTCGCTCATCATTTTGATATTTTTTTAAGTAAGAATGCACATCTGTATTTTATTTTTAACTAGATCTATTAGAGGTTCTTAAATATACATACATTATCAAGGTTTTAGTAGAAAATAACCCAGGGCGCAGGCAGATTCAAAGCTCTAAAAAAGTATTTATTAAACAAAAAGTGCTGGCGGGGCAGCTCAAAAAACTCGGCTTGGCATAAAACTCGAAAAACATGGAAGACAGCTCAATGATACGACAGGGAAGTGAAGACAAGACACAGAATATAAATAAATGGGAGACTAATGAGCAAGAACAAGAAACACCTGGGAGAGAAACATGAGGAACAGGTGAGAGTGGGCGGGGCTGGAGCAAAGACAGAGAGGAGGAGGTAAACAGAGAGGGACAAGACAGAAAACTAGAACAGAACAAAAATAAAACACAGACTGTGACATACATACATACATACATACATACATACATACATACATACATACATACAT
>NW_013952460.1:807333-810443 GCF_001266775.1 Austrofundulus limnaeus
TATATATACACACATACATACGTACATATGTAAAGCATCTTTGAGTGTCATATATGAGACTGATTCATTATTATTATTCATTCTACAGTATGTTTAGAGTGAAGCAGGACTGTCGATACTTTGTTAAATTAAATATAATTACCGAGAATATAATACCATTCTCAGGAATTCCAATACCAAGCAAGCAGTGACTTCATCAAGACTCTCTTCTACCATGAAGGACAGCAGTATTACAGCTACATGCATGTAGCCTAGTGTTAGTACACATAAACTGTATTTCCATCTATGATTTTCATGCACACTTTGGAGTATCAAATTTGAAAAGGTTGATGGAAATGGCAAATTTAGAAAAAAAAAAACTTCCTCAGTTTCGCAAAATGTGATTTTTGGATTTTCCAACAAAAGAGTTAATATGCAAAATTGGAGATGGAAACACATTTGCCAAATAAGTTCTGACATATTGAACATTTACCTGACACGACTGATCGGCTTTTCCCGCTATCTGCGTCTTCCCGGATATTTCCATACTGCAAAGAGAATTTCATGTCTTTCTCTACATCTCCAGGCAGCATGTAACATCACCAATACTAGCTGATAACACAGAATAATTACAATATGCCCGATAGCAACATGTTCCTGAAAACGTCTCTCCATCGTCCCGAAATATGTGGTCTCATTTGCGATCTCTACTTCTTGTTTACTACAGCCTTGCGTAACGTCAACATCCAACTAAATTGCACTTTTCGTAGTTTGGTTGATTTGCTACAAAACCAGTAGATAAAAACATTCTTGATTCACATTTCTGTTTTTTCCTCAACATTTTACAAGTTCCCTCAAAATTTGGATTCCAGTTGAATGGAATCATAGCTACAGTGGGAATATGGTCTTATCAGGTAAAGGCTTGGAGAGACCATTGAAGCACATAAAGGTGGAGTTTAGTGGTTTAAGCCTGGACTGCAACTCACACCAACCCTCCACAGGTCATGTGACTCATTGTCAAACCCGATCAAGTCCTCGGAGAAGGACACTGACTGAGAATTGTGTGATTAATCAGAACTTTGTGGGTTTGTTTGTTTCTGTAAAGTTACGTTTTATATTACATGCCTTCTGTTGGAACATGTATTCACACATCTTTTCACAGGAGGTATAGCTTCACAACATTCAGTATTYTTTAGAAAAACACATTAAACATTTGTCCACCACTGTGTAGAATTGATCAGAGCAGTGCTGAGAAGCTGCTGGCTGAGGACATGAGAAAATACAGCCAACATTACAACAATTTCCGTAAAAGCAAGAAAGTCAAACTAAATAAAACAAACAACAATAAATAAAAAAATGTTAACTCTCCATGGAGTTGATGAACAAGAGGAAGTCCGCCTCGGTAGTGTATGATTTATGAAATAGCTTCAGTTATCAACAGAAAAAGCCAATCTTCCTCCAACATCAGCTGAAAATAAACATCCACTCTGACAATCATGTTTGTGTTGATTCTGATTGTTGCAGAAATATGAGGATTTTTCTTTAGAGTGAATAGTCCATGAGAAAAAGACCCATCTACAATAACGTCAGTGAGAGCCAACATCTCACGTCTTGTTGAAGTATAACCAGACTTTATGAACCTACAGCAGAGCAGAGAGAGACTGAGCAAAAAAACATGTTTCTTCTGTCAGGACCCTGGTGGATGACCTCACAAAGCAAAGTAGTCAAAATTACTTCCTCAAGATCACATATTTATTAATTTTTGATTAAGAAAAGCTCATTTTCTTGTGATACCAAGAAAACAGTTTCAAATCAGAATTAAACAAAACAATTTCTTTATAAAATAAATGACTAAATAAATCAGGACAATCATGCTTGACAACTGATTCAAGTTGAAAAAGCCACTTCATGAACATCATCACTCCTCACAGCATAACTCCTCCCTAAGTGTCTTGGGAGTGATACTGAACAGTGGAACTGGATGTGAGACAGGAATCACTCATTTTTACATGATAATCGTTGTGTCACCTTGAGACTAAAAAAAGTGTTTGTTTTGGTTAGATAAAATGGCTTGGTTTATTTCTGATAAATAAAACAATGATGTTGTAGCCCCACCTAAACATCCTACAACCCTAAGAGGCAACAACAATAAACCAGATTTGCTGGCATAACCTTGCCAAACCTCATTGACCTACTTAGATCGGGTCAATGAAAAAGGCCAGACTGATTCTAGAAGATCCTAATCGCCTACTCCGTGGGGAGTTTTGGGTTGKTTTTGTCTGGATGTAGGACCAACAGACTAGAGATCTCATTTATCCCTGCAGCAACCAGGCTTCTAATGTACTGTTATTTTAGTGTTTTAATGTTTGTAAGGTGTGAATGTATGTCTTCTGCCTGTGTGCTGCAGACAGTGTACGGAATCCAGTCACTCAACTAGCAAAACCTTTTTTATCCTGTGATTTTTATAATCAGCAGACAAAGCACAAAAGAACAACAACAAACGCACTATGAAGGGGAGCTAGATAAAGAGGAGAGGTAACATTGTTACCTTTAGTTTGTACCCAGCATGCAAGCTTTTCGTATACCCTCCACCCCTCACCTGTTCCCCAATACAGGGGTTGCAGCCCCCATAGACTGTGGCCCACGTAGGCCACACACTATATGGGATGTAGGGTTTACATGTAGGCTGCATAAAACAACTAAAGAGCTCGACATATGGAGAGCGACAAACTACAGCGATTAACGGCTGTCATCGCAGCCAGGGTGAAACCCGACACACGGGACGCGATAGCGATGGCAGCATTGCGAATCACGCTCTCAGGTCGCTTGTCTTCACGAAATTTGATTGGTTCTTCTACTGCCTCTTGTAAAGTTCACAAAAAAGTGGTGTGTGTATTACGGACGTGTAAACTAAACAAATCTTGTGATGCTAATGATATTGAAAAACAAACACACACCAAGATACAATTTTATGAGGAAAAACTTACCGGATAACTTCACCCTGGCGCCAACAAAATACCACAAAGCTGCCTTTTTTAGTAATCACTTGGTGAAAGTGTTAGCTAACTGCAGTGTGTAGCATACTCTCCTCTCATTGGTCAGTCAATGAAACCCTCGCTGATTGGTTGTAC
>NW_013952460.1:812340-814616 GCF_001266775.1 Austrofundulus limnaeus
TAAGTTGCTAAAATTATATTTAAAAACAAATTCTTTCCAATTATTTTTGTTACTTCCAAAAATATATATATTTTTTCTGTTTAGTTTGCTGACGGTATGAATTCTGGGATATTGTCGGCCACGTAAGATACATGCAGCCTACGTTGTCACAGTTTTTTTCGGACGCATACAGTGTGTCAGCCGCATGAGTAGGCACCTACAAATTAGGACGGCCTACGGTGCAGACGTGAGTGGCCTACAAATTTGCCGTATGTCAGCTGCAGCCCCTGAATTGAGACACAGCCCCTGTTTCCTGTTTTTGGTTTATTTTCATGACAGCGCCYCCCACAGGCCTGGCATAGTTACTACTGCTCTTTAGGTTTTTACGTGGATYAAAACATTTCTAAAAACAATGCTGTCTTTTCAAGTATCTTTTCTTACAAACAAGACCGTTTTGGGGAAAAAAAATTATGTGGACAGTTAAAAAGAAAGTCAAAAATAAGTTTTGCTGTAGTTTTTGCTCACGGGGTCGGGGGGTGGCAGGAGGAAAGGAGAACTGAAGAAGTGGAGTGCATTTATTTCTAGCAGCAGAGCAGGTTGGAAGATGGCTATTTGATTTTATTTATTATTGTTTTACCACAGGCTCTGACATGTTAAATAATTTTGAAACTGAGGTTTTCAAAAAAATACATAAAACTTGAAAAATACGTGAGATTGCTCTGTACATCCGTATACCTACAAAATGATGGGAAATCTGTGTAAATTACGAACAATCTGTACAACTTGACATGCATGAGTTTTGGGTTATTTTACAGTAATTCTGACAAAAAGTTTCCTTTAGTGCAGAGAAATAAAACATCTGAATATAAACAGACAACAAATAAAAAGCAAAAAAGAAKTGAGCTGTTCAGCTTCATCTCAGTCTTTGGTTAAAAACACAAGTAGGACTTAACTGATTGAGGGCACACAAATTTATGCTTGATCTGATTTATGAGGAGTCTTTGCAGAAAACAAACGGAGCTTATTCTTGAGAAGAAAAAAAATCAAAGGCGTCATCACAGCACAACTGAAGAATAGTCTTATCAACAAAACATTCTGAAAAAAATGAAGTGGGTAGTCCATGTAACACTATTTATAAACAAGGGCTGAAAGGATCTTCTTGTGTTGTTGAAAAAAATGTGCAAAAAGTATTCAAGTATTTAATATCTTGTTAAAAATCAACAGAAAAGCACAAAAAGAGAGTGAGGTTCTTTGCGGGCCCTGGAGTTCTGTCTCTGCCGATYTTGGAGTGAATGCTGTGAGGTCAGATTTGACGTGGCAGCCTAATTAGTGCGATTATCCCACAGCTGCACAGGTTGAGAGGATTTCAAGTGGTTTTATCAAAAGGATCTTTTTCTTGGGGAATGCCTCATCCTGGCAGCYTGTGTACTGTTGGCCTCGTTTCAACCTGGGATGTTCAGCTGCTGTCTGCTTCAATAGGCTGCAGAGTCGAGGTCATTAGCAGTTTTTTTTAAAGGCACAAATTTTGCCTCAAACTCGACGGCAAACATCTAATAAGGACTGTGTTAGCACATGCTTCATAATTCTAAACTGGCAAGAAAAGGTGTTGTTGTGGTGTGTTGGTGTTATTGTTCAGATACAAATATGGAATTTGTGATTTGAAGCATCAAAAAGGTTTTTGAGCAACAGATGAAATTCCAATRTGTAATGCCAAAGAGGACTCAGAACATGCTGCAATGAACCCGTAACAAACTGTTACTCAACATTTTCAATCCGTTATGGAGAGTTTTAGTTTCTTGTTTTGGCCTACAGCTGAAGTGCTGCAGTTCAGTTGCACTGTTTAATGATAATTAATGATGTTTATTTATTCATATTTACTTATCGTTATTTAACCAGACAAGACCCATTGAGATTGCAGATTTCTTTTTCAAGGGAGGCCTGAAGGCAACCAATTGCACATGTTTTTTGGGGTGGGAGAAACCAGAGTACCCGGAGAAAACCCACACAAGCACGAGGAGAACACGCAAACTCCACACAGAAAGACCCCAAGTTCGAACCGGGGATCGAACCTAGGACCTTCTTGCTGTGAGACGTCAGTGCTAACCACTGAGCCATCGTGCTGTCATGCTGTTTAAAGCCGCTGAAGGCATTTTGAGAACCAATTCATGCATTTTTATGACCCCCAATGACATTTAGTATCAAACTAAATAACCTTTAGTTGTTATAGGGGCAATATCATGTAAAATTAACTTTTTTGAGTTTTATATCATGTTATAATGTTATACTCTCATTAAAAA
>NW_013952460.1:815734-817110 GCF_001266775.1 Austrofundulus limnaeus
AGGTGACATAGATACTTTATTATGGCATAGTATTTAAATGTATGCCTGAGAAACACATAATATTGCCCCTTTAAGATTTTTTCTGAATCCAGAATAGTTGTAAGCCATTAAATGTAAGTAGAAGTCACCAGTTGTGACATGTCTGCTCTCTGTTCCCCAGAAAAACCTAAACAAATTGGTGAGGTTTAATGGATTCACTGTGTAAAATCATGGCAAAAATAAAATTAGGTTAAAACTAGTTTGTTGRACACAATCAGAGAGAAGCAGGACACCAGCCTGTTCCACATGAGACCAGTGGTGRCCAATCCTGGTCCTCAAGGGCCACGATCCTGCATATCCCAATACACTACAGCCTAATCATATCAAAACAAGTTCAACTCTGAACTGAACAAAGGTTTTGGAACCATCAATAAAGCAACACAAGGACGAAAAAGAAAATCCACAATTGTATAAATGTTCATAATTTAACTGCTGCATGGACATCAGAAAATATAAATGTCTGATTCATAAATGTCTGATGTGATGTTGATATTAACAAATATTACAGCCTGATTTCACCAAGTGCAATCCCTCCGCTCTCAAATTTGAAAGCACTGTATTACTTCTGGTATTGCGTTTCTGTTGGTCTCTCCATCTGCAGTGAAAACAATCTAATCACACCTGCAGCACATGAAATCCAGTGTGACAGTCAAGATGTTTCCGTCTGCTTCAAGATGTGGTTTAGACGTAAAGGCAAAAACCAAAACTCCATAAAACTATGACAAATCTGCTATTGTGCATCTCAGTCGTAGACATACAGGATTATACTAATAGACTATCTTAACCTTCTACCATAGCTGATAGCTGAAGCCAGCAGTAACCGTTTCATCAGAGCTATCATGTATTTTTGGAACCAGCGTCTGGGAGCTAGGAATGTGGGTCTTTAAGCTCCGCCCACTCCCCCCTGCACACTTGGTGTCACATGAGCTTTTTTTTAAACATGAAAAAAACAATAATTACAGCTAAACTTATTAAACAAATAAATACCGTAACTATAAAAAGTATTCACTCCCTTGTATGTTTTATGCTTTTATTGTCATAAATCAATCATGGAGCAGGGCCAGCTCCCAAAAACACTGGACCATGGAGTCTTCCACTTACCATCAGTCTCAGTGGCGTCTCCAGAAAATGGGTGGTGAGTCACTGAAAATCCAGGGGCAGCACCAAAACCAAAACCCATTACAGAATTTCAGGAGATTTGTGATGCTGTTGTCATAAAAACTGTAGGTCACCTGACAGCAAAACAGAAGAGAATCACCTTCTGAGACACATACTGTGGGTCTACTTTAGTTGTTTTTATTTACATTTGATAATTTTATTAAATACATGTATTTTTT
>NW_013952460.1:817872-820931 GCF_001266775.1 Austrofundulus limnaeus
GGATAATATATTTTTTAAAAATATTAACAACCTGTAATAAAATAGGAGTAACGACTTTCTAATTCTTACATTTTTTAAAAATGTAAGAAATAGAAAGTACAGATAACTGTGTAAAAATGTAATGAATAAAAGTAAAAAGTATGCTGAAATATAATTACTCAAGTAAAGTACAGACACTCAAAATAACTACTTAAGTACGTTAACAAAGTATTTGTACTTAGTTACTTTACAACTCTGACCGTGATATTTCATATTTAGCCTATTTTGAGATCAAGGCTTTGTTGATTATGTTAAAATGTTACTGATAATTTCATCCCTAACCTTTTAACCTTTTAACTCCAAAGGCTATAAATGCATTTCTCTCTGTCTTTCATACAACAATAACACATTTTTTCATATAAAAATCTCTGGCTTCACTGTGATTTAAAAATTGCTTATTGCTCTCYGACTTCAGATGGCTTTAAAAAATTGCAAAAGGCTGTACACATGCACACCAGCATGTTGTTTATCGCATGTTTAACTTTGTCCCTCTGTTTGACCCTTTGGATGGGATGGGTGGGTGTCTTCAGTTCTCCCTCAGACCTGCATACCCTGGACAAGCATCATCAAAGTGCCCCCCCCCCCCCTCCAGCCGCCACGTCACAGGTCCAGCTCAGAGAGCAGCTGACGCTCGGCCATCGTCAGGGTCAAAAGCYCAGAGTTGGCTCTGAGAGGTGCACGGGCAACCATCAGCACCGCGGCACACGACCCACCCCCAGGCTGCGTGTCACACCTCCACCTGATGTGAGCCAGAAGTCCATGGAAGTGCTGAAGGTAAGTTCAGTTCCTCTCTGGTAAAAACAAATAAGCAAACAGTGACAGTTTWCTGTGCAACCTGCTGTGATCGAGATCTTCTTTTGGATCTTTGATTCCACGTTTTCAAAAACGAACTTTTTCCACTTTAAGCCTCTCATCTTCACAGTTTTTACTGATTTTATGTCCCGAAATTTCAATGTCAGCYCTTGAGAAACAAGCAGTTTTTTTTAGAGTGGGCAATGTTCAGTTTATYGGGGGGATTATCTCTTGGGAGAATTCTTGTTTCCAGACATTTGGCATGCCACACTTTTAATCCTATTTGCTCCACTACACTGACACATTTTCATTCAGTTGAGAGTTGGTGTGGCCGCATGGAACTTCACGACCTGAAAARAACACGTTTACAGGGTTAAAACGTCTGTACGTCTGATTGTGTCAGGCTTTTTGATGTTTCGCACACACGAGTTAAAGAATAATGTCTTAARTGTTTTATTACAGACATGCATGTGACGTCAGTTGGGTCGATARGATCTGCTTGTGGCTGATGGAAGCATAAGGGAATTGTTGGCATAACTAAATTACACTTCTTTAAAAGCTTTGATCATGTGTTAATATTTAGTCATGCAACACAATTGGACGTTTGGCATGAAAATCGAACCGTGCCACAGACGATCTTGGCATGTGGCTTCCTGTCACCACCTTTATCAACCCTTAATCGCGGTTGCCCTTTTACATGCCACAGTAAAGGAAGCACAGCTGTATTTTAAWGCATGTGGGTAAATAATATAATAAATTGGTGTGTAGCACTTTGTCAGTTAACATGTTTTTCATTTATCAAAGAAAGCCGCCACCCTCCTCCGTTTGCAGACACGCAAAATGATCTTCGYAGAAGCAGGTACTCCAGCAGCACTGCAGGAGCATGAGAGTGAAAACAAAATTTAATGAAGCTACCCATAACTCTGACTGCTGTGGACATCAAGAGTAAAACTAAATTTAGGGGTGAAGACAAAACAAGAACAGGAGTTTATTGTATATTAGTTTATTGTGTATTAGTTATTGGTGCCTTTGACACCAGTGGGGGGGGTGGGCACCACCAGATCCTCAATGGTGACGCCCCTGTTTGGCACAGAGTATAGACTTTGAATTAAAGTTATGCAAAAACAGATGTTGTTTGATTTGATGGCMGTTGCTAATATTCACCCCAATGATTGTAATTTCTGTTTTATTGACTCATAACATGTAATTTAAATAGATTTTAAACTTGATTGGAAGTAATGTAGTCAAAGAAAATGCACCAGATTATAAAATAAATTTTAGTGGGGGGAAAAATACTTTAAAATTACTAAAAGACTGAAAAGCACATGCATGTCATTCACTTGAAAGCCCCTTTGTGAAATAAGATCCAGCTGGACAATGTAAATGTCAACACATCTGTCCTGATAGTTGCCAGAATGAACACCAGTGCAGGACCTCTAAGACYTAAGGGCTACCACAAAGAGACGATATGAAGACTAAGGAACTCTCCACATAGGTCAGAGACAGAGTTGTGCAAGGATACAAATTATCGCCTTTATTCAAAAACTTATCCCAAACTCCAAACATCCTAGAGTATCATTATATCTGTTATTAGAAAATGGAAAGATAATGCAACCATAGCAAACCAGTCAAGAGAGGGTCACCATCCAACTATCATGTGTGGGTAAGGAGGGCATTAATCAGAGACACATCCAGGAGGCCAAAGCTAACTGATGAAACACGGCAGTTTGTCTGGAGAGATGGGAGGATTTGTTCATAGAACCACTGTAAGCTTCATAGAGCTGGACTTCAAGAGAGGATGTTGGGGAAAAAGCATTGCCCCAAGGAAACAAAGAAAAATGGAGACCAAGTGGAATCTGCCAAAAGATATTGTGAAGACTCAAATATGTGGAAGAATGTGCTGTGGTCAGATGAGACTAAAATGTAATTTTTTGTTCATTGAACACAACACCATGTCCGACCTCTAATACTGAGAACATCAACCTCACAGTAAAGCATGGTGGTGGCAGCATCATGTAGCACAGATGATTTTTCATTGATGGAGAAACTGGTCAAAGTTGAACTGATTGATGGAGCATTGTAGCAAAACCATTGAAGGTGAACTGTTTGAATCTTCAAAATAACAATTCTTTTGTCTAAATTTAAAGATGCACGACCCAAAATTCATTGTTCTGTTTCATAAGTCAAAACAATGAAATGTCAACCCACATTACTATTAAAAATTATAC
>NW_013952460.1:821683-825747 GCF_001266775.1 Austrofundulus limnaeus
ACACACACACACACACACACACACACACACACACACACACGCAAAGAGACAACAAAGAGCAAAACAAAAACAGGAAGTAAGTAAATTAACAGAAAATACCCAGATCTTCTCAAACATTCATAATACCCAAGTAAACACATAAACACACTCGCTGGTCTTTAGGTCCAACTTGCTAGTTCTGGGTTGGACCTCCAACCCCCTTTGCTTGTAGAATTGCATTTATTTTTTATGTAGCATGGATTAAACAAGGTGTTGTAAAAAATATTCCATGAGATTTTGGTCCATTTTGACATGATGGTGATATAATTGTTGTTATTTCAAGAGAAGGGATTTAAATAAATTTGGTGTCTGATTAACTGAACTTTAGATACAGTTTTATATTTCACACTTTGTGATTATTTATAGTTATTTACTTTAAACGGGAAGAGAATCAGCAAGTCTCTACTCAATGCGTCCATCTGTCACTATAAACAAAGAACTGTTTGTTGACTTTCTGACGTAAAAGATACCGCCCCCGGGGGTGTGACCAGGGTGTTTGAGTTTTTTATTTTCATGTAAGGCTTGAGACGAGAGGAAGTCTTTAGCGTAGCCGGCAGCAGAAGAAGTCATTGTTTTGGTTCTGATAAGACTCAGGGCCTTGCACACAGACAGTGGCTCTGAGCAATGAGATGGAGTTTTTTAGAGCTTTGGTTTCCTACGCATTTATTCTGCCTTCCAAATTTTTATCCCATTTTCTCCCTATAGTTTTATGCAGTTGCTGCATGGTCTTCTGCTGGTGTAGCTTTTCTGCTTCAATGTTGTAAATTGTTGAAAAATGAAAGTTACGTAAACCCTTTTCTTCTCTGTTTTGAAGTAAAATCTGAACTTCAGCAAGTCCTCTTTACCACTTCTAGATGTCTAAATGTATTGAGCTGCTGCCATGTGATTGGCTACAAGRAATATAACCTCATGAATTGGACCTAATGAAGTTAACAATGGGTAATTGCACTGCCTGGACAAAAATAAAATAAAATAAAAAGTAAAAACAGGTAACAGCCTCTCATTGGATAAGAGTTCCCAAATGGTAAGCAACCATGTCGAAAGACAAAGACACATTATGTGGTCGTGATGCATCAAGCAGAGAAGATTGCTAAAACTACTAAAATCAGGTTAAGATTTGTAGAAACTGGGAGGACGATGGGAAAATATCTTTTTTGAGGAAGGAATGAGGTGGGTGGGCCCCTTTTTGGCCAGGCAGTGTATTTATTTATGACTGTGATAGCTTTGACACAAAACTACAAAGTCAACTGTTGTTTGAGAAAAAGGCTAAATTTATTATGGACATGTTGCTAATAAAAAGTATAATAAAATTAAAAATAAAACAGCAAGAACTGACAGTACTATGAAAACTGCTTCTATTATTAAGAAGTTACGGTGGCCCAGAGGTATCTGGTGAAGTCTGAGGAATGAGATCACAGGACACCATTTTCTCCAGGTTCTCTGGCTTTCTCCCACAAACAAAAACTGACTGCATGCTGGCGTGGTATTTACAGCTCTGAAAAGAAATAAAACATAGTTTCCCTGTATTTGGTAGAAAGCATTCTACCAAGTGTTGATTTCTGAACTCTTCCTGAGTTAAAACATTAGTATTGTTGTTTCTAAATGAATATGAACTTGTTTTCTGTGAATTATTCGAGGTCTGAAAGCTCTGCATCTTTGTGGTCATTTTGACCATTTCTCATTTTCTGCAAAAAAAAAAAAATACTAAATTTTTGCTTGAAATTTCTGAGGCTTGTTATCAGTAGTTCATAGAATAAAATAACAATGTTCATTTTATTCAAACATATACAGTATAAAGAGTAAAATCTTAGAAACTGATCATTTTAAAGTGGTCTCTTCATTTTTTCCCCAGAGCTGTATATTGGACATTTCCAAGGTGAGTTAAGACTTTTGACCAATAATTGCTGGCAAAGTCCTTCATCTCGAACACATTCTCACTCCCGACTCATCAACATATTGACGCTTTTCCAAAGTTCCCTCTGCGTCTTGTTTTGACGTGTTGGGTGACCCCCTCGTGTCAGTCCTTGCTGCCCGCGGCTTTTCCAGGTTGCGCCACCAGGGGTCTTTGGGTCGGGGGTCTGAGGTTAACATGAGGGATCAGGATAATTGGTTAAGTTTAGGTACTGGGGTCAGGGACAGGATGTCTACAGTGAATATTAGGTAATTTTAGGCTTTGGAACACATAGTTCACGTCAATTTTCAACATTTTCTAAAAATGGTTATTTTTAGGTATCAGGGTTGACGGTTAATTTTAGGTACTAGGGTCAGGGACAGGATGTCTAAAGTGAATAAAGGTAATTTTAGGCTTTGGAACATTAGTTTTGTGCATTTTCTACACTTTCAGAATTTTTTTTTTTGGTTCTAAGAGCAATTTAATCAGCAAGGGATCACTTTTATTTTGGGTAAACATTCCTCCAGTGCAAAATGAATGGACACAAGAAGAGACTCTCAGTCAGTGAATGTTGATTTGAACCATAATTATGCTATCATTTATTTTACAAATCATACACTTTCAGAAATTATGACAACAGATCCCGCCTCATCTCGTCAAAAAAAAATGACGCAAGGGGAGTACCCGACGCATCAAAACGGGATGCAGAGGGAACTTTGGAAAAGCGTCAATATGTGACGACTCAGGAGTGAGAATGMGTTYTCATCTCCTATCACCCTGAACATAAWAGCAAAACCAGAAAATGAATTAATGACAACCTAATGGTTTGTGTATTCAATAACCACCCTCAAAACACAAATAACTTCACTATAATCAGGGATTAACATAACTGGTATAAGCAACACACTCTTTAGTATTTCTGCATGGGAACCAAGAGACTGTTGTTCTGGAATGCTGTAATGCTGAGGCTCGTTTGTGAGCTAAAGCACTGACACTGATTTTGTTAGTGGGCTGCAGTAACCCAATGACGAGGCAGTACTGATCTTTTGTAACACATGCAGAAGTGCACATGTGTACCAGTTTTGTACATCCCTGATTATCAAGGTTTTACTGATCCTTCATTTGAAGTGTGTGAGTGTACTTTTAATTAGTTTTGTGTTTGTTTTCCTTAAAACCAGAAGACAAAATGGTCCTATGTTCAATTTGGGTTTTGATTTGAACTGGAATTTTTATTTTATTGTTTTCTCCACAGTGAAATCAAAGACTTAAACTTCATTTAATGGCCTCAAGAGACTTTAAAATTAATCTGATTTGTTTCACGTGCAGTTGTTAGTGGTTGACTCTGACCTTTGCTTTCAACTCCAGGCATATTCAGCTGAATAACGCTGTATCTATGTGCTCTTTATTTTCTGGGTATGCTCAAACTGAACTGCAGTTAAAGTAAAAGAGAGACCCTTTTGTTGGATAAACTCAGAGTACACCTAGAGCTCTGTTCTCACTTTTCAATACCAAGTAGATCCTTAATGATAATGTTATCAAAGAAAAGGCAAGTTTTACAATCCTCTGATATTTATTTTAAGTCTCATTTTATTCAGGCATACACATCAGCTGTCAGTTATGACAGATCATGCTTAGTCATGCTTAAACCTTTACCCTTAAAGAGATAAAACAAACTGCAGTGTTCGCTTTGATTAATTTAACATTTTCATCCCATTTACAAATTTGATAGCATATCTCCACACCAGCTGTGATTACGCGGCTCTGTGTTTAAGTGACTAAATTAGCCACTATTATCTTAAACAAGTGCATGTCCCTAAACCCACAGTGGCCGTACAATGGGCCTCATGCAAGAACCGTTCGTACGCACAGATTTGTTCTTAAGTTGTGCGTACGAGTGATTTAGGAGAATTTGTGGCATTCACCACTGTTTTCATATTCTAAGATTTTTTTCAGATACGAACAAAATTCACGAGTGGTCAAGACCTGTCGTATATTTTACGAACAGTCAGTCTGCTGTTATCCAGACGGGTTTTCTTCACTAATAACTTTATATTTCATTAGTTTGAAGGTATTTTGAGTTGAAAATAAATCACACTCCATAATTATGTTGACAATAAGTTATTCTGCTTGAATT
>NW_013952460.1:827982-839744 GCF_001266775.1 Austrofundulus limnaeus
CAAACCCTTTGTACGAACAAAAGTAAGAGAAATTTAGGATAAGAATACGAACATGTTCTTGCATGAGGCCAAATGTGCCTACTTCTTGGAAGAGGATGTTACGTTCTTGCTAAGCTAACCAGCAGCCTCAGGGTTGGCAGCAGTGAAGACATGTCTTTGTGCTAAGCTCCTCCTCATGATGAAGTGGTCTATCTCAGCTGGAGCTGCAGACTGTAGAGACGTGTTGCTGAGGGCATTAGGCAAAGGAGCAAAGTGTGTTCCCTTGAGGCACCGATGGACCTCAGCACATGCTGGCATTGTTGAACTCAAAGTCATTTTTCTTAATCTCCTCACTTGTTTGACTCTCTTCATTGAATTTTATCCTTCTGGGAAATAAATATTTGCTCTGTAGTCACATGTATTGTGTTTTCTGCATAACTTAAAGAGGTTAAAATGGAAAAAAGTTAAAATTAGGTTAACATGAAGTAAACCCTTTTTCTTTTTCTTTCCTTTCTTTCTTTTCTTTTTTTTTTTTTTTTTTTTTTTTTTTGAAGGCAGCTAGTGCGGCGTGATCTCCGTCCATTCTTGTCAATGTTTTGACTTGGACATATTGGGGTTTTCCATCCGTCTATTATCTTCACCTGTTTCTTCCTTTCTGGGTTGAGGGCACTGGTGCCCACATCCAGGGCTCACTGTGCGAGGGGTGGGGTACACCGTACACAGGCTGTAAGTGCTGCACACAGACAACCAACTGTTCACACTCTCATTCACACCTAAGGACAATTTAGAGTTGCCCGATTATCCTAACATGCATGTTTTTGGTCTGTGGGAGGAAACTAGCCTGGTAAAAACCAGACACTTGTCCTTCACTTTGCTTCGTACGAGGGTCTGGACTCACTGGTATAGAGAAGCAATTCTTGCTGGAGGCGTGGCCTCTGCTGAAGTGTTTTGCTATGAAGGAGGCTAAGCTAAGAAGCTAACCAGAAATCACGTGTGCTGTAAACAACCCTACTGAGAGGAGAAAAGTATCGAGCCTAACGAGACGACTGTAAATGAGAGCTGCTGCTTTGTCAGAAAAATTTAATTTAATTTGGAAGCCTTACCCCCAATTTACATTACATGCGTCTCAGCTCTGCGCAGCGCAGCGCAGCGCAGAGCTGTGCATTTCAAGTCCAGTTTACACTACCTCCGCTCCGCTCCGGTCCGACAGACGTGCAGGAAGGAGATTGCGCGATAAATTCAGTGATAAATGTGGAAGTCACAGCAAAAAATAATTAATTCTGTGAAAGACGAACTCCAAACACAGCTGAAAACAACGATATAAAGGCTTTTGGTATCTATGTTGAAACTGTCTCGCTGTCGTCTTTCTGAAACTTCTAATTTCAAAATAAAATCCACGTGTTTCGTGTGTGTACACATATGGTTCATGCTACATGTTTCCATCTGCTTCCCAAACAGAATGATACAATCTGACAGCATTTGTGTAGAAATATATCCATATATTTATTAATATAGCTGCAATTTCGACATTATTTCGACAAATTATTCTGCTGTCTTATTTTGAAAATATGGATGTTGTGCTCATTTCTTTTCCTGTTGGTCTTTAAAAATTGACTCCGGCGCTGCTCCGGCGTCCGGCAAAAATAGGATCTGTTCTAATTTTGACGGATCGCCGTCCGCTCACCGCCGCCCTGCGCAGCCAGTGTAAACACTCTCATTGATTATAATGGGTGCGTATTTGCTGCGGAGGTCAGACCAGAGCGGAGACGGAACGCAAGTAGTGTAAATTGGGGGTTATCAACACGGACTGGCTTCCTTCACTTCCTCCACTGCCATTGCTAACTAACTAGCAGACACTGCACAGAAAATCGACGTTCTCTACTCTGATTGGTCCGGCTAAAAATCTGCCAGCAAAATCCTTGTTAATGGGAGAAATCCCAGATGGAGAAGTGAAGGGAAACTAGAATTGAGCGGAGCTGCATAGGAAGGCAAGGGCCAGGCTAACCAGAGTACCCAGGGAAAATCCACACAAGCATGTGAACATGCAAACTCCGCACCCTGGACTGAACCCAGGACCTTCTTGCTGTGAGGCACCTGTGCTGACCACCGATTCATCGTGCTGCTCAAAAAAAGTTTGAAATAGTAAGGGTAGGATCACACTGGACTGGAACTGTTGACAACTAGTTGGCAACTCAAAATTTCACAATCTCACTGGATTCTGTCAAATTTTGAAAGGTCTGCTTTTTAAAAACACACTTTGTATCGTCATTGCAGCATGTTCCCATGCAATGACAAAATTTGTGCTCTGCATTTAACCCATCACATGTGAGACAAACCCAAGTGAAGCAGCGGGGCAGCTATGTACGTAAGTTCCCAAGTGGGCATGGCAGTTTTGCTTGTCCTAAGACAACTGTCCCATCAGTGCACTACAGACCCCACATTTGAAATGAAGATGAGCAGATTTAGATCCTTTTTTTAACAACTCTCATCAGTTGTAATTTCGACATTCAGGGCTGGAGGTGTGGATGTCTTGGAAGTAAAGGTTCTAGAGCTCTAGAATGTATAAAAACTAAATAGAGAAGGGTTCAGGGTGGGTAAAGGCCATTCAAACCAGCAAAGTTGTCTCTCATTGATGTAGCAGCGTGACAGAAAATGTGTCATCTTGTGCACAGAGCTGCATCACCCACCCTTTCTCAACACAAGGCCCAGGCCTCCTTTGTATATGCTGTTCACAAAAAAGTCTCCAACAGCCTCAGTTTGGTGAGATACCACCCTAACAAAACCTGTTTTAATTTGTATGCTTGGTGTCGTGCATAGACTGGAATGGCCAACAGCTGACAATAACAGAACATCAGCTAAAGGATTTGACAGTGAACAAAAGAAACCAGGCAGATTCTATATCACTGGTGCTTGTGAGTGAACACAGAGCAACTGTGACAGTCAGAAACTGGGATCACAGGTCCATGCTACGGATCAGGATTA
Source organism: Austrofundulus limnaeus (assembly GCF_001266775.1). Lineage (NCBI taxonomy): Eukaryota > Metazoa > Chordata > Actinopteri > Cyprinodontiformes > Rivulidae > Austrofundulus > Austrofundulus limnaeus. Next base: position 830,944 of record NW_013952460.1, read on the forward strand.
GTATCTTAGTGAGGTAACTTCAGGTCCAGTTTGGAATTTTTTTAGTGTCATGAAGCTGGTTCACTTCTTACCTGGGTCTGTCACCATGATAACTCATGAAATACGTTACACCTTTGGAGCTAGATGGAGTCAGGTAAGCATTTTGACCAAAGACACTTTGAAATTTAAAGACTTAATACTGGATGGTTTGTTGTCAGGGATCATTTTGTGCCTTCATGATAAAATAAAGGTCCAGTTAAATATATGTTAAAGATTTTAGGGTAATTTTCTTTAAGCATAAATTTTTAACTAAAAAATAAATCAGTTCAAGTGTTATATGTGATCCACTGCTGCTTACTCAACATGTTGTGCAACAGACAGCCCCTGTGCGTGCAGTTGCAAATGGCTAAAAACAACTTGTAAAAACTGTGATTTAAAATAGCTTAGCTCAGTTTTGCCTTTCATCTTTCCTTTATTCTTAAAACTTCTTCTGCTACCACCAAATTTTACTTAAACTAGCCACTGACAGTTTCCTTCATCTCCCATTCCCCTATCCTTTAAAAAAAGTTAATAAAATGATGTGCTATACTTATTCATGACATAGTCAGTGTGGTTTGAAAGTATTGTAATGGTGAAACACATATATAGTATTTGATTTATCATTTCAGCAAACAGTAAATGTTAACCACGTTCTGTTTAACAAAACGCCCCTGAGAAAGGCTGGTTACTAAGGAAGTGGGGAACGTTTAGTGCAGAGTAGAGTTGGTTCAGAGACATGAATGGATCTGTTTCTTTTCAGGGGTCAAAGAGTGACGACTATCTCTTAAAATGTTATTTGTCCTGAAGGCATAAGTCTAAAACATAAACCCATGTGCTTTCCTTGAGAAGGTAATAAACCTCCATCTCACAAAGAGTCTATGAATAAAGTCAAGGCTGGGTTTGCTCTAGGGATGAATGCTATGAATCCCTTGTTAATAGTTCCTTTTAAACCAAAGGTTTGGCTGAAGGAAAAGGCCAGACTGCTAAGCAGAAACAAAGAAACACTCTGCTATACTGTAAGTTTACAAAGAATGCTTTCTCAGTTTTATCGTTTAAAGCTCCCTTCATCCAGGTGGAACTTGGGTTTATTTTTGTGTTTAGTTAATTTCTTTTTAATTCAATCAACGGAAACGAAGCTTTGCATTGTTGAAGTTATTACATGAGATGCAAGGGCAAAATGCTCTTATTTAAAGCTTCACAACCGATTCCTCCACAACACGTGAGCAAGGCTGATCTTAATGCTGTAGATAATAAAATACATTGTGGACTGTTTCACTTTAGCGAGTACAGACAGATTAAACAAGCTTTCAGCAGAGAGTTTTTATTCTCATTCTTTGTCAGCTGCYCTTGTAAATGCAGATCCACAACATTCTCAACAGTGATTAAATGCATTTTAAAAAAGTGGAAATAATCAATGTTTTAGTTTATTTTGACCCAAGAGCAAAACACTGAATGCACATTTAGATGAGGACATTAATAGTTGGCAGCTCAGTGGCAGTGTCCTCAATGGTTGAATAGTAGAGTACAAACAGGAAAATAATTTGTCATGACAATAAATAGAAGGGGCTATTTTGAACATATAGTAAAAAGATGTATTAGTTCTGTGTGTTTTTTGAACGTTATTTGAATTTACAGTTGAAACTGAGTGACTAGTTGTGACTGGACCTATATTTGTTTCATTTCACATTAAGACTTTATCATCAAAGTTTGAGCAGGATTTAAATGTTTACTTCCAATACTTAATCCAATGACTTCCAGTTTTTATATCTGTTTGTGTGTGCTGGTAAATAATGTACAAAATACTTTGAATATTCTTTTCAAATTGAGATTTTTTTTTACTTCCCTAAAACAACATTTTTAAAAAGGAAAAATTCTGCTAAATCTGTYTGAACTGAACAGATTTTTTTCTGAAACAATGCTGTTGTAGCCTATTAGGCACATGCCTGCTATCACTTTGTGCTTTAGACACACAAACAAATATGGAGCATTGTTTGGGGTGTCTTTCCCACGTTATCCTGATCATCTTTGTTTTCATCTTCAACCACTTACAGTAGTCAGGTTGTGTGGGCAGGTTCAGGAGAGAAACTTTGGGTTACTGGTACTTAACATAACCCCAGTTCTTTGATAAGATGAGGTGTTTCACTATGGGAAGCGCTCCTGCGTGACCATCTATGGAAGCTCCAATGCCATTACGTCTGTCTGAGACAGACAGGTTGAGTCGTGCTCAGGGCTCCGCCCCCCTATAATACCACGGTCAACCGACCCCTCCCAACTCATTCTGGAACGGTTTCTTTCCGTGTCCATGCAAGAAGGGAAGTGCTGTTGAAACATCTTAATCAGAAGCCAAACTACTTCAACTGATTCCTTTTGATACAGAGGAGCAGTGGCTCTATTTCAAGCTCCCCCAGAATGATGGCGCTCCTCATCCTATCTCTAAGGCTGAGCCRGACCACCTTATGAAGGAAGTTCATTTCAGCTGATTGTATCCGAAAAAAGACCAGTATATCAAGAGCTTTGCCTTTCAACTCAGCTCTTTCTTCACCACAACTGACAGAAACAACACCCTCATTACTGAGGACGAGGCCCCAATACGTTGATCCATCTCCTGTTCCATCCGACCATCACTCATGAACAAGACACTCAGATACTTCCACTTGAGGCAGAGACTCCCTCTCGACCCGAAAGGGCCATCCCACCCTTTTCTGGTTGAGAACCATGGACTCAGACCTAGAAGAACTCATCCCAGCCACCTCACACTCAGCTACCAACTGCCCCAGTGCACGCTGTAGGTCTTGACACAAGGACACCAAGAGAACCACATCATCTGCATACAGCAGAGATGAGACACTGTGGTTCCRAAACCAGACACCCTCCTCTCCACGACTGCGCCTTAAGATCCTGTCCATAAACACTACAAACAGGATTAGAAACAAAGGAACAGCCCTGGTGCAGTCCAACCTGCACTGAGAATGAGCTTGACTTTGTGCCAAGAATGTGAACACTTGTCTTGCTTTGGTTCTACAGGGACTGGATCACTCTTAAAGAGCACCTATTATGGTACCATGAACAAGTTAGGATACATCTGTGAGCTGTACAAAACAAGTTCATTTGATTTAATTCACAAAATGCATCTCAGATGAGATTTCACCTGGTCAGTTCTGCCTATTCTGAGCTCCCTTCAGAATGAGATCTTTATGCAAATAAGTCACTGTTGGCAACACCCTCCCACCCTTATGTTTACATTAGTTCTGCCCTCCCAGCACAGTGTTTATGTTAGCACATTAGATGTGTGACATGTTCATGTCAAACAGCAACACTAAACACACAACACATCACTTACTGCCATCATCTGCAGATTTGTGAGGAATAATAGAGATAGAAGTTGCCTTCAGCTGGAAGTCCATGGGTAAATCCTGTGGGCTGTTAGTAGTTTCCAAAGGAGTCCATCATGAAATTATTTGCACAAACTACAACTTTCTTTGGCAATATTGCTAGAACATTGCCATCAAAAATGAAAATAAAATTAAGCCACGCATCTGTTTTCCATGACTGTTGTAAAAACAGCAGAACTAACGTGATCGTCCTGTGAAGTGGGCGAGCAAAATCCCATGACCCCCTTAGCTACTCCACAAGGGTGAAGGTCTGGTCCACAGTGACTAGGATGGAAGTCGCACTGCCCCTCTTGAATCTGAGGCTCTACGATCGATCAGAACTTCCTTTTCAACACCCTGGAGTGATGAAGGGTGAAGCTATTAAACGTATATACCGAGGGTAACAGTGTGACACTGTATCCAACAATAAAAACGTCCTTTTTAAWGGAAAATGTTTAATAACATATATCTAAACATATGTGAAAATGCTGTAAGGAAACAAATCGTTTGTGCTATTTTAAGAAGTTGGAAGTCATCATTATCAGAATAATATAAGTCAGCATTTTGTGTTCATAAAATCATTAAATGCAGTCTGCAATGCAAACCATGATAAAGCCTCCACCATATTTTTCTGTTGTAAATAATGTGGCTTTTTTTCCTGACACCAACCCACAAATGGCACATTATTCCTGCTAAGTCTGCAAGTCATCTTTCAGAAGACTCTGTTGACTGTTTTTTGAAAACATTTTTTTCATTGAGTGAAGAGAAGATAGATCAAAGTATTGTGTTCCATTTAAACAGATTTTTTCATATTATATATATATATATATATATATATATATATATATATAGTAAAATTAGTTCTGTGGTCTGTGTTGACAAAACTCTGATTCATCTCTCGGTTGAGATATTTTTATGCTTGAAAAGCTCATAAGTAGCAAAACAGCAAAAACAGTCAACACATAATCCTTGAAAATGTTTAAAAAAGCCATCAATGTCCGAACTGTCCGAACTTTGGAAGACTTTCAACAAGCCTGAAAAACTTTGAATCAAAACTACTTAAGTTTACAAGAATGTCTGGGTTCTTGGAACAAAATGAAAAGAGAAAGGGGGGCTCTGGACTGTTGCACAATAAGCCAGTCTTTCCTTTAAGCAATCACATTTATTCAGTCACATTTGAATTTGTTTTATTGTCATCCCAGAACTGTCTGTGTTGTTGGAATTTGACACTTCTTCTATAAATGGAACCATAGTTAAAAAGGCCATGTTGTTACCAGGGCAGCACTCTAAGCATTTCTGGTCACATTTTTTTTTCTAAATCAATCATTGAAACTTTGGGGATCCTTACACAGCACCAACTCTGTTCAGTGCCATGACTGACCAACCAAAACAATCAGACCGAATAAAACCTAAGTTAGGGAAATGACTTGTAGAGAATATTTTCTATAGATCAAACTATACAGAGATTCCTCCTAAAGTCAAATAATAAAATTTAGACCTTTGCTACTCTGCAAATGAATGTGCAACAGTTGATAGTTGAATAGAACAAACCTTCAAAAATCTAAMAACTGAAGCGAGGTTAGTAAACAACGTATACGTTTGGATTTTTATATGGTCCGTTTGTAGTGGAACAGTGGTGCTAATTGTGTTCCTGGTGTTCAGAACAAATGATGTTTTATACTAGATGAGCAGAACTAAAGATTAAATGTTAGTTGGCCTTAAGCAAACTTCAGTTTGCAGACTGCTGGCCAATCAACTAAAAGACTCCTTTGTGAGCTGAAGGTCATGACGTCAAATGGGCTCAATAAAGACATAAATTCATAGTTTAATCTGGAACAACTCAGCAATGGGAGGATGAGTCTTGATGTCCTCTACTTTTTAACGTGCATAACTAATGAGCCTTATTCCCAGGATAAATCAGGCAGGACTATAGACGGCTCTCAGATTTACACGCGCTAGCGTAGTGTTCACTCTCTAGACTAACAAGATAAAGGGATTTTAGTGTTTTCTTTTTAAATAGATGATTTAAATATTGTCACAAAATGCTGGAAATGCTTGAATACAGTCACTATCAGGTGAGTTTGAGTTTTTGTAAATTTGGTTACAAAAAGTAACAATAATTTTGTAAAATCTAAAAAAAATTTATGCATTTTGACTGTGCTTTAAATATATTAACACATTTAATTGCCTATAACGCTGACATTTTGCAGCTGTTGATGCAAACGTATGTCCTTCATTATTGAAGTTATGAAAATGATGGTTACATTTTTTGTGTAGTTGTAGAACATGAGATTCAACAAGTGCTGATGTTTTTATAAAGAGCAACTTGATTTTTTATTTAGATTTTTAAACTTTTATTGAAAAAAATATTTTCCATTTTAACTTGAAATTTAGTTATACAAATATATGTTACAAAGATCTTCAGTAACTTGGCTGGAAAAGCTTTATTATAAAACAGAAATGATGAGTGACTATATGGTTTCAGTCTGGTTCACTTATGATTTTTCTTCTTGAAGCTTTGAGCAGTACAATGTACTTAACACGTATTTTAATTTGTTGGTTTTGAAGTAATCATCTGTGATAAATCAGTATTTAAGGGTAACCACCGTTTCTACACATGTTCCAGTAGATTTGAATCTCTGTGATGTTGTTAAACTTTACGACGAGCAGAAAAAAAACCACCTCATGATACATTTCAAGCTTAGCCATGAAATGAAATTAGAGGTTTACATCAGGCTTGTGTACGCAGGTGCAGTCCCACCTGGAAAGTCCAACGAAGTACCACATCCAGCAGGCCCAGAGGCAGCAGGTGAGGCAGTTTCTGTCCTCCACTCTGGGTGGGAAAGCTGGTGGTCAGTGTCCAAACCAGCCTCCTGAGCACAGCATGCCACCCGGACCCAACGGGAGCGCGCCGAACAGTCCCATGGCCCTGCTCACCATCGGCTCCAACTGTGAGAAGGAGGTACATTCATTATTTCTCACTCACCTTCCACTATCAGCTGTCCTGACAGAGTCTAGAGCAGATTTTACTGTGTATCAAACAGATGGATGACGTCATTGATGATATTATAAGCTTGGAGTCAAGCTATAATGAAGATGTTCTTGGATTGATAGACCCAGCACTTCAAATCAACAGTCCGGTAATTCATCCCAGCATGATTTATACATGAGGTTTGAAACTGTTCTGTTGCAAACTTGCACCATAACAATATGTTTAATGCTCTAGCTCCCCATGTCTGGGAATTTACTGGATGTGTACAACAACCAAGGGCTTCCACTCCCAGGTCTCTCTATCGGTAACTCCTGTGCACCCAACATTAAAAGGGAATTCACAGGTAAATAAACACAATTAAAAAAACCCGCAAATGATTACTGCAAGGCAAATGTGAATATTGTGTGCAATTTGGAAGTGCACAAGATACTATTAAGTCGATGATTTGCCGAATAATTACTCCAGCTCCTGGCATGAAGCAAGTACTGGACAAGTCTGGATCCTGTGGTCAGTTTGAAAGCTATCAAAGACCAGAGGGCTTTCCAGTAGGTAAGCAAAMCAAGATGAAAATGTTTCCCATCAACTGTTTTAGAAACTGTTAGGTATTTTGTGTATGACTGAATCGCACACAATAAGAATCCACTGTAATTACAAAAACCTTACTGCAGGTCACAAATTTATTTACAGAGGTTTACAGTACATTTACTTCATTACAGTACTGAAGTATTTTTTGAGGATTTGTAATTTTACCAGTTATTTTTTAAATAGCTACTTTTACTTTTATTTTGTTACATTTTAAAGCTAAAATTGATACTTTTACTTATTTACTTTAAAATGTAACACCCAGTTACTCATTATAAAATTAAATATGTTGGAACTCATCATGAAAGCTGTTTCTGCACTCTAAAGAAGGAAGTGTTGAATTTACTCAACAGTCATGTCAGCTGGCTCCACTAAGCCTAGTTGAGTAAACTGAGCAAAGAATACACATATATTGCTCAATTTACTCGACCTGACTTAGTGGAACCAGTTTGGTTCAGTAAATTCAACAGTTTATTTCTTAGAGAGTGTGTAAAAGTACTTTCATTTTTCCAATTTTTGTGAACAGTTTTATGAGTTTTACTTGAGTATTTTTCTCATCAGATAAATTTATTTTTGTCAAAGTCATTTTCTGTTCATGTAATTTTACTTTTACTTAGTTTTTTCCCCAAGTACTTTATAAACCTCTGCTTATTTAGATTATTTATCACTTTTGTAATTAATGAAATTTTTTCAAACTTTTCAATACAATCTTCCTTTCCAGAGGCTGAAGTTCGTGCTCTTGCTAAAGAGCGACAGAAGAAAGACAATCACAACTTAAGTAAGAATCATAGAATTGTTGTTGGTCTTGTGTTCATGTGTGCTTGATTTAGACCCCAAAAAATAAAATAAATAAATAAAACATGTCCTGTAAAAAAGCATGCAAATAAAAAGTTCTAAAATCAAATTTGTTTGTTCATTTTTGACTAATTCTAGTTGAACGCAGACGGCGATTCAACATCAACGATCGCATAAAAGAGCTGGGCACCCTGATACCCAAGTCAAATGATCCGTGAGTATGCTTAGATGTTTAAGACTGAAGGAACTACTTTTTGGTTAAAGTGTAAAGATCAATTTATAACACTGATGGGAATTGCGGGATTTTACAGCTGAAACTAGAAAATTGCTAAACTGACAAAAGAATTAAACAGCACAAATTTTGCATTTTGGTTGAGATTTTTACATAAAAAGTAACCTTGCACCTTCCATGGTTGTTCCAAAAGGTTTTGGTCAAATTAAGCAGTCCAGTTTTATTCATAATTTAAAAAGCTATAAAAAGTAATGAGTAAACATAAAATGTAGAACTCTCCTTAAAAAAATCTTTATTAGAAGCTCCATTTCAATTCTGTCTTTATTCTTTTGACTGAACATGTCCAGATGTTTATCAYTCTGGTTTCTTAGCAATAAATTGTTAACTTTGTTTTTAACATAATGCTCTTCGTGTATGTCCTTAAAGTGCATGACTTATTCTCCCAGATGAGCCGTAAAGAATCCTGTGTTCTTGTGGTCAGCTGTCTCTAAACGCAGGCCTTTGTCTCCTGTTTTCCCCAGAGACATGCGCTGGAATAAGGGCACCATTCTGAAAGCCTCCGTGGACTACATCAGGAAACTCCAGCGGGAGCAAGAGAGAGCCAAAGAGCTGGAGTGCAGACAGAGGAAGCTGGAGCACACGAACCGCCATCTGATGCTTCGTATACAGGTGGGTCACTCCGGGCAGGTGAGAAGGTATCAGAGGTGGGGTTAAATCAGGGTTAGCACAGAGTACAGCTGGTAAAATAAGTTTTGAACACGTCAACATTTTTCCCATTAAATATATTACTAGAGGTCCTAATGACATGAAA
>NW_013952460.1:841114-851660 GCF_001266775.1 Austrofundulus limnaeus
CCACAGGGTGGAGCCAAAGAGAACTGTGTTGGAAAGCTTCGAGTAATGAACCCTTTTTCAAAGCAAGCTTCAGTGCTTCAGAAAAGCCTCATTTGCCCATCACTAGAAGCCGGCCAAAGAACCACACGGCATAGATAGAAAACCGGAAGTGAACAAATAGGGCCTCCAGCAGAACACCGGCAAAGGACAAACAGCAGCATCTGGTACAGAACAAACATTAAGAAATTAAATTTGTGTAATTGAGAAACTGATAAGACAAACATTGCACTCACCACTGAGCCTAAAGTGTAGCTCCTCTAAAGGAGGACGAATCAGGTAGACTCATTCTGGTAGCCTATTAAAACAGAAGCTAAGTTAAAGCTAGGCTACAAACAAAAACACCCAGGAAGTAGAAGCACTCCTTACCATAAAAAGGATCAAGGGTCGTTAAACGCACCCTTCATACACCCACTAGCCTGGGACTAGCGTGCAGCACCCACAATCACAGTAGTCTGAACCGGGAGGCAAACATGTCACACAGGTAGAGGGAGGGCCCTTTATATACAGGCAGCCAGCACCACAACCAATTAGATGCAGGCAATTGTGTGGTGCATTCAAAGCCTACAGGGCATACTGCCACACTGAGAAAAATGGTGATGTGTTCAATACTTGTTTTACCCGCTGTATGTTTGGCAGGACTGGGTTCTTGTCTTCTCTAATCTTCTTGAAGATAAAGTGGGTATTTTGGACTTTCTTACTGATTGTTTAGTCAGATTATCTCATCTCTTCTTTGCAAAGAGCCAGAATGTTTGCTGGTGAAAATTCTTAGTTCTTGGTCATCCAGGTCATTAACAATAAAAAAGACTGATTCCCAGTCAGTTTCATTTAAATTCACACCTTATGCATGTGACCAAACGATCTCTATCTTGAGCCAGGCAAACAAAGAGCCTAACAACTCTTCAGTGTGATGGGCAAATAGTTCCAGTCTAATCTGTATGTGAATCCAAAAATTTAAAACCTGCTTTCGTTTTTATTTGCGACACCAAACTTTACCACATCAAACTTAAAGGAAAAGTGCAGAAGATTGTACGGGACCATTCATCAGTGACAGAAAARGGGAAGCTAAAGGTAGCTAATGTTAGTTTGCTGGTTCTTGGTAACTCGCGTAAAAAATATGTTACAATTGTTGCAAACGATTCACGTAGCATCAATCTTGGCAGCACGATGGCTCAGTGGTTAGTACCGACGCCTCACAGCAAGGAGGTCCTGGGTTCAATCCACGGTTCGGACCTGGGGTCTTCCTATGCGGAGTTTGCAGATTCTCTTCGTGCTTGCGTGGGTTTTCTCTGGGTACTCTGGTTTCCCCCACCCCTAAAAACATGTACAATAAGTTGCCTTCAGGCCCAGGCCTCCTTTGAAAAAGAGATCTGAGATCTCAACAAGACTTGCCTGGTTAAATAACGATAAATTTTATGTGACGTAAACCTCTCCGCCAGTGAACCATTCAATGGGCAAAAGTAGCTGACGTCAAATCAGAACAACCATGGGTGTCAGGTTACAGATATTGGGTTGGAACTGGGCAATAACAGCTAACGCAAAGACGCTGGAACTAGATTTGAACCCAGGCTGGGCCATGGAGTGCAAAACGGCCATAAATACATAATGAGGCCTCTCATGTGGGCCTATAATTCTTGGAACTCCACACACTCCAGACATTTTGAATTGATAAAGTCTCCCAGATGGGAAGCAAAGTTTATTCAGCTTCAGATTAAGTCTTTTTTTCCCTTTTGGCGCTAGCATGTTGGTTTTTTGTTTCCAGTCTTGATTCTTTGTTAAATGTTTTGTCACACTGCAATGTTTTAGACAACTTATGCCAACTTCTGAAAGTATTTTTATGACTATATAACTCGTATCGGCCCTGTATTCAGTCTAACTCATGTAACTCAGTTTAACAGTCGAACAGCATGTATAGGTCCAAAAGAGGCTTCCAGATTTTTTTTAGTTCCATTTTCAGCTTAGGTATCTTTATTGTTGGACAAACTTTTCACAAGTTGCCATTAGTTGTTTAAAATGTCATGTGGCAGAGCCTTTAGCAAGTTATTAAACATAGTAATAAAATTTTTTGTTTTCCTCCAGGAGTTGGAGATCCAGGCCCGTGCTCATGGTCTTACAGTGGTCTCCTCTCCATCAGTCTGCACATCAGAGCTGATGGCTCGGGCCATCAAACAGGAGCCCATCCTCGGTGACTGCCCGTCTGATCTCTACCAGCACAGATGCAGCCCAGACATGTCCCCACCAACCACACTGGACCTCAACAACGGCACCATCACCTTTGACCAGATTCCCGCAGACACCGGGGACACAGACCCTTATGGGAACTCCAGGACCTGTAAAATGAAGGAGTTGGTGAGGGACAACTCTCTTGGGCTAATTTCCCCGAGCGATCCTCTGCTGACCTCGATGTCCCCGGACGTCTCCAACAACATCAGCAGCAGCCACAGTTCCTGCTCCAGCATGGAGGAGAAGGAGCACAGCTGTTAGCACTACGCCAGGATTAACACTGACACTGCTTTCTGAACAAACAAAGCATTTATTAGTTAATTATTGGATGAAGGAACTCGGAAGTTAGGTTTTTATTTGAAATGTATTTTTTTTCCCTTTTATATTTTTCATTTATTGCTGAACTGTTATTGTTACTGTGAGCTCAAGCAGAWACATTCTCTGTATTCAGTCATCTCATTTTTATACAGCAAGGGGCAGTAGAAACCCACAAGAAATATTTACCACTCTTAAAACTGCACAACTTAAAACTTTGAAGACTTTATTATTTTTTACTTTGTATTAAGTATGTTACTGTTCTTTTTTGTTGAGGTCAAAAAAATATATATGTAAATTTTTCTAAAGCAAATCTTCTAAACACAAAAAAAAAACAACTTTTTATTACCCTGAGTTTTTAATTTAGTAAAACATAGAAAATCTTTTTTATAATTACATTCTTTGTATTTGTTCATTTCTTTACTTAAACCTTATGTTTTAGATGCACATAAACATTTTTTAATATATGACCTTTTATTATATAACCCTAATTTGCGGTTTTACTGAACTCAATTAGGTAATTACACTTAATCATGCGATTTGTAAAGACTATTAAATAACTATGTACAAACAACCAAAATCAATTTMGTTCACAATGGCATTGGCCTCGTTTTCAAAATATTATTTTATGATTCTATTAAGAACTGTTTGGTACAAAAAGACATGTAGCTAAAGGTACTTTTACACATCTCCACATAAAAAGGTCAATTTGACTTTTTACCCTGCTGATTTATGTTTAATGTGCCATACTGTAACTGTTTAGAAGCTTTTGTTGATGAATGATACTTCTGTTCTCTGATGTCTTTAATGACGTGAAGGAAAATGTGTTCTGCTGTTTTATKTTTGCATATTTGATTGAATCATTATAAGCTAGGTTTTGAACCAAATGTATAATGAATTTTAATGGACTCTACGAAACAAAACAAAAACAAAAAAAACTAACTCAGTTATGTTTATGTGTGTTTATTTTTGGATGATGTGTGTGTGGGTGTATGATCTAACATGAGTGGACTAATTATTACAAACAATTGATGGTGCTATTTTTTTAGAACTGCAGAGCTGTGTGATGTAACAAAAAAAAACAATAATAGTCAAGTTATTACAACAAAGAGCCTGGCAATATTTAAATCGGTGGGTAAAGGGGACATAAGCCCATTATGTTAACAGTATTACAAATATATGCTTATACGTAGAAGAGTTGCAACATACACAATCACCTTTGTTTTTTTATATGCATAAAGTTTTTTGTGTGTCCCATGTGTAAAAAAACTTTATAGTGTGAAACAGGTGATGGGCCTGATTGGCCAACCTGGTTGATGACATCACCATGTTTGGTATTGGAGCAAATTCATGGTCTGAGGCTGTCAGTTGAGGCAGCAGCCAATCATCATTCAGAGTTGTTGATGACGAAGGTGCACTGGTGAAGCGATGGGAAGTTTTTGTACACATTTTCTGTAATCTTTTATTTTACAAGAAATTGCATTAGATTTGGCAAGTTAGAGATCTTATTTGTGTTAAATAGTTTCACGTTTTAGTATTTGTCTCCCTTGAGAGAAATTTAGTTTGGTTTAAAAGGACACTGCTGCACAGACAATAAAAACTTTCAAAACAATAAAACCACAGAGAACAATAAGACAAATATAATAAATACCAATAATTTAACAATAAAATCATAATGATTAAAAATCAGTGTGCAAAAATGCACATTTTTTAAAAAGGCTGCACATTTACCCATACAAAAATGAATGAATACTAATATTTCATTTGTTCAATGCTAGTTTTAATAGCTAAAGGGGCAGATGAATTTGTCCTGTTTACACAGGTGAACTGGATCTCCTCTCTGAGTTCATCAGGGTGAATTCTGTGTTTAACATGACAGCTGTCAGTTAAAATGTCCGTCTGTTGAGTGGCTTGGTCAACAAGCTCCTGGAATTTAAGGTTAAGTATGACCCATCTTCTTGTCTTCTTGATCTCAAATATTGCAGGCATTGTGTCATTTTTATTTTTAACATTGTACGAGTGGGTTTAGTGATATAAAATTACCCAAGGAAGAAAAACATTTCCCTGTGCCTTTGTTCTAAACTAAACTTAAACAAAGTTTAAGCTAAACTGAGGCAGCACAAGCATGCACATGGATCCTGCTCCTTCCTCTCTGTTGACCAAGAGGAGAGGAGCTGACCCAAGAAGGACTGCCTACCATATTTGCATTATGAGGCAGAAATGCATAGTGTAAAGTAAAAACAGGAGACAGAAAAATATATTAGAAAAAAAAAAACATGGAAATAAAACAACTTGTGTGGAAAAAACATTTTAAGAGACACAAATACATCTACAAGTAAAAGGAGAAACATAAAATATTTTTTAATATAGTGAAATTTAAATTGTGTTAAAATTTACCATTTGTTTGAACTAAGCTGGAAAAACTAATAAGATGGCTTATTAATTTATAAAACATGAGGGAACCCACTGCACAAACTGGAGTCCCCATCTTGAGGGTCCTCAAAAAAATTTAATAAATCGTATTTTTTTTAAATAACTGCATTAGGGAAAAATGCATTAATAAAATTAATACACTAAACCAAATAACTAACATTCCCATGGCATTTAGGGGTTAAAATGGGGCTTATGAAGGGGTCCCTGGAATTTTTTTCACTCTTACAAGGTTTCCCCAGACCCAAAAAGTTTGAGAACCTTTGGTCTTAATGACGTATTTTATGTCGTTTCTACCCGTCTTAATGTGGTCTTTCACAGGTGCGGACCGGTGACGCCAGACGACGTCTTTTTCTAGTTGTAGTCTAGTTGACATTTACAGGACCACTAATTTGAAATGCAAATGTGGTCAATGTAGACGTCTTTTCTACATCAAATTTGAACTTATTTTAGTCYCTTCAGATGCTTCTCRTAGATAGATTGTGTCTAGTTCAAACCTGCGGCTCAGGCAAACAAAGCTAGGGAAATGGTTTGACCATTGTGCAACAGGAAACTGGTCCTCCACCCAGTTGAAACAGATGGACTTTGGTCCACAAACAAATAAATCACCAAATGTATTTTTTTATCTTTATCCTTTTTATTGGATAAACAGAAGTAGTAAAAAAGTTTAAAAAATAACAACAAACAAACATAAAAAGAAAAAAACATGCTTTACTGCTATTATTTCCAGTGGAAGCGGTGTCCTATCAGCTGGCAGCAAAGCAAAAAATATGCACAAATACACAAACATCAAATGTACAAAAAAACCCCATCTAAAATAATTATACAGGCAGTAATACAAAAAATGCTTACAAAATACACAAAAAATATAGTTACACAGCCCTCTCACAACAAAGACCAAACAAGTTGTTTCTCAGTTCTACTGTCCATGCCCTCCACTCCTTTGTGGTGCATGTTTTAAATGCTCTGCAGCATGGGCCCTTATAAAATCCTCTGTTGCTGCCACATCACCATTCATGATTCCTTCTGTATTTGCAAAAATATACATGATTAGTAAGAAGCAAAGGCAATCTAAAAAAAGCAGAAGAATGTCTTGCAGGGGTGAACCATCCTCCATAATAGATTAATGCAGAAGCAAAGCTGCAAATATGGATAGTTGCCTTTGAATACTTATTTTTGCCAATCACTTTCACACCTGTCTCAAAACAATGTCCACTTTGCTGTAACAACATATCAATTAAAAAGGTTGTTGCAAATTGTGCTAGAGTTACTAAAACATTTCATACTTCAGTCGAAACTGCTCATGCTGTCAAAATAGCTCATTTTCTTCAAGGTTTTGAACATAAGGTTTACTGTTTTGATCAAAATATATACTTTGATAATTGGTACATTTGCATTTTAACTGACCCTTAGCCTATGGCTGTTGTAAAGGCGTTTAGGTGTTTTGGAAAATAGACATTACATGTGTGAAAGTGTTTGGCACAAAATGAATGTTGTCAGGAGCTAATGTGTTTTGGCATCTTATTATCTCGTTTTTAAAAATGGGTAAGAGCTAAACACTCCTTTGATCAAAAGGAAATAAGGGCTTACCTTTTATTGCATTATACACCTTTGTCATTTCCAAAGGTCTTTTTCCTTGTTTCCCCCTCCCCTTCATATTGAATTTGGCCATCAAAGTGTTGGTGAAAAGCCTGAAGGACAATACATTACAAATATGAATCCATTTGATTGACAAATATTATTATATATGTCCACTTCATATGGAGAGAAGGGGCGTACTGATGGTTAGTGGGTGGGATATTCATTGATACACACCTGTCAAGAACTTTGTGGACAAAGTCTTTAGTGTTCCTTCCTCCAATTCTGGATATTTGCAGAACCTGTTGGAATAAATCCATACAGTCCACTGACACTCCCAACAGAACCTAATAGTGTTTGATTGCACGGCACTGCAGTGTTATGCTAGGCTTTCTTCAAGACTTGTAAAACCTACCAGGGTATCAAATGTTTGAGAGTTACAGAGGCGCTCTTCCTCCCTGTCAAAATCCTCCATCGTCTCCATCCTCTCTATGTGTACAGCTGAAGAGGGGGGCTGTATGTGTTTCAGGTTACTTCTGATGTCAATTAACAGGTTTAAAACCATGTGCTGGAACACTGAAATTAAAACATTTGTCAATCTGGTGGTTATCTCTCCAACAGGAAGGCTACATGGCAGGTAGACTATTATTTTTAGGAAACAATTATGTCAGCTGTTACTTACCATCATCAGGCAATGGTAGCACCCAACTTCTAGTATCTGATCTGGAGGTGTAGTCGTTGCTCCTAAACCCAGACCTGGAGGCGTGACCATGGGACCTGGACCTGGAAGTGTGATCCCGGGACCTGGACCTAGAAGCATGATCCCGGGACTTGGACTTGGAAGGGCCATCCTGGGGCCTGGACCTGGAGCAGTGATCCTGGGGCCTGGACATGGACCTGGAGATGTGATCCCAGGACGTAGACCTGGAAGCATGATACTGGGGCCTGGACCTGGAAGGGCCATCCTGGGGCCTGGGTCTGGAGGRGTGATCCCAGGAACTGGACAAGAACCAGGAGGCGTGATCCCGGGAACTGGACAAGGACCTTGGGCTGTGATCTCGGGACCTGGACACAGACCTGGAGGCGTGATCTCTGGATCTGGACACGGACCTGGGGCTGTGATCTCTGGACCTGGACACAGACCTGGGGCTGTGATCTCTGGACCTGGACACAGACCTGGAGGCATGATCTCTGGATCTGGACACAGACCTGGAGGCGTGATCCCTGAACATGGACACAGACCTGGAGGCGTGATCTCTGGACCTGGACACAGACCTGGAGGCGTGATCTCTGGACCTGGACACAGACCTGGAGGCATGATCCCTGGACCTGGACACAGACCTGGAGGCGTGATCTCTGGACCTGGACACAGACCTGGAGGCATGATCTCTGGACCTGGACACAGACCTGGAGGCGTGATCCCTGGACCTGGACACAGACCTAGAGGCGTGATCTCTGGACCTGGACACAGACCTGGAGGCGTGATCCCTGGACCTGGACACAGATCTGGAGACGTGATCTCTGGACCTGGACACAGACCTGGAGGTGTGATCCCTGGACCTGGACACAGATCTGGAGATGTGATCTCTGGACCTGGACACAGACCTGGAGGTGTGATCCCTGGACCTGGACACAGACCTGGAGGCATGATCCCAGGAACTGGACAAGAACCACGAGGCGTGATCTCCGGACCTGGACCTGTAGAAGTCATCGCGGAGTCTGGACCTGATGCTGCATCCACTGCGTGACCTAGTACCATTTCAATGTATCTGAATTACTTTGACATTGTCACTGACATATGAGACCACACTGGTACAATAGGGCTGTGAAACAACCACAACAAGCTAATTGTTACTGCTGTGGTGCCTTTTGCTGCTTCCTTACCTGTTGCGATAGCCATCTTTAATTTCTTCACTGGCAAAGCTGTGTACCGTATGTCGAGACCCTAAAAAATATTTATTTCACAAGGTATGATAAAACAAACAAATAATATTTTAAAGTGTAATAAGKTGTATACTCACTGGGAGTTGACAGGTTCTTGCACTCAGAATAGCGAAGAAGTAGACTGAGGTCTCTTTTGCGTTTTCGCCATTCCCTCATTCTTAAAGTCATCTGTAAACAGATTTAAGTCCAAGTTATAGTTATTGTTTATTTGACAAATCCATTGCAAAGGGGAGGAGGATGGGCTCACAACACATACCTTATTGAGGTGGTTTAACTCCTCAAGGTAGGACATCAAATTCCAAGTCCAGAGTTAGGAAGACAACTGAGAAAAGAAAAAAATGATTTATAAACAACTAAACCTTTGGAGTGACATTAAAATTAAAGTTTTATGCTTAAAAATCACCCGAACCCATTTGGCAGTATATTTGTACATAAAACCTGCTACAATTGACTATTCTACAATAATGGTAACATTTTAGGTAATAACACTAGATTATAGTTAGACTTATCTCAAATAGGCAATTTGCTGAGTCAAAGTATAACCTAAAGGAGACATATGGTTTTACTTTTTTTTTCACATTTAAGTCTTTCATTTGGGGTCTAAATCAAGCGATACTGCAATGCATCGGTCTGAATTTCTCCTTAACAAGCCTCTCTTTCACCCCTTTTTAAGATTTGCCTCAGAACAATTAATTTTAACACTTGAATCTAAAGAGGTGCTTCACACCCCACCCCCTCCAGCTCCCAGAYCATTTCATTGTGCCATGTAGCCACACGCTTTTCTTTTACAAATTACAAAAGATAAAGATATCTTCTCWGCACCAGGAGAGAATCTAACTTTTCTGCACTCCTAAAGCCTCCAAGCACACAAAAACTGCATTTAACTAAAAGCGTGGTTTGTGAATGATATGTCAGCTTTATGTAACTAATATGACTAGTCATAACCCAGTTTCAGGAACGTAATTGTTCTGTGTGGTGAAGCTGATTTTATGTTGAATTTGCCTGCCCTATAAGAGCCACAATAGGCACTGAGGAACTTTGATCTCATGATCACCACAGAGGAGAGGAGCAAAATGTGTTAGTATAAAATCCACAAAAAAAATAATGCTGCTGAAATACAACCACAACCCGACCATTGTTGCTGGTGGACCAAAAAACACAATGTGTGGACTAGGCCTCATTTTAAAAGGAATGAGCAAAAAAAACTTGTAGTGTACTGATTATTTAGAGGTTAGAATAACTTATTTTCTAACCTGCAGTGCTCTGTTTGTCCTTACCCGTGGCAACATTAACACAAGTTTTAGTACAAGCCAGTAGAGAAAGCAGGTTTTCTTTATTTAAGCAAACAAAGTTACAAAATGTAACAAATAAAATTAACTAAACAGAACCAAACTTACCTTCAACTTCTGAGTTGATCACAGTGAGTTTACTGCAGCCAGTTGTGCTTCAAGACAAATGAATGCAAAAACATCATCAGTTTGTTGTTTATGAATGAAGCCGTGTTGGCTCGGCAAGAGTGTTGTTGATTGGTTGGAGGATGATCCTCTGCTACATCAGCCTGTCCAATCACAAGGCTTGGATTGAAAACAATTCTTTTTTCTTAATGGCAGAAAGCAAACCTTTTCACAGGTACCGCCACCTACTGAATGAAACTGTGAAATCTCAAAAACTCAGTAAAAACCTGGAAACAGCCGAATAAAACTTTTAATTTCACTACTACTAAAATTAGTCAAAAAAAATGAATAAAAACTGATTAAAATAATTAAAACATTATTAAAAAAAACAATTCTAAAAAAACAAATATATTGTTTAATTGCAAATTTATATCTCATGCTAAGAAAATAAGATATTCATCCAAAAAGAAAATAAGGTATTAACTCTGCACCTGGATGTCTACATAACTTCTAAAAATAGCTTGAATGACATTCAAACATTGCACTCAACACAAGGGGGAGGTCATGGTTCAACGCTGAAATACTGGACCTTGTTTGCACGTCGAGGAGACGTCCAGAATTGGTCT
>NW_013952460.1:853531-873249 GCF_001266775.1 Austrofundulus limnaeus
ACCTTGAATTGAACTATAACATGTTTCACACATACTGAGGACGAATATATATTTTGAATAATTTTTTGCCAAATTGTGTTATGTCTTACATTCATTTAGAGAAGATTAGATATACTGTTAGGGGATCTGTAAACAAATTCTTTGACATCTGGCAGCCATTTATATCGTACGTAGAAAAAATTTCAGCAGATAATTTTGTGTAAAGGTCAAATATTGTTTCATGTACACAAACCTGTTCATTATATAACTGATTTATGAATACAAGATGGTTTTATGTTGTTGCAGTAGATCCGGTATAGGAGGGGAGGGATGGGAGGGATTTTGGGTGTGTGTGTTTTGTTTTGTGTTCTTGTTAGTTTTTTTTTCTGTAGTCTGTGTTAAAAAATAATAAAAAGACTTTGATCAAAAAAGAAATAACACCRCTGATCAAAATTTTAAGACCAGTTGAAAGATTTCACATTTTGCACTGCAGAGCTTCAAACTGGGAGTGAGACAAAGCATTTTATTACAAACAAGTATTAAACTGAAATAAGCTGACCACAGCATTTAAAAGACCAATGAAGCGGGATATGTTTACAAGTTTACAGGCCACTTTTTATTTTTAAATCACTGTCCATTAAGGCAAATTAATTTGCAACCAATTAGTTAAAAATCTAGTAAAAACAGTTCTTTATTTGAACCAGAATTGTACAAGACATAACTTAATGTAAAACTATTTAAAGTGATTCTATGACCTGAAATTTTAACTTCAACATCTCAAGATAAATTAAATGAAAGACAATTATAAGTGAAAATGTTCAAGGCCTAAACATCTTATACTGTACCAGGTGGTGGGCAGTCCAGGTCCTCAAGGGCCACAGCCCTGCATGTTGTACTTTTGTCCCTGCTCCAACACACCTGATTCACTCATTGAATTACTTCTTCCAAGTTCTGCAGAAGCCTGATAATCACCCATTCATTCAAATCAGGTGTTATCTCTTTGGTAAAATGCCTGGTATAAATAATTTTTGCAGATCTTTATGATTAATTYCAACTTCCTGAAACTGACTCACAGAGAGAACGGATTGTCTCTGGGGGAAATTTTTAATTCAAGTGGAAACATACACTTTCTTATTATCTGGGGCATACAAAAAATGTGTCTTTTAATATTATTACAGCATTATTATTGTTTACAGGGCCAATTTTATGTTTCTCAGGCATATAGTTCAATTCTGTACCATAATAAAGTCACTATGTCACCTTCTGTTGTTATAAAAATGTTGTTTATATTGTTTTCCTGTGTGGCTCCTCCCCCAGTTTACCCACCAGGARACCGATGGGTCTTGGGGAGGAGACAATGTCTCCCTCTTGGTTTGGAGGCGATGAACCGGACTTACAGCCAACCTGAGGTGGCCTGTGTGGCCGTGTCCMGTATGTCTCCTCCAGGAGACAGGGGCGGGAGCCCTTAGCTCGGCCTCTAGCTGCCTTCCTTCCAGTGGTCGCTCCCTTCTTGAACTCCGGCCTCTGGATCAGCGTAGTAGCTCAGGACGCCTCCAGCTGCCGGTCACCACTGTTACTGGTAGCCGCTCCCTCTTAGGATCTGCACTTCTTACTGTGACCGAGATGATGTTTAGTGACCTGGACAGCAGGTCTCAAGGGAACTGTTAAAGGGAGTTATCCTATCTCCCCAGGCTAATAACCATTAAAAATGAACTTATTATTAAATTATGACCTCATCATTACCTCTTGGCCTCAAAGTAATCACACTCATGAACATGTTAATACCTTGTTGCTTTGAAGTAACAACACTCTCATGTAATCAGAGAAAAACTTTAAAAACCAATGTCCAGTCATGGAATTGTCTTTATGATGCTGTAAGCAGTTTAATAGAAATTTGCAAGAAAAGCCACATTTGATTATACAGATTAAAAATATTGAATAATAATTGATGGTGATAAAAATAAAAAACTCTAAGGCGCTGACATTACCTTATGACTAGGTTGTGTGGCATTTTCTGTCAATTTGGACGGTAGGACAGTAGGAGCAGTTGTTGGCTTTACCTCCATGAAAAGCATCAGACTGTTGCCAGAGAAGACTTCTCAAAGCTGGGCTGTTTAATCTGGTCTTCGGTCTGTAGATCGCTGGAGAGAAGTGTGTCAGCTTGTCCCAGATGAGATGTCTCTTGGATCTGTTGCTCCTCTTCTTGGGCTGTCCTTGCCTTTTGCTGCCTCTTCTCCAGATGGGGCCAGAAGACGACAACTGCTGAAACTGCTCCTCTTTTATACTGTTTTCAGGCCATTTACCCCCCCACCCCCCTTTCTGCCATTCTGTGGTAAGGCTGGTGTACTTTCCAGAATGAAGTAATCTTGCTGATTCTAGTAATAGGACTGTCAGGGACTTTTTTTGGTGACTCAAAACCACCTTGTTTTTCACCACAGGGCCTCTGGGACATTCCAGACAAAAACCCCACTTCTGCTTTCTTCTGCTGTTCCTTTGTTTTGCAGAAGTACTGTTTGTCTTTCCTACCGTCCAAATATAGCGCACACCCTTCCTTCATTTTAAGACATACAATAACACTTCTTCCTAAATCACCATCTTACATTAAAACATTAATTATCACAGTACATTAGTTAAATCATTCTTTGCAATAAAGCATGTAATTATTACTCTTGTTATTTATTTGCCAGCATTAAAATCAATCAAAATTAATACTTATTACTCCTGCTCTTTCTTCATCTTGATTCTCCTTTCCCTCTGGCCTGCATCTCGTTCTCTCTTGTGGCTCCTTTTTCTGTCACGTCCTCCTCTCTGTTGGGAGTCAAAAGGAGGCTCTACTGGCCTGATTCCAACTCTTGGGATGGTTGATACAGCCAGGTTCCTTGACAATATGTATAAATCAAAAATAAATTTGACTTTGCATCATAGCCATTTCTAAACACATTGAAATGGGTCTCTTTCTCTTTAAGAACATCCTACCGCTTCTGTCACTCCCATATGGAGACTAAACAGTGCTAATCACATTCATACACTGATGGGACACACATCAGAGGTATTGGGAATGAAGTGTRTCGCCAAAGGACACAACAACTGAGACAGCAGCAACGGGGGACCGAACCGGCATCCTACCAGTTCCAGGACGACTCCCCTGACCACTCAGTCACCCAATAAACAAAGTCCTGTATGGAACTTTCATTGGTCTTCATGCTCAGTGGTAGACTTAACTACTTGGAGGTGTTGCACTGGTGTTGACTCTAGGGGCTTTCAGAACAGGTGTATGTCATCTGGCAGGTGTAAAGACTTCATTTAACTTTTAGACTGACCACAGGTGGGTCTTATTTAACTAACCACCTGGCTTCTGGTTGGTCTTTCAAAGCAAACCACTTTCAGTTTAAAAGTTTCAGTAGCTATTTAAAACAATTTATTCTCCTTCCATTTAAATTTATTATTAATAATTATTTGGGAAAAGGGTTGCTTATGTGAAATTTATAGTCCAAAGAAAAATGGCTTTAAATTTCATGTTTAAAGAACACACGTCATGCTGTTAAATCCTTCTTTTTCTCATTTAAATCATTCAGTTGGGGTCTATATAAAGTGTAAGTGCAATGCTTTAGTCTGAATTCCTCCTTATTCTAACTCCACCAGCCCCTCTTTCACTCCTTTCCTGACATGTGTCTCAAAGAAACTCATTTTGATGCTGTCTCTTTAAATCCAAAGAGACACTTCACACCACACCCTTTTACAGCAGTCCAATGCTCTTTGAGAGAGGGGTTTATGACTATATATGTAGCAGCAGTAACATTTTTTTTTACAAATAATTAAAATAGATCAACAACTGAAATTGTGTCCTTTACATGTTGGAGCCAGAGTTTAATTAAGAGCAAGAGGAGACTTCAGAAGATGAGAATGTAGTCAGTAAGTCCAGACCTAATTTGGCAGTTTTGTCACAAATTCTTTGACTTAACAGTTCTGAAAATGTCATAGTAAGTAGAGGAAAATGAATGTGTTAAACATGACCTAAAAAGAATATATCTATGCAGCACTGGGGGAGACTAAATTCAAATTGTCGGCACTCCTAGAGARTCCAAAATGTATTTAAAGGCTCAAAATGTGTATTTTGCATGATGTGTCCCTTTTAAGGCAAATAATTATGAAGTGGTTGTGTTCAGGGGGCAGGTACTTTTGCAACCCACTGTAATGACATGATAATACTCATCATCCATGTAAACTTTCATCGAATGGCAAAAAATGCTAGATTACTGTGTTATTCTCCCAGTTCCTGACACTCCAGTGGAAGTCATAGTGGATCTGTTAACGAAAGCCAAGGACATAGCTGCAGGATGCGGGACTGTTCCAGAGGAGCTGAACAATCACCTACAGAAGGCTCTGGAGATTGCCAGTGGACTGGATGACTACTTGGAGAAAATGACCATGCAAGAAAGTGAACCTCTGGCAGAACTTTATAAGTATGGTATTTTTGCATTCATTTATCTGAAGCTCAAACTGTTTACCGTCTGAAGTATATGATGTTAAAATTTACATGCATCTGTTCTGTCAGAAAGACAATTTCTCATGACTGGGATAAAGTGTTCAAGGAGGGCAAGACTATGCTACGTCTCCCCAAAGAGTGCATCACTGGCCATGTTGAGGGTGGGACATTAATCCCTTCGCTGCTTATTTGTATTGCTTTTCATGCTTTATTTACGGTGACATATGTGTTTTTGGCAGGTCAGACTCTTAAGATGCTGGTCCAAATGAGTCAAGCCAAAAAAGTCCTAGAGATAGGAATGTTCACTGGCTACGGTGCTCTGTCCATGGCTGAGGGTCTCCCTGAGGATGGATGCTTAGTGGCCTGTGAGTTAGAGCCATATCTTAAAGATTTTGCTCAGCCTATCTTTGATAAGTCTCCACATGGTAGGAAGATCACTGTAAAGACTGGGTCTGCCATGGACACTTTAAAGGTAAGAGACATATACTGTCCGATAAATGTAGTGGTCGTGTCCATCTCACGTTGACCTTATGGTATGTATGTATATATGTGTGTGTATATTTATGAAATCTATATCACATAGCCTATAAACTTTTCTCAAGTTAATAGATCCTAGGAAGTTAGTAAAAGTCAAACCAAAGATACCCCAGATATAAGACCACACAAGTACAACCATGAGCAGAAAGAGGTGAATAATCTAGATGGAGGCCTGTCACAATCAACAATGAATCAATCATATGATAAATTAAATTGAGGAAAACAAATCAAAATTAAGACATTTATTTTAATTGGCCTGCTTGTTTTTTTTCTTCATGTCTCCCTCTTTTTTTACATCTAAGCATGAGAGTGAACTCTGGTGTCAGGTATTTTCCAGGTGCATGGTCTCTGTAACATGAAAGCCCGTGAACAGGCGTCCAAAGGAGCATCTTCAGTTTTCTGACACCTTCATACAGCTGGCGACGCCTTGGGATTGCAGATAATTGTTTTTTCTTTATTCACTATGTAGACATGGGGGGTTATATGATATTGTTTTAAACTGGTTTCCAAAAATATTATCGTTGATTGCAATAATTCCTAAGACAGTTTATCATTCAGTAAAAATTGTTATCGTGACAGGCCTACCTAGATGTCTGTTTTTTCGTTTTTGTTCTAGTTTTTGCCAAGAGAGTTATCAAAAAGAGGAGTGCTCCCTCTACCAAGATGGGCGCAGTGATACAACATCAGTCTCTATTGGCCAAGAGTGTAGACGAATTATCGAGCCTGTATTATATCTGTGATTACTAAGGCTGAGGCCTCGTTCTGTTGATTCGTCTCTCCCTCCTTCCTACCATCACTTGTAAACAAGATGCTCAGATACATTACCTCCTCCACTTGAGGCAAAGACACCTTCACCCCTACCCCCAATCTGTTAGTGGTAAATTCATACCCTTCTTCTAAATTTGAGCTACATGAATATTAACGTCGCATTTTGTGGGGGTTAGCAAATGCAAGTACAAGTAACAGCACAGAGAAGCAGGGATGTGTTGTTCAAAATTGATAATGATGCAAAGGGTAAAAAAATAGAGTTGACACGAACCATTACGATTTTTTTTTTATAGATTGGAGCTTTTTAAAGATTGCAGCAATCCACTTTGATCTTGGCCCTCTACAGAGTAGCTGTTAGCTCACCCATCTGGTTGCAGTTAAACTCTATTTTTCCAAACAGAAAAGCTAACTAAAACAAGCATTATATTACTTGTTCACCTTCTGTTTTCTTATTTAATAAAAAAAAGTCACATATTTTGTAAGTGTGGTACAGAATGACCATTAGCCCATGTTTACTTCTTTACATTTACACTGTTAGCTATGTTTGTTGCTTTGCATAACCATAACTAGCCACAGATTAACGCTGACATTACACATCCCAACCAGGTAATTATGTCATGTGCCTTTCAGGAACTAGCAGCTGCAGGTGAGCAGTTTGACATGATCTTCATTGATGCGGACAAAAGCAATTACATCAACTACTACAACTTTATCATGGACAACACTTTGTTGAGATTGCGAGGGGTTATATGTGTGGATAACTCCCTGTTCAAAGGAAAAGTTTATCTTAAAGACACCACAGACAGCAACGGACTGGCGCTTCGAGAGTTCAATCAGTTTATCTCTAAGGATCCACGAGTGGAGCAGGTATGCTTCAGATATTTCCATGCTTCAGTCAGGAGTTTGGTTTTTATTCGTCTTTTATGTGAAGGCTGCTCCCTCTGTTTGAAAGGTCATTGTCCCTCTAAGAGATGGCATCAGTCTAATCCGGCGCCTTCCGTTGGGCTCCCTGTGCTCGCTCGCTCAGGTACTGTTGCTCCTCCTCAGATAAGCATCTGTTGGCAACATTTTCATCCTGACTGAACATGACTGCGTGTGGATTTTTCTTCCTTAGGGTAAGATAACAGACGATGAAGTTTTCCAAGGAGTTAAGGGTCACTCCATTTTAGATCGGATGCGTCTTGATGGAAAGGTGGCATATGTGACGGGTGGGGGGCAGGGAATCGGCAGAGCGTTTGCTCACGCATTGGGTGAGGCTGGAGCCAAGGTGGCTGTGGTAGACATGGATCAGGGGAAAGCTGAGACTGTTACTCGGGAGCTGCTCCTTAAAGGTGAGCAATGTTGATGTGAAACCCTTGAGCCTAAGTAGCTTCATTCACCAGTTTATTTGGTGCAAGTGCAACACATCTAAAGACACTGCATCACAGTCAACTAATCACACATGTTCTTTTGGTATGAGCCAAGTTTCTAAAATCGGACTTATTAAAGGGATCCCCGATTAGTTGTAACATTAGACTTTATATGATAAACAAATACTTTAACTGTACAATAAAGACTGTAAAAATACTGTTGGATGTTCAGTTTTTATAATTTTTAAACTAAAAGTTAAAAAATGTATTACATGGTTGGGACCATTTTATTTACACGCAAAGCATTCTGGGCAAATGATGACATCAACTAGGTCATTGGTGCGTGGCTGCTAGCAAGCTATATCCACCTTGAAGGTTAGCCCAGACGCTACCACCATATATATGTATTTGCTCAGCGCAACACATTCTCTCGTCACTGAGGTCCTCCATCCACATGACAGAGAGGGGAATGCAAAAATGACTCAGCCTGTAACTGAAAATATGGATGGAGGACCTCAGTTTAGCTTGTTTGTCACGCTAGCGCCGAGCTAATACATAGAAGGCAATATAGCGTGAGGGCTAACAGGCTAAGCTGAGGTTCTTCTTCCATGAAGCAGCTCTGTTGTCCTCCATCCATATTTTCAGTTCCAGGCTGAGTCATTTCTACCTCTCTGGTTTCATTTAAAAGAGTCGATCATCAGATATTGTCCAAGATTAACCTTCAGGGTGGATATAGCTCGCTAGCAGCCTTGCACCGATGACCTAGTTGATGTCATCATTTACCCAGAATGCTTTGCGTGTAAATAAAATGGATCCGTCCATGTRAAAATWTATTTWAAAAAATTWKKAAAKRWWAKKWSCTACAGTATATTTACAGTCTTTATTTTACAGTTAAAATAAATGTTTATCAAAAAAAGTTTAATGTTACAACTAATCGTGGATCCCTTTAAAACATGTTGAGCCTAACCTGGCTTATTCTTTTTGGTGACAACTTTTTTAGGCCAGGCAGTGTAGTTAATAGCTTTGTTTACACAATAATCACTTTATCTATGACAGCCAGAGGGTAAATTACACGCTTTAAAGAACATCTGGAAGAGTTGCAACACAATGCTGTAAATAACTGAACTGGCCCTACAGGCAGGTAACCAGTTAAAACATAGTAAAAATACACTGGATGTGCTTTGGTACATTTAAATGGTCTTTTTTCATTAAAATATGTGGTTTAAGATCATAAATTGTTACCTGCTTATAATTTCTGGCCAGCAGATGGCAGCATACTAAAGGATATAATGTTCTAGATGTAACAGCATTTATTCACRGATTTTCCTTTACAGAATAAAACATCTTATGATGTAAGAAAACACAAAACATAGAAAACAATACGGAATTTTTAGTGAACTGTTAGCTTTGTTGTTTTAATATTTTCAGACACTATTTTCCTCCTTAAAGAAACAGTCTTGATTTTATTTATATATTTATTTTTGTCAGGTATCCCTTCCATTTCCATCACCGCTGACATCAGCAAGTCCGACGACGTCCAGAGGATGGTCGACACCGTCGCCTCTAAATGGGGAGCCATCCACATTGCTTGTAACAACGCTGGGATCAACATGAACTCAGCCAGTGAAGATACCAGTTTGGAGGAATGGGATCGAACATTTAACGTCAACCTGAGGGGGACTTTTATCTGCTGTCAGGTGTGTGCGTCTCTCACTAAGATACCTGTGTGACAGCAGAGGAGGTTTACTTCCACTGGAAAGTTTCACTTAAAAAATACTAGGAAAGTAGTTATGTCTATGGCTTTAAATTAAACTGCTTTTGTTATTCAAACCCTACAGAAAGGTTCAAATAATTTAACAAATAAACTCTTGTTTTCATGGATAGTCAAGACAAATGCAGTCATCCTATTTATAAAAACTACCATTTGTTTTTAAGTAAATAAACCACTTCGTACAAAACTAAACCTGGACCTAAATTAAGGCATATAAATAACCAAATTTCTAGAAATAATTTTCCATATTTCCTAAAACAGCACAGAAAAATTAAAACAAATGAAATAAAAAAGCCTCTAGCACATTTTATTTTTATTTAAAAACATGCGTCTTCAGCCAAATGTTTCAAGTCAGTAAAATAAACTGTTTTTAATGTCATTTCTATCCTTTAATGTCCTCATCAAGAAAAAGCTATGAAAAAAAATATTTTTTTGCATTTTTTTAATTTATAAAAAATAATAATAATGTTTAACAGGACATCTTACGTTTTTTTTTAATTGAGCTGAATTCATAAGATATAGATACTCAAAATGTGCACTACTGAAGTCTTGACCAGAACATATGTAAACATTCCTGAATTAATTATTTTTTTATTATTCTTTCTACCCAAGCTTAAAAAAAGTTTTATAAATACTGATTTTACATGGTTTAACTCAGGTAAATGTATAGTTCACTTTATAGTAGTGATATGTTTTTCAGCTTTACAATTTGATGAACAACAGAAATAAACAGAAAACATTCAATATTTCTTTGTTTCCTGTTTGTTTCAAAACTACTGAAACAAAAATTGAACGTTTTTGATGAGATGTTTCATTCAAGTGTCTAATTTACTTGGATAAATCTGCCTAATGTGTACAAAAGTATGAAGGCCCTAATATTTATTATATTTATGCTAACCTCCAAATCCACACAAGTCCATGTAAAATGCGTATCTACACTGATAAACTGCATGTTTTGTGTTGATGTGCGCCTTTGTTGTGGCCTTTATCAATAAGGTGTTTTATGAGCCTCTTCTCTCTGAATGCTTTGCCTCAGGCAGCAGGTCGAGTGATGTTAAAGCAAGGATACGGAAAGATTATCAACACGGCCTCCATGGCCAGTCTGATAGGTGAGTGATAAATCCATACCCCACTATGTGTCACCCTCTGCAGACCCTTAGCGTCTGCTTTTAATCTCTCAATTTGTCCTGGATTGTTGGACAGACAGGAGAATCATTTTCATCATCAAACACAACGTGTTTGTTACAGATGTGCTATTTATGAGTCACCTCAAGTGGCTAAAGATTAAGCAGCTTTTCTCCTTTACAACGTTTTCTTTACCCCAGTTGAATAGTTGTATAGAACTGCATCCAGCCCTGCGTACAGTAAGCAGGGCAGGAAATACAAAGTGTTGTGATTGCGTCTCATCGAGGCAGTTTTGCATCATAATAAACATCCCCTCTCTGCGGAGCTTTCTGGAGGATGTGCAAGGCAACCTGAGGTCCAACTTGGGAGTGGGGGACGGGGGGTGGGGTTCCTGCGAAGAGGCAAAATGCCAACGTCTGCCGGCGGCCTTGTTTGAACAGCGGAAGACACTTTGAGAGTTTAGCGAGAGCCTTGTAAGAAGTCGTGCAACTCCTCCACGCTGGTGTTCGTTTTTTTCCTCCTCCAACAGGTTCCTCCGGAGGAACAGCAACACTTCATCAGCAGTGCAGTCAGATTGCCAGTAAAACACCGTGCCATATGGGCCCCAGCCCCGACTGCAGGGGCAATCTGTAAAACAGGAGCATGCTGGTAAATAGAGGCCGGCATAAAGAAAATGATCAATTACTCACATTACGTTCAGTCCTGCAGGAATTTACTTTATCGCTCTGGACATCTGTTATAATATTGTCATAATGTGTAATCAGATGGGACCCTTACTAGCCAAGTGGAAGACCAAAACGCAGTCATAAACGTCCAATTAAAATGCACAATGACAGCTTTTTGTCCATCTGCTGGATGGAGAAGTTTATGTGTGGCCCTGCTAACACCCTGTATCCACACACTCACACACACACACAGTCACACACAGAAACACACACACTGACCATCAACAATTTGTATTTTTCTGAATGAAGGGCATCATCTCAGAAACATCGAGACAGAAAATATCCATCTTCAATTCAAGAAGTTTTTTAAGGGGATGGGAGGAGGCCTGTGTGTTGACCTCAGTGAGGGATTTGTGATTTTTCAACACTCACCTGCTTGTCTCAGCTGCATAGTAATCTAAAGTTGCAACAGCAGCACCATTTAGGGAAAAGAGTGCATCATTTGAACTCTTTATCTGCTCAGAAGAATTCCGAATGTAAAGGCGAGTCAGATAAGAGCGTGTTTTCTCCCACTTGAAATGGGCAATAAGAAGCAGGGTGAATGTTAAAGAGGGCTTTGGAGAATGTGCTCCTTCTGCCTCTTTTTCCCTTCTCTGGGGATTACTGCTCTTAAAGACGGTGAAAAACATCAATGCAAGTTTATTTAAAGGATGAAGGCATTTTCTGAATGGTATTTTGGGGCCGTATCATCGGGTCTTGAGCGAGGATTAGTGCTGTTAGGCATTTTGAGCTGTGTTTCCTGTCCTGATAAGTCGGATTTCACCTTCAAATCTGCATGTAAGCCCTGGGCTCTGCTCCTCCTCGCCTGCTCCTCTGAGGTCCTAGCCTAGCCTTATCCAGCCCAACCCAACCAACACCGCTGCCATCCCTCCACACTCCTGCGCAAACCAATTCACTCTCAGCCTCCATGTCGTCATCCTTCCTTACTCCTTCAACACTTCCCTACTTTTGCCTCCATCTTGCATTATTTTTATCTAGGCAGCGTATTCTGGATGCTCGAGCCTCCTCGTTGGCAGGACGGGTTTCTGCCTCTCCGCAGCTGGCCGGTATTCATCATCCCGGTCTCACACTGAAGCCATTTGGCAGTCGGATCGGCGGGTGATGAGGTTAACTACTAAAGTTGTATGTAACTTGGAGCCTTTCTTGTGATGATTAATCAACCAGCAGAAAATGAGCCCCTGTCCCGGCATCCCATGCAGCGTGCAGCATCTGTGATGGTCAAGGCAAACAAATGGCTCCCCGCTTTTGTTGCTGAGGACAGAGCATAACTGGGCATTATGAGCAATTAATTTTACATGACTTCATCCGTAGAGTCCCCAGCAGCGAAGGGAAGAGCTTTTTTTTTTGTAGCGCCCACAAGAAACTGCATGAGCAGTAATATAYCATACAGGCCTTCTTTGAGAAAGGAACTGTTTAGCTTCTGTAAAGAAAYGAAGAAACTTTATTTGGATGAGACTTTCAAAATTATGAGCATTTTTAAACATAGATAGGTACAAACCTGCTCTGTTATTCTTGAGAGGGAAAACGAACACCGGACCTTTCTAGCCAGCCAGGTTACTCAAAGTGCTTTACAACAATATCTGTTCTCATTTACACATCCACACAGCACTCTACTACAGCTCCACAAAGCTAATCTTAATAAATCATTCTTTAGACACTAATCAGTGCTTTAAATCACATCCATACAATAATGAGACACATTGAACAATAGTGTCTTGCCCAGAGACACTTCAACATGTGACTTCARGCTGCCAGGAATCAAATCTCCGACTCTTATTGGAGGACGGCTGCTCATATTACTTATCCACAGCCGCCCCACAAGTCTAGTCCTGAGTCCTGAGTCTAGATAAGTGGCTGTAGGTGCAGGATGTCCTCCTGCAGACAGGTGTTTGGGACTTGAACTGCAAAGCAGCACAAGGGTTTAGTGCCTTAAACAGCAAATAATCTGCATCTGAGGGGGGTTCACTGCTGAGAGGTCTGCAAAAGAAGCACTGTACCCTTCGAAGTGAGGGTTAAACATCTAGAGATGCATTACAACTAGAGACGAGACCAGAAGCTAGAAGCTGAAGTCACAAAAGAGGAGTGCCCCATAGTGGCTGGCTGCAGTATTAATGTTAGGTCCCGCCCTTCCATTTAACCAAATTGGACATTTTCATGACCAAAAAAAAAAAAACACTTCAGATTAGAGGTGCACTATATAAACGACACAGATTTCTTTAATTTTGGCAGATCGAAGATCGGCCGATACTTCGATAAGTTCGGTGGAAAAAGCTTCTCATCTGTCTTAAAAGGTCTGAAAATCAGCAGCCACTGTCTCCTTTTGCTCTGCTGTTAGCACTACCTAATGTCCAGTTAAAACAAGTTTGTGTTGTTTCAAGTTCAATGTTGTTAAATAAAATACGATTGGACCATTAAAGGTGTATTGCAACCTTATAACACCGGACAGTGTCAGCTATTTAAAATATTGGTATCGGCCAGAATCTGAATCGGSAGGTCAGACTTTTTAAAGATCGARGACCAGAAAGAAATCTACAWTGAGTGCACRCCTACTTCAGATGATTTGTTTTCAGGTATTTATTTCTATTTATGGGTTTAGCTCTTACCACTCTTGCTGCTATATGTTCAAGTATGCAGTTTTTCAATAGGTTTAGTTTTCTTTAGTTAAAYAAGTGTCATGTTACATTATCAGGAGGGCGGGACTTTAGCTTCGATTGTACAGCCCCACGTTCCTGTGTGCACACTCTGGCTCCAAAAATACATCCTGGAAGCACCCAGAGCAGCCAACCTTTTAGCTTCAGTTTTGATGAATGGGAAAAGACGGAAGCGATTCGTCCTTCTTTATGAGCGTTGATGGATGTACCAGAATTTGTCCAGCTTACTGTCAGATAAAACTGGATATTTCTGATGCTACAAAGTGCAAATAAACATAATCACATCACTAATGATAATGAATCTTTTTGAAATGTTTGTTTTGTAAATATGTGACTAGATGTTGTGCTTAGTGAAGTAATTTGTTAAGATGACCAGTAGATGGGTTTTAATTATGATGCTGTATTTTTTTCTTATCCATTGCCCTTCTTTTCCTCCTCTAGTCCCTCATCCTCAGAAGCAGCTGTCTTACAACACGTCCAAAGCTGGAGTGGTCAAACTGACCCAGACTCTGGGCACTGAATGGGTCGACCGAGGAGTGCGCGTCAACTGCATCTCACCGTGAGTGCCGTTCTCTCTTCGATTTTTGTGCCAGCACACACCTTTTGATTGTCATAAAAGACTCGGCGACTAAACTAAACGAGGTGTTGGCGAGTGTGTTTGCRTCCAGACGAAAGAGCCCCGTTTGAGAACGACGCATCCATTTAAGTCCTCGAACAATGRGTCCGTGCTTAATTAGATGACGTCTTGAGGGATGAATCAAACGAGCGCTTGCTCTAATTGTTCGCTTCAATTAGGCAATCAAACGTGCAACCGCACTCCAAGTGTAGCCGCAACAATAGCGCCTTGTTTGTGTCTATTTGTCTGCGGAGCTGAGCGGCTGGAGGGGGAAGAGGAGAACGCGAGCAGGGCTTTCTCTGATGGAGTATGAAGGTGTGGAGGGGGGGAGGGGGAGAGGTGGGGGAGTGCTGTTAAGCGGAGCATCCCTTAGCCCCAGTCATCCCTGAGCAAATCCGTCCGGTGGCTCTGGGCGAACCAGGCCCAGTCAGAGCCCCAGAACAAAGCCCCCCACACACAAGCGCCATGCTCAGCTTTATTTATCGGCAGCTTGTTTGCTAATTTTAATTTGCAAAGAAGCAATTCTCCGTCCCCCCTCCCGTCTCTAACTGGGTGTCTCAATGGGTCGCTGATTTCTTTGAAGTGACAGTCGGTAAATATGCATAAAAAAAGGGACACAATTAGCGCTCACGAGGTTGACTGGAGCCTGATTCTATTGGCAACTTTAGCCGCAGCGGTGATAAGCTGCATTATCTGGAAAATTGGCTGAGGGAAAACAGTACCTCTGATTGCCAGGAAAGGTTCCAGATAACAGGGCAGCTGAAGAGAAATATAATTGAGGTGGAATATGTTAACCAGGGTGTCACACGTGCTCCTTGGAAGTGCTAATTTAGCCAAATGTTGGAATTCTATATCAAGGCAGGGGAAAAATATTGGACGATGATTCAGGCTTTGTGGCTTTTTGTCACCGTCACACTGATTGCGTTGAGAGTCAGAAGTCGTCTCACACGAGATGCAGACGAGCATGTTGACGTGTTTATTCAAATCTAAGCTGTGTGTAATGTGATTGTAGGAGGTGCTGGAGAGCTATTTGTCACGAGTGCAGAMTTTTTTCATCAGTTCGACCAGAATTCTGCTACAGCATCAAAGACGTTTGAGCACAAACTGAGTCGTCGAAGCTGGATCAAGAACAGAATAAATACCACAGGCTATGAGTAAATTATACCAGCCATTTCATAATACCTGTGGGCTCCTCCTGGGACGTGTCAGTCAACAAAGTGCCGCCAGTCACACAGTAAATATCAGAGATGCCATGTCACACGGGTTCTTCAAAGGATAATTGGTTTTATTTGTGTCACCAAAGAGGTGGCTCTGAAACAACGCTGTCACTCCTGGCTGTGTGCACTGTGATGCCTTCTGATTTCATTGTGTGTGTTTTTCTCTTTTTCAGAGGGATTGTTGACACCCCTCTCATCCAC
Organism: Austrofundulus limnaeus; assembly: GCF_001266775.1. Taxonomy (NCBI): domain Eukaryota; kingdom Metazoa; phylum Chordata; class Actinopteri; order Cyprinodontiformes; family Rivulidae; genus Austrofundulus; species Austrofundulus limnaeus. Next base: position 868,957 of record NW_013952460.1, read on the forward strand.
TCAGAGGACCTGAGGCCTCTGGTGCAGCGGTGGCTGTCAGATATCCCTGCTGGTAGACTGGCTCAAGTGACAGACCTGCAAGCTGCAGTGGTCTACTTGGCATCTGAAGCCTCTGACTACATGACAGGGCATAACTTAGTCATAGAGGGTGGGCAAAGTCTGTGGTAGAAGCAGCACATAAAGAGATGAAAACTTTTTTTTTGCTTCTTCTTCTTCTTTTCTTCAGTTTCTTAGAATTAGCCTCAGAGAAAGGTGGGTGTCAGTGTTGAAGTCTAGCTCATCACTACAGTGCTACAGCTTCACTTATTAAATAAAAGAGTAAGCATAAAATTAAATACTAATGGAATAAATTTGCTGCCATCATCGAAAAGTGATTTGTTAAGGAATTATAAAAACACAAATTTACGTTGATTTTACTCTTTTTTTGGTAAAATAAATTGATTGTACTTTGGTTGTGATTTTAAAGTGCTTGCGACATGCATACATTCAAATACAAAAAGTCAAAGAAAATACAGTATCTTCGTACTTAAGAAACTTGGCATAATGCACATGATTTTACCCATTTAGCTACATAACTGGCATATTTTCTTTTACATTTGGTTCAGTGAAAGTGAAACAGGAAGTGACATCAAAGGGAAACTCTTAAAGAAAAGAAACTCTTTTTGTTATTTTACTTGTAAATCTCTTAACAACTGTCCATCTCAGCAGCGTGAAAAGTTTTTTCCACAAAATGTTATCGATGTTTTCTTTTCAAAAACGCTTTCAAAATTAATACACAATTTTGATGTCACATGCATTTTAAGGTAGCTTTGATTAAAAAGGGTTTAGAGTTGATGGATGTACTTTGCTGCATGAATATATGAATCTAAACGTTTCTTTGTTTGCTGATTTTTATGCAAGCAGTCTTGGTGCATTTGGGTTTTAAAAAAGCGCGCACACGAAAACAGTTAATCTCAAATGACTAGATTAGAAATTAGCATTAATTATAATTCCAAAATGGCCCTTTCTTCCTCTCTGTTTTTGTTTTCCTTTCTCTGGACTCACATACGTCACATTCAGGGTAACTGTATCCTAGTCTGCCTCTCTACTTTTTTCTTGCCAAATGGTCCCCACAAGTGGTGCTTTTTGGCACCATCTTAATTGCTCCATTAACTGTTTGTGTGCTGGAAAACAATACTTAAAGGTGAGGTTAGCCGAGGACGTGACCCCAGTCGCTGCAATTATATGAAAAGTAGCGGCCAATTAGCGCTCTTTGCAACGAGACACTGTTGGTGTTTATGTGAGCAACTTCAACTTCTCACTGCTAGTGACCGCGCTCTGATTTACATAATTGGGGGATTGGTCATTAATGGGAATGGTGTGTGTGAGAGGATCCCATTAAGATATGGAGTGAGATCTGATCTCACGCCATAGCTCTGTGCTTTTTATCTCCAGCTGTACTGGCAATTATTAGGATTCTTATCACAGCAGCTTTTTTTTTGGTGAAAAACCAAACTTTGGCACAGCGTGGAGGCAAGACTTGGCAGAATTTGTTCCCCAAGAGGACAAGRGTATCACTCCCAGGCAGTTTCACCATCTCGCCAGCGAGGGGCAGCGTTAAGTCAAGCAACTGCAACACTTATGGCACAAAGGTGGACGAGGTTATCACGTTATTTGTCGTCATCTAAAGGTAATACCAGTGAGCTGTCACGTCTGTGAGCAGACTGAGAAGTATACCTTTCTAATTTGAATGTGCAAACAGCTCATCAAAATGAGCAGAATGAATACTGATATATGTTCCAAGAAAATGTAGTTTGATAGTCGACAGTTACATTTTAAATGCATGAAAAAGTATAATTTATATTGAGGCTGTTTTAGTTAGGGGTTTACATTATTGTCAAAAGTTGAGAGCAAGTTTTATGTTAATGTTTGTGGTTTTAAAGAGCAGTATCTATTTAAAACTGCAGACAAATGCGCAAAACGTCAACTTTAAAAGTTCTGTTTTACAAGACAAGGCACATCCTTTTGTCGATTTAATTGTTATCCTCCAAACTAAAGCGTGCAAAACAGGCTAAACGGTTGAATTTTTTTTCCTCCACAGCTCTTTTTTTTTTGGCCACTCACTGCCATCATTTAGTTGGAAGTGTCTAAACTGTTGTTTTGCTGTCATGTTTTGCACCACATTAACCCCTTTCACAGCTTCATTGGAGAGGTCCTGTTTTCCTTTACAACTGCCGCCAAAAGAGCGAAATCCGTCATTTAAGCGGCAAAACATGATCTCTTGAATGCAATAACCTGCTTCATGAGGTGTAAGTGATCTTGAATCCATTATTTATCACCTGCTACCGGTGCCATTACACTGAAGAGTGGGACCCTGTTGTACAAAGTGCTGTTGTGCTAAACAGTTCCATGGCAGAAAAAGCCACTTGCYCCCTCACACTTCAGCTCAACTTTGATTAATGCGCTGCTCTGTCACAGCGTAAAACATTTTACTGCAGCAGTCGTTCAGAGGGAGACCTGGGTCGATGCTGAACAACATCATAAGGCAGTATGTGTTGTGGAGAAGGCTGAGTCTGGGTGACAGGAGGACCCAAGGGTTTATAGATGACATATTAACATTTGACAGTATCAATACACTTTATTGATGGATCACAGCGTCCTGTTACATATCCACCCAGCGAGGTGTTTAAAGATGAAATTTTACCTCCCTTATAAAGAGCTGGTTTTATCATCTGAGTTACAGTAGCAAAAAGAAAATGTCTAAATTTATCTTCTGGTAAGGCCAGTAGAATACTACATTAACTTCAAACCTTTTTTATTTAAATGATAAAAGATTTTAGCTACAATTCAGGTGCAATGGTTGAAGCGAAATATTGGAAAACAAACTGTTTAAAGGTTCTCAAAAGGTAAATTGGTATTTACCTCTCATAAAGGTATTATCCAAAAAAAATCTGCCTAAGTGTTCTCAAAATAAATTCATTTATTTATTTACTATGGCAATGATTTGCAAAGTCCGGAGTCAAGAACCCTCTGTGGGTCATGATACCAAAGGGTTTTGTGAAGTTTTACGGAACAAAATTTTGCTTCAATATGACAAAGATATCAAAGTTGTTATTTCAAACAAAAAAATAATAAAAAATAAATTTAACAGCTGCTAAAACTTGTTCTTAAATAGCTCATTAGCAATTTATGTGTAATTTAAACCAGCCATCCTCAGGGCCATGGGTCTCTGACTTRAATACTTTAAAGCTGGGCGGCATCAGTGGGTAGAGCTGATGCCTCTCAGCAAGAAGGTCACCAGACTGAATCCTGGCCCGAGGACCTTTCCCTCCGGGTACTCCAGGTTCCTCCCACAGACCAAAAACCTGTCAGGTTAATTGGTAACTCTAAATTATCCCTAGGTGTGAGTGAGAGAGTGAATGGTGGACTTGTGACCTGTCCAGGGTGTACCCCACCCRTTGCACAGTGACCCCTGTGACCCTTGATGGAAGAAACGGGCATAGATAATGGATAGGTTTAAAGCTAAAGATTTATGTAACTACTGTGACAAAGCACAAATATGAATGTTCTGATGTAAAAGGGCTGACTGCCACCATGTAAAACCTAGATGTTAATACCTTGGCTGATATATTGGCTAAACTGTTCAACTGTAATGTTCAAAGGTTAACATCATGAGATGACCAAACTAGAAGCACTCYGAGAGTGCAAACCTCCGCCAAGACCAATTTCCCCCARCCTGTTGATGTGCAAAAGCAGAGATGGAAACATATTTGCCAAATAAGTTCTGACGTAGTGAACATTTAAGCAGGCAGTATGCACGYGATTTCTTCCCGGTGGAGTCCAATGTGAAAAAAAAGGCAGACTCGTCACCCGACGTTATTCATCGTCAAACTGGTGTCGGATTAAGCTCCTAAGTTTTCATCAGTCACATTTCATCGTGTAAAATGTCTGTTTTATCCTCTTGTATGAGTTTGTAAAGGTTTGACTCTCTTTATAAAGTGTTTCCTGGCTCCCCCCGTCTCCAAACTTTGAGGCCCGGCCAGAATCTCTCTGTTTAAAAGCCTAGTAGCGAGAAACTGTTTTGATTGGTTTTTTCAGAAATGTGGTGTGTTTGAGGAAATGGGAAAAATAGGTTTCATGGTGCAGTCACGCACTTCCTTGTCACAAAACGTTCTGTAAATGCACYTAARATGGCAAAAAATACTCATTATTAAATTTGGTTTTACTTTTATAAAGTTTGAAGTCCGTGCTGTCCAATCCAGCTCACTGTTTTTTACAGAAGCCCTGTGAAAGCATCACAGCTTTGCCGATCTC
>NW_013952460.1:875970-878191 GCF_001266775.1 Austrofundulus limnaeus
TGTTTTTCTCTCTGTCTCTATTTTTTCTTCACTTAAAAAAAGTCACTGATGATGAAGAAATAAATAAACTAAATAAACTAATATTTGGTTTTGTTTTCTACTGAAATGACACAAAAAAAAAACACTGAATCTCTGTTTTACTGTTTATTGACGTACTGTATTTACCCAACAGGGCGTCATTATTTTGAAGGTGTCTCCCATGGCAGCTCCAGAGGTGTCTAGAAAGGATTCTGACATCCACATCATGTCTCCTGATTGTAAATACATCAGGCTTTTATTCAGCATTAATACTAAGCTGAGGAAACATTGCCCTCTGAGTTTCCTAATTACAATGCAGCTAATGTATTATTTTCTCCCCAAGTGGGATTACTTTCATCTTTCCCATTAAGATGCACATTTTGTTTGGATACTCAAATTACACACCCCATATTAAATCTGACTGTGCAAAAGGCATTGATCATAGCCCCGATAGCTGCACTCCAACTTTGATTTAATTTGCACTTCCATTAATATCTATGAGACGTCCGATTGTCGTCTTGGGCATATTGATGGTATTGTAGGCCTGCCTTCATATAATGTTCCCCAGCGGCAATGAGGAAATGTTACAGAGAATTAGGCCGAGAAGCAGGCTCAGTGGAACTGGCACTGCAGTTGAKAATTCATTACCCTAATAAATAGAGGAGGGGCGGGGGAAAAATGCAAGAATCTTAAGAGAAATTTCACTCCTTTTCTCTGTTTTAGAACAAAAACACAAAAAGACCCCACGGTTTAAGCGTGAATGAATGAAGCTGCTGCTCATACACCTCTAAAGGGTCGTTCTGGCTTTCTGAGAAGTCTTTAAAATGTGCCTTATGTTTCAATAAAACAAGCGTTCTCTCACTGCCTGTCCATCATGGGGTTTTATGTTCACTTACAGGGACTGTTTGCATATATTTCTTCACGTCTTTAAAAATGAACATTAATTGGAACAGCAGGCTAAACCTTATATTTCCAGTATGTGAAATAAACTGCAATTATTTCAGTAGATTACAGTACATCAGTGGTAGATTTCTGCAAGATAAGCATCAGGTCGTGCTGATTGTTAATACCTTGATTAATGAAGTGCCAACAGAGTATATATACTGCTTCCTTCTTTTGTTAATGCCTTGACACGCTGGTTTCTTTAGGGAAAACACCGTTGGAGCCAAGAGATGAGCGTTAAAGTGTAATTAATGCAATCATGAAGATGAAAATAGGTGTTGTTGCAAAAGGAAAATGACAATGATGAGCGTGTGGACCAAGGAGCCAGAGGATTCTTTGTGAGGGGACTGCGCTCAGAGACTCCTTTGAACACTCACACACACCACTACCAACCCCACTTCTACTTTCTGAGGCTTGACAATGTATCTTTTATTAAGCAGCAGCTCTGGAAAAAAAATCTGTTTCACTGCATCCTTCCTGGAGAACAGCTTTAACCGAGGACATCTGCATACTTCCTCGGTGGATGGCACAATTTCCCTTTTTGTTTTCAAAAGGGGGCGGGCTCCGCTTCTCTTACGATTCTGCCGGAGTGATTCATTTTCAGGTCATTAAAAAACTCGTCTTTTGAAAAGCGTTTGCCTGCTCAGGTGGCAAAGCCTGTACAGGGGAGACACATCATAAATAAAGGCATAGCTACGTTTCAAATGCCATAAATAGGGGACACCTAAGGACCTTGCATGATTGCAGACATCTAATCATTTAATTTATGCGTGTCTAAAGGGGCCCTCATTAACATTCAAGTAGCACTCATCTGTCTACCAAGGATCATTTCGAAGGCTGCATCACTCTCAGATGGAACATATCTATTTGGGCAACACAGCATGGCTATACACTCAGCGAGCACCTTCTCACATTCTCCCTCAATGTCAGGAGAGACACAGCATGTAGCTCTCATAACTTACAGAGTGTGATTTGTGATCCAGTGCTTGTGTTGCTTTTAATGTAAAGAACCTTTGAGAAAGTTAAAGCAATAATCTGTAGGTCAAAACACTGTTGGAAGAAATATTTCTGATATAAAAAAAACCATTTGACCTCTTCTCTAAGCCATCTGGACCAAAACTGCATCTTTACTTTTTGAATCATCAACAACAGCCTTTAGGTTCAAATATTAATGATGTTTCTATCTCTGTTTCTGTAGGTGTCCACCAAGATGTCGGGTGTGGTGTCTTGTGGTTTCTTTATACATACATACATATATATA
>NW_013952460.1:879451-889170 GCF_001266775.1 Austrofundulus limnaeus
ATACATACATATATGTATGTATATATGCACTGAAACAGGTAGACTATTCATCCATTATATTTTACCCACTTCGTCCTTTTAGGTACACGGGGGTCCCTAGTCCAGCAGTCCCTGTGTGAGGGGTAGATTAGTGCATCCTAAATTTTACAACATTAAAATTTTAATATGACATAATAGAGAGTTTGGCCTTCAGAAAACTGTTTTTTTAATTTATTTTTAGGTTGGTCACTTCCCAATAAAAGTAATTTCGAAAAATCAAACTGCTCACTTTTATTCCATTTACATAGCAAGATACTTTGAGATACTTCATGCAAGACTGACAGCGATATTCTAACATTACCAAATTTTTATCATTAGAGAATTTTTTTCTAGCTTAGTAACTGAATATCATTTATGACCTTTTTATTCAAAATTAATAGTGATTTCTTTGCATAGACCAAACAGGAGTACACGATAAGTGTGAGTATATTTGAGTCACAATTACCAAGTACTCCTGTATKATGTGACATTGACTTAAATCAATAATTAAACTGAGTTAACAACATTTATTGATCTGTTTACTTCATTGTTCTWAAACACAGGAAAGGTGTCTAAACGTAGCGAAGTTTTGAACTGAAAACATTTTTGGCATCGTCCTGTCTGAATGGTATGTTGTCATTGAGCTTGGAGAAAGGTGGGAGTTTGAGGGCAAGGCCTCTTCTCATTTGTGGACCCCCCCCCCCCCCCCCACACACACACACTTTGTTAGGCCAAGCACTGCATAGTGGGGGCTTTTTAATGACTTTGAGTTAAACACCTCCTTTTAACCAAAGCACAAGCGGAGAGGGAAAGGCATGTTTCTCTCTGTAGGCAGTATCCAGCAGCATTTTGATGTCTCTAACAAGAACACAATAAATTGTTCCTCATTATTCAGTAATTAACTCCAATGCGCCGGGTCCCCATCCCCCTGTGACACGCTCTAAATCACCACCCTCCTCTTCTTTTCTCCTCTTGCTACACAGTGCTTTAATTTCCTCTGTGCTGTGGGGGCTGGCGGGAGCAAAACATAGCTTGATGCTCTCTATCATTCGCTCGCCACCTCCTGCTCACGCCTTTGCCCTGTCCCTGCCCCACCCTCCTTTTCCTTCCTCCATGTTTGGTTTCCAGTCCCGCGGTGCTGCTGTGCTGAATGCCACCTGGTTAAAAGGAGGGAGGGTTTACCTGGCTATCAAAAACATTCCAGCAGCCCCCACCCTGATCTGTCTTTTTGTGGGGCTTTCCCCTTCCTCCTCTACTCTTAATTGTTAAAATGAGGTCATTAATTGGAGGCTGAGTCAAATCACCTGTCATTTCAACTGGGAATCATCTGCTGATTGAAAGGTATCATAAAAATGTGCCCAGGGCCTGTTTTCTTCTTCTCTTTTTTCTCTTGCTGTGCCTGCTGGGAGCTGTCTTTGTGCCTTGACAGTTTCTGCCCACCCCTGGGCCCACCACTCACTTTACTTTTAGTGGAGGAGATAAGGCGGATAGTCTTTGGGTGACACACATCCACACGCATGGCCCAAATATAGATCCAAGGCAGTCAGTAGTGTCAGGAGCAATTCCTGGAGGATGTTGTGGGGATGGTTCTTTCTGTCGTACTATTAACGCCCCTGACCTAATTGAGAATGATGCTTACATACACCACAGCTCTATGTGCAAGTGAGGTCAGGTTCATTTGAGGGGATAATTGTGAAATTGGCATATAAATGAGGACAATAGAACAAATGACAAAAAAATGAGGACAGATGACAAATTTCTTGATAGAACTGTATTAAATTTAGACCTGCCCTGCTTTGTTATTTCAACAGTCAAGCAATAATAATAAAAAAAAGATCCTGTATGTGCTAACGTACAGTTCTGTGCTTTGTGAAATACAGTATGTCAAATGTCACAAAGCTGTTATTTTTTCAGATGTCCATATTTCACTTCGGTAAATTTCTGCATCGAGGAAAAAGAAGCTTCTGGGAAACACATGCATAATGTATTTGAAGTTACACTGCGATGCACCCGAACTGTCTCTACTCTGTGACAGCTACACAGCATGGTCCTGAAAGCCTTACTCACATCTACTTAAATATGCTTACGTTGTAGAAGTAGAGTATATTTATTAAATATTTTTTCAATATGTATTTTAATCCATCCAGTGATTCCTGATATATTTTGCAGACAGACTTGACTCCAAACAGTGAATGGGCAAAATCTTAAACAAATACATCTTGGATGGTCTGTGTTGGGGATCAGTCTCATCTACTACCTCAACAAATTTTAGTTCAACATCTACAACCTAATTGTATTTTTTATCCTTATACGTATGCATTTCTGTTGCCTAACCCTGACCATTATTCTAAACCTAAACCCAAGGCCAAAAATGGTGTTCCAACTTATCAGAACTGGTCTTTGTTCCCAAAAAACACAGTTGATTGTGACAGGGTATGCCAGGTTCACACGGCAACTGTGCTGATTTTGGATCGATTTTGCCTGTCCGACAATCTTAAGGACACTGATCAGGGTGATGGCTTAGCAGATGTTCCTTTTGTGTGTGGTGAGTTAAGACTGAGTTGGCTTGGAAGTACGTGTGGACCGCTCCGACGTCAAATCAGAAAGCAAGTTGATGGAAACATGGAGAGGAATCTGAAATGCAGCTAGCTTCACCGCACAGTCACAAATACACACAATGTTGGTAATAATAAAGGGGGYAAATCAATAGAAAGTCAAATAATTAAAGTAATTTTTTAAGTCAAAGGAAATTTTATATGTACGCACTGTGAGTACAGCTGTACAGCTGCAGGTGCGCACTGTTAAAAATAGTCCACACACTATCACCATTGCTTCTTCTTCATCCGCCATGATAATTTACCCTGAACTCCTGTTTGATCTTGATCTGATGAATGACATTTGTTGTGTGGGGTGTGGTTGTGTTTGCCGTCTGGCTGTACACCACACACTGTAGGATAAAACCTGGTATTTTTGATTTTTTTCATGGTTATGTGTGGGGTTTATCAGTCTTTGAAAATCAATTGAAATTTTAAAACAATGTTGTGTGAACCAGGCATTAGGTGTTTATACTGGAAACCCTCCTAAAAGTGTAACAAAAACAAAGTACACTTGCCAGCTTTTATTTCTATCCTTATTAGGACCATTCATTGTATTCCATTCCTTTACAGTTGTTTCAATAGCCCTAACCTGAACCCTTACCCAAAACCAACCCCCCCCCCCCCACKCTCCCACCCTGGTACATATCTAAGCCTAAACCTAACCTAAACTCAATAGTGTTGATTAGGGATGACATGATTGTTTCCGGGGATCCTTAAAGTTCCGGATGTCAAACAACCTTTGCAGTGGACCGCATACATCATGCCTGACTCCAAAGCTTTTTTTGTCATAAAGACATAAACAAAGTTTACATTCCAGGTGCCAAAACTGAGTATGATTGTATAGAGAGATGCAGCAACACAACTAAAGCATTGGCTACAATGTAGAGGACTGACAATGTCTGGCAACCGCAATAAATTGAAAAAGGTAGGTGTTTTGCTCTTGCACTGTTATCTGGCGTTAGCCATTAGCTGTTAACAAGCTATGTTGTGTGCCCAAGAAAAACATGTGAATTAGTAACATTACTAAATAACTTCATGACCAGGAAGCAGGCGTAAGCACTAAAACAGACACGTTTACACAGGCAGTTTGAAAACAAAGAAAAAAATGTTCAGTGCTCCGGTTACTTTCTGACATGAAAAAAATAATTTAAAAAAACCCACAGAATGGATGGACAAACCTGTTCAGGGACTGCAGTTGTTGATATGGGGTCAGGGTGCTCCCTTGTCGGTCCATTTTATCCAACAAAGTGTTTTGAACAGACCTCCTTACATTTTTCCGGTTGAAGYCAACTCGGCCACAGAGTTGAATCCAACAATCACGTTTCTCTCCCACAGTAATCTGCTTTGAAAATGGCAAAAACCAAATGCCGTACATATGAGGCTTGTCAGCATATCAGGTGTCACTACTGCAAGTCCCATCGCAACAWRGTTTTACCGATACCATAAGCTTATTGTTGTCAGTGCAAACCAAGACTTCAGCACTGYACTCAATTGTAGCTGTAGTTCAGCTTGACTGATATCTGGGCACTTACTGACTTCACATATTGTGTAGGGAGGTATTTTTAGTAACTCAGACCAACACTACTCACACCTTGGTCCTAAACCCAAACTTCCACCAAATTTAGCATTCATACCAGTGGTGACCAAGTTTTGGTCCCCACAAGGAGCATTGGATCCCCAAAAAGCTGTGTTTCTCTGGAAAATGGTCCCCATGATGTAGCAAACACACTTCCATAAACACACACTGACCTAGTCAGAAAGGTATTTGTGTACATTTGCCTTTCAGTGGCAGGTGATAATCATTCCAGAGGCAGAATGCCAAATGCAGCTATAAAATCATTTTTTTCACACAGACCTAATCAGAAGAACTCTATATAAGATGCTGACAAACCCCCAGTTTGAAATAAAACCCCTCTAAACACATGGCATTAATATTTCATGTTGTTGCCTCCTCTGGAGGCCACTGTGGGCTCTGTCTGAGGGGAGCTGGTATTAGTGCTGCATGCTCAGGYGGAAGAGCAGCTCCGCACTAATGAAGCGATCAGGGCCTGAACTCTGAACAAAGCTCACATCCGATTAGTGAGCGGAGACACGTGTAAACATGCCCAAGCAGCTCACAATTAGATCACTCCTGTTAACCTGAGCCTTATGTCACTAAACACAACAACAGCGCAGCGGCACACAGCGTTTGGTGTTGTGTTAGAAACAATTCGTTGCACATTTAATCATTTCAACATTGCCGTTTTTTCTTGACCCTCTTTACAAATGTTTTACGTTAAGCAGGGGGACTGGAGAAGCAGAATGTGAGCTAATGGGTTATCGCACGCTGCTGAGCGACCATTAAAGTGCATGCATGTGGCATGCAGCAGTGAAAACCACCTGACCTTGTCCACATCCGTTTGGCTGGGACGGGGCAGCATCTGAACCTGCCCAGTGAAGGACAGGCCATTTGGATGTTATTAAAACTCCAAATTCCTAAAGCCAACGCAACTCCCACAGCTATCAGGTAATTTGAAAGAGATCCAGCGAGTTTAAGATGTGCAGATGTTTTCGCTTTAAAACTGGCATCTGTTTATGCAGGCACACTTTATTTGAAAAACCACAAAGGACCTCCAATAGGTTTTATGGAGCAGTATCGGCTCGAGCACTCAGCTCTGTAATTGTGCTGCAGCAGGTAATGAGAAAATTGGTCACAAGTAGTGCTCCCTGCAGATGTAACCCGCAACATACAATTTTACACAGCATGTGCCGGATCTACTGTTATTTGTTCGAGCGAAGCTGTTTGAATGTTGGTGCAGCTTTCATGGGGTCAAACGTGCACAGTTTAGAGCCTACTTCAATTTAGAGAATTAATTCTGTCAGAGAAAATACACACGCAGATTCAAGAGTTTAGAAAACAGCCCAGAAAAACTGTATGAGGTTCAATTCTTTGGATTTTTTGTATAAGGATGTAGCAATAGTGGGAAACATACTAGTGAAAGTGGAAACTGAAACCCTCTCAGATGTGATTATCTCTCCTGATTAATTCAGACTAATTATTGGGCTATGGGACAAAAACATGAACTTCAACTCAGCTGCTGAAAGTTAAATACCTGCAAAATTGAAGGTTAATTGTCCAGTTTTTATCTTGGTATTTCTTGTCAAAAATGTTAAACTTTTTGTGGGCTGCAAAAGTTTTGCTGAAGTGCTTGGTTTTTTTTTCTGTTTTGCTGCTTTAAAGCCTGGAATTTAAATAGATTTTTTAAGTTTGATTGTAATAATYAACTAGAACAAAGTACTCCTGATTACTGAAGTTAAAATGGGTGGGAACATTTGTTTTAGGTGATTCTACAAGATAAAAAAAAACGGAAAAAAGATATGTACACCCTTTATCTTTGTACCCCCATTCAGTACATTCAAAAGCCTTGGAACTGGTTAAATAAGATCAATCTGTAAGCAAAATAAAGTCAAATGACCAGTGACCTCTCCACACAGGTCAGAGACAAAGTTGTGGAGAACCAAAGATCAGAGTTGAACATCTCTAAACATTTAATGAAGCACAAATAAATCCTTTATTGCAAATTAGCATAAAGGAAAATAATGCTGACAGACATGTTGCCAAGAAAGGAACAGTCACCAAAACTCATGGACCGGGCAAGGAGGGCATTAATCAGATGCCACCTTTCCCCAAGTGCCTGTTCGGCTTGGCTCTGCATGCTTCCAATATGTTTCCATTATCCAGAATTTGTAGAACTGGACCCCTTTTTGGTACCTATTTTGTTGTGGTTCCAAGCGACCCTTTGCTGGCTTGAAAATGTGACGTCAGAACACTGTCAGTCACTGACTGGAGGGTGAAGTCACTGTTTGTGTCCTATAAACAATTGCTTAACAGTTCATAATTGCACTTACCAAAGTCATGCTGCTGAAATTATATTGCAACAACAAAGATTCATAGGGACCAAAATATTCTAATTGTTATGCTTTCAGAAAAAAAACTTCTTTATAATTTAAGACCAAAGTTAAACTGAATGTTTTCAAATCTACAGCTGCTTGAAGCTTCGTTTCTGTGATGACAACACTGTGAGATTTATTTTGCAAATTTAACGAGACATTTTTAAAACATCTTTATTATCCAACATCTTGAAGTTCTGCAACCACTGTGTGTTTGTAAAACCAGGAACAATAACATCCCACTACCATGTCCTCCATTGTTTTGATCAGGGTCTTCTTCTTCTGCTATGCTTAATGGTGACTGGCAAATAACTTAATGGAGTATTACCACCACCAGCTGGTAAAGGCGGTCCCAATTTTCAGACTATGGGACCGCCCAACCTTACAAATAACCCACAACAACTGTAACTAAAGTGTATTGGAAAACCACCCATAGCATTCTGAACAGAGCTATGCCAAGTCAGACTGTGCTGTAGAGGCGCTAGAGGAAAAGGAGCGATAACCTTGACGGTGATGGGCATATGGCCCTGTGTCAAAGGACCACTATAATACCCCTTTTCCACTAGTGCCTCTACTGCACAGTTCGACTTGGTTCTCCACTGTTCCAAGGCTTTTCCACTAGCAAGAATTTGTGGAACCAGCCCCTTTTTCAGAACATACTTTGCTATGGTTTCAAGTGTACCATGCTGGCCTGAAAACGTAACGTCTGAAGACTGTCGGTCACTGATTGGTTAGAGGGTGGAGTTGCTGGTTGCGTCACAAGAGCTACTCTCACAACAATCTGATTTGCCATTTGCAACAACAGCACTGCCATGTCCTCCATTGTTGTGTTTGTGTATCTTTTCAGGGTCTTCTTCTATTATGTTTAACTGTTTAACTGCCACCAGATGGTAAGGCATGTTGTGTCAGTTTGCAGACTCTGGGACTGCCCAACTTTATGATGATGGTTGAAGGCGAAACAGTTCAGATTAGTGGCTGAGCGAGGTAACTTCAGGCTTAGTTTGATATATTCCCAATCACAAAGCTAGTTCCCATCACCATAAACTGCTGCAGGACAAAACACAACGTTTCTCACACTGACGGGGTGGCGCTTTTTATTGGTTGAACTCACCAAATCATTCTCAGATGCAGGTGTGAAGCTGCACTATGACCACAGTGAGTTTACAGTTATCACTTTCAAAAATTGGTGACAATCCTAAAATACTTTGTTGTAAATCATTTTCCTACTGATACTGAAGCCTAGCTCTGATGTCCATTTGCTGTTGTGTCACAAGGACATATTTCTGACTGAAGTGATCCCCGCAGCAATCTAACACTTGAAAGAACTGTCTTTGAGAACAGAGGTGGAGGGTAGTCACAAAGACAAGTGTCCTAGTGATGATGAGCTCGCGAGTTTCCAGTGCCACTTGAACTGAAATAGTCGTGCTCAACGAGGAACGGGTTTCAAGACTTTTTTTTGTACTTCAGAGAGACTATCATGCTGAAGTTGGAGTACTTGCTGGTGTGTCATTGTATGTGAGAACAGGGCCATGATGGAATTTACAGGACTTGAGGCACAGACATTCTATACAGCATCAGAATTTGTTTATTAATGTTTTTATTCACCTGCCACCAAGGTGGGCAATCATGTAGTTGCCTAAGCTGTGGTTTGGTAGTATATCGCAAAAATCAACCCTAACATGTCCTCTCAGTGCCAACAGATTGCATGATTGTTTTTCAAACTTAAATGTGCATTTCTTGTAGGATTGCTACTTGTAATTCCTTAAAACTTTATTGTTGAACCAAATTTTCTCCTGAGGATTATTAAAAAAGTCATGTCACTGATAAAATATTAAATTATTGGCAGCAAAATAAAGAATAAAAAACCGAAGTCATGTCAAACAACAAAAATTATTACAAAATAGAAACTATTAATTTAAATAGGGTTTTTAAAAAAATAAATTATCTAGGACTAATGAGTTATAAGAAATGGTTGAAACAAGTTTTAGGAAGAAAAAAACCTGCAGAATATACAATGAAAAGAATTTTGTCCCATTGTAACTATTTTCACACTTTGATATTATTTAAATAAAAAAGGACATAAAACACTCCCAAAATATTCTAAATTTACATTTCAAAGTTTTTTAACACCACAAACAATAAATTAGAAATTAATTAATTAATTAATTGTTGGGTCAGTAAAATTATCCAACAAAACCCCGTTTTTATAATAAGTTTATTATAACCTTTTGACTGCCAAACGCATTATTAAATACAGTATATCGTAGCCATGGAGAATGAGATGTTCATGAACAAAAAACTTAGTATTTATAGGTTTTTAACACACTCAACAAAAAACTAAAAAGTTAGAGGAAAATCACAAGAGCTGAAAAAGCAGTGGTGGTTGTAGGGTGTGTCACTGGATTAAAGTATCTTGCCACATTTGAAGCCAATGTATTTCAAATATTAATGATTATATTTTTGCACATTTTGCACTGAGTTGAAATTCTAGGACAAAGTCACAGGGATTATAATCTTTACTTGTATTTACTAATTTAGAATTTGCACACACCTGTAGTAAATTTAAAAATGGTTTTTAGCCACCATTTAACCTTAAAACCATATCAGATAAGAGTTTTGTGACCAACAACCATCGATGTGTCAATAACAATTTTTTTTGATTTGATAAAAATAACTGATGTAATACATGTCAACCCCTTTGAATGTTTACCTCTATCTTTATCCTCAAAAATCTATAATTGTCATAAAAAATCGAAATAATTCTGACACAATACCATGGAGTGGGGTGGGGGTGGAGGGACAAGTGAACTGTCGGCTGTGTGGAAAGACAGAGCGTGGGGCGGAAATAGCAGCACCTGCAGTTTAGAGGAGCAGAGAGAGGGGGACGGGGAGAGGTGGAGAACCTACAGCGGGTAAAATAAGTATTGAACACGCCACCATTTTTCTCAGTAAATATATTACTAGAGGTGCTAATGACATGAAATTTTCACCAGATGTTGGTATCAACCCAAGTGATCCATACATACAAAGAAATCAAACCATAAATGTCCAGAAATGACGTTATTTTTAATAATGTGGAATGGCACAGGGAAAAAGTAGAACACACGAAGAAAGGGAGGTGTAAAAAGGCATGGAAAGCCAAAACACCAGCTGAACTCTCTCAGTAATTAGAAA
>NW_013952460.1:889180-900321 GCF_001266775.1 Austrofundulus limnaeus
ATTTATTACATACTGGTTCTGAGACATAAAATAATTTTGAAGTTGAATATGTGAAAAACAGATTTTTCTATGACGATACCTGCAAAATGAGTGAAAATCCATGTAATTTACAGACAATTTGCACAACTTGGCATATACGGTATGTGAATCTGGGGAAAATATGAATTTGCTGAAAAAAATAGAAAACACTCAGTGAAGTGATGATTTGTGTCATTTGAAGCTATAGAKAAATAACTTAAATGCATAAAGTTCAAAGGAAATATTTTCCAACATGTTTTGCTTTCTTGCTGGAACATCTTTGTCACCTCTAAGAAAATCTCTCTCTGCGAATAAAATAATCAAACTTTTTCAGATTGTATTTTGTGCACATAAGACAAATCATGGCATTTAATTATTTATACATGTATAGCTATGCTAATATCCTAAAACATTAAACCTTTAATTTTGAATTTTTTTTAAATGTTTTGTGTCTTTTTCTCCTGAGACACCACAATTTGTACGTACTTAGTACTCTTCTTAGTGAAAGCATATTTCAGAGACCTCCATGGCCAGCTCCAGACAGTCACTTGCATCATGGCAGCTRCCAAAAAAACCACAGTCCAGTTCTACACAAGAGTCATCGTCCTCGCTGTGCGTGGACTCCACTGTGGTGACGACGTGTTTGTAGTTGGGCCAGCAGTGGTTGGTGAGTCTCTCGCAGGAATCGGGTAAGATGCCATAAAGCCGACAGAAGAGACAGTTGAGGACAATGTCTGCACAGTCGACTAAAGAACACACACACACACAGGACAGGACAATGGATTACTAAACATTTGGTTTTATTTTTAATCCTCAACTTTTGTTTCCAAAAAGGATTCCAAATCTTTAAAATAAAGTACAGCAACTATAGCTGAAAATGGTTACTGGAGCATAAATCATCTCAGCTGGAGCTGCTGGCCTTTGCTTACATCTTCAAACACTTTAAAAGCCTCTTTCCCTCCTTTTATTCATGCATAATTTAGAAAATCATGCCCTGCTCCCTCACAGAGAGACAAGCAAGAAAGCTGCTTGGAGACATAATCAATTACCAGGAGTCTCTCTTGTATACTTCGTCAGGAGCTCTTCCAACAAGCCTTGTGGTTGCAGTAAAACTGAGCTTTGTGTCTCCTCAGCAGCCTTTGCCAAACGTTTTCCTCATGGGAGCTATGAAGTGTGAGATCATCAAATGACACTGGCCGTGAGGAGCCAGTTACTCGAAGGGAACAGGTTGAAAAAGCATCTTTGCAAGATTCAAAAATGGAGAAAAAATTGTAGAAAAGCTTAACCGACTGCAGATCCTTCCAAATRTACGTTAATATGTATTTTCTTGGAATGTATTTTTGAATTCTGATCGTCATCAAAACCAAGTTTGCAGCAAAAACTGGTGATTTATTTTTAATGTTTTATATATATGTACTTCCTGTAAAAATATGAGTTTTTGCAGAAATGACAGAATTTGCTGTTTATGGGGGTGTTTTTAGGTCTGGTGCACACTGGATGCCAACTTCACTACATTTACATCTTCTCAGCATTTCTGGAGGTGATTGAACTTTTTTTTTTTGACCCATGGCCTGTAGGACCCASTTTACAGTTCGGACTGAGTGAAAAAGGTTGGACAATGAGATTATTTTAATTTCATAGTGAAGTTACCAGCTGACAAATCRACCYCTGTAACATCARCTTCTACCTTAGACTTTCCCCACTKYCAGGAGTGCTTTGTCTTTCTGTCTCTACTTCAGGAAAAGTTATTGTCTGTTGTTAAAAAAACACAAGTATTTGCCATTTGWTTCTTTTTCCAGTTGTATTGAGTCCATACTAAACCCTTCCAAGGTAAATACTGAACCATACATTAGCTGTACCTTTACACCCTGCTGCATGGTGGAGCATGGCTGCAGCATATTCATGATGTGAGCTTCGTCTGCACCAACGTGGCTGGGCTGTCAGGAAATTTGGAGCAGGTCTGGCTACACATGGCCTCCTGCCTAGGTTGTGTCTGTGATTGTGACAAGGTCACAACCTAATGCAGATGTGATATTGTGCTAGCATGGTGTGATTCTTTAGATTATAGCTGAATCCTGATGAGAGGGTTGTGCCAAAACTGGCATAAAGACAMAAAGACAAAACATGTAACGGCAGCAAAATTCAAGATTTTTAGAGAGAGTAGAGTCATCAACCAATTGAATGAGGGCCTCAGATCTGAGTTATATTAGGTCAATGTAATGGGCTAAAGTTGTGTTACTTATAGATGCACTTTAATGTTATGCCCACAAGATTTTATCTTGCTCAGTCCATCTAATGTTATGATTTTTTTTTTGTCGGATATGCTCAGTTACGTACAAATATAATTAACTCAAGATGAAAATAAGAACATGCACAACTAAATCAGAGATTTCATGCTGAGAGGCAACTGTTTTGACATCTACACACCCCAACTCTTCCCAAAGACACATTCATCCTTTCTCTCTTTATCAAAATAATAAAATAATGAAGTGAATAGTTGAACTTTTATTTGGAAAAGGGAAATGTCGTATAGAGTTTTAATGCTTCAATAGGCCTACTTGTTTTGTTAATTTTTATATACAAACAAGGGAACCACTGTCCTAAACCTCTGCTCCACCTTTTCCCACAAGTCAGGTTCATAACTGATCATTTGAACTTCAAACATGCTTACGCTGCTAGTAATAAAGATTATTTTTAATCCTTTTAATGACATTATTTTCATATAAATCTCTATTATATCAATAAAAAATCTATCTGATCAAAAACTCAACTTAAAGCAAAAATAATTTTTCCATTTTGAACCTATTTTGAGGTTTATGACAACAAATTGTGTGTTGAGTGTTTTGTCGACACTGACCTGCCATGTTGCTCTGCTGAGAGGCAGACAGGTCGTCTGTGTTGTTCGACACAGCAGCAGAATATCTCATCTGYTTCTTGTTCAAAGAGAAAAGACGAGGCGGGGAGTTGTTCTTCTTTCTGGGCTGATTAAAGTCTGTTCCTCTGCTGCTCTCTCCACGCTCGTTTTCTGCAGAGACTCTCCAGCTGTTAACTTCATCACTTTGACATTTTTCTGCCCAAAAAAAGTGAGTATGTCAAAAATAACACAAAAAATTATGTGCAATGCGACACATTAGAATCTTTAGGTGAGAATAAATTATTTTAAAACAAGCCATAGTTACTTTGAAAAAGTAATGGTGAAAAAAAATTTGATTACATTTATTTTACATTCAAAACTTTTAAAACAGGATGAGCTCGACTCGTTGCAACATGACCCAACATGTTTAAGAAAACATAAACTTTAATTTAAATAAACTAATATGTACTGTAAATAAACAGATTTAAAATCATTAGAAATGTAACATTCAGGTAAACCTTGTCAGGTAAAAGCATCTCCACTATGCTTGAARGTATAATCTGTACAGTTTTTTGATGATTCATCAATTAATATTATATTTTCATTTTTTAGATTTGATTAATTGAATTGAATAAATGAAGTCTGAACAGTGTCTGGTCCTCCCCGAGTCTTCAGGTGAGCAAATAATSCAGAACTAATTGTTTAGTCTTCCTTTTAAACAATATTTTTATAACGTTAGGACAGAGTTAAAAAAGTCCTCTAATTTAAGTTTGTGTTGATTGTCCATGAAGAAGCTCTGTTAAACAGTAAATGGGTCACACTTTTAATCTCTTCAGGTTCTGCAAAGTGCTTTGTGTTAGTGTCGTTTATTTTTTTATAAACTATACGATTCTGCCAGTTTGAATTAGGAGAACTTCTGTTTTTGCAATAAAAAAATATGGAACGGACTAAAGGTGCAGCTGGTTGTTTTCTGGTAAACAACCTTACAAGGGATCACATAAAAATAATTTAAAGTGGAAATTTTTCAGTACATTCCCCCAAAAGAACTAAATAAAAATCCTTCAGTACTTTTCCTGGTAGTTGCCATTTAACATCCTGCCTTAAGGGTTATCATGTGATCATCTTCTTTTAACTGCTGGAAGCAAAACCATTGATCCAGCCCTCGCTTTAGGGTCTTTGGGATCCTCTGAAGCCAAAGTCTTTCATGACCATTCTTTACTAAAGACTCATAAAAACCTAAAACTCATAGTTTGTGTCAATATGTTTAAGAACTGAAACCAATATAAGCCACCATTTCTCTAACAGCTTACAATGCTTTTCATTCACAATCACACATACAATAAACTTTTTTATACTTTTTACACCCTCTACACACAGTGCTGCTACTATATTCTCACTCATACACTGATTGGCACATTGGGGTCAATGAGAGTTTCGTGCTCAGTGGTAATTTGGCACACTGCAATGGCTGAAAACCAAACCTCTAATCCTCTGGACAACGTCTCTTCATGCTACAGCTACAAATAGAGTTAGATAACAAGAGGCTATGTGATTACACTTTTTTTTTGGTAACCTGATTGTGCAAACCAAAGAGCACACCTGTCCCCTTTAGCTGACAAGCAGCCGTGTTACTGACATTAGGAGGACTAATACATTTATGGGAGTTTAAATAGTGTTCCACTTAAGGTGAGTTACTCCTAAAGGTTTAAAGCAGGGGTTCCTGAAACAAGGCTTGGTACCATCAGACAGCAAGAAGGGACGCTAAAAGGATGTTTACGAATTTGTGTAAGATTTTGTGTAATCAGTATCTCACCTGCAGCAGACAGCAGTCAGGGTGAAATTCTCATTGAGGAGAAACCTACATTAATATTCAGAGTGGGGCCTGTTTAAGACCTAAAACACCATCTAAAATAACTCAAAACTTTTTATGCAGTTCAAGCAAATGCTCCTTATGTTCCTATCGTTACATTTTTAGCTGATTATACAGAGKAAGAACTGGAGATAAATGAACTTTAAACAGCTACATTACAAGCAGTTATTAAGCTACATCCATCCATTAGCTTCTGTTTGTTTCGAGTCACGTCYTGGGGGCAGCTTGAGCAGGGAGGCCCAGGCCTCTCTCTCCACATCCAGCTCTTCTGGGAGGATTCTAAGGTGTTCCCAGGCCAGCTGAGAGACACAGTCTCTCCAGCATGTCCTGGGTCTTCCTTAGGGTCTCCTCCCAGTAGCACCTCCATAGGGAGATGTCCAGGGATCATCCTTACCAGATGTCTGAACCACCTCAACTGGCTCATCTGGATGTGGAGGAGCAAACAACACTACTCTGAGTCTCTTCCGAATAACTGAACTTTTCACCCTATCTTGAAGAGAGAGTCCAGCTATCAGTGATCTCATTCTTTTGGTCACTACCCAGAGTTTGTGGTCATAGGTGAGGGTAGGAACCAGTGGTGGGCAGTTTCCCTAAAGCATTAATAGGGGAATTAATTTCCTGTTTAGTGCTTTTGCTAAAGTTAAAATTTATTTGTGGATTAGCCCTTGATAAATTTCCAAGCTAAATTTATAAGTGCTAACTGAGGTCTATAAATGTTATTGATCAATGTTAATATTAACAGCTGAGGGTGAAAGCTGTCACACATTTTGTTCATTTGTGTGTCACTTATCCACTAGGTGATAATACAGTGGGGTGCGAAAGTTTGGGCAGCCTTGTTAATTTTCCTGATTTACCTTTATAAATCATTGATTGTTTGGATAAAAAATATCAATTAAATATATCATAAATGGGACAAACACAGTGATATCTGAGAAGTGAAATGAAGTTCATAAGATTTACAGAAAGTGTGCAATAATTGGTTAAACAAAATTAGGCAGGTGCATAAATTTGGGCACTGTTGTCATTTTATTAATTTTAAAACCTTTAGAACTAATTATTGGAACTTAAATTTGGTTTGGTAAGTTTAGTGACCCTTGGCCTCCATACACAGGTGACTCCAATTATGAGAAAGGGTATTTAAGGGGGGCAATTGTAAGTTTTTCTCCTCTTTGCATCTTCTCTGAAGAGTCYCAGCATGGGAGTCTGAAAACAACTTTCAAATGAGCTGAAGACAAAGATTGTTCACCATCATGGTTTAGGGGAAGGATACAGAAAGTTATCAGAGATTTCAGCTTTCAGTCTCCACTGTGAGAAACATTGTGAGAAAATGGAGGACCACAGGCACAGTTCAAGTCAAGGCTGGAAGTGGCAGAACAAGAAAAATCATGAATAAACAGAAGTGAAGGATGTTGAGAACAGTCAGAGTCAACCCACAGARCAGCACCAAAGACCTACAACATCATCTTGCTGCTGATGGAGTCACTGTGCATCGTTCAACTATTCAGCACACTTTACACAAGGAGATGCTGTATGTGAGAGTGATGCAGAGGAAGACTTTTCTCCYCCCACATCACAAACAGAGCTGCTTGAGGTATGCTAAYGCACATTTGGACAAGCCAGCTTCATTTTGGAATAAGGTGCTGTGGACTGATGAAACTAAAATAGTTATTTGGGCAGAACAAGGGTCGTTATGCACGGAAGAAAAAGAACACAGCACTCCAAGAGAAACACCTGCTACCTACAGTAAAATGTGGGGGTGGTTCCAACATGCTGTGGGACTGACACCCCCTCTTTGAAAGGAGCCCCCTCCTCAAATATGGTGTGTATCGTAAAACTTTTGGCTGGCACAGTGTAGGTCAGACTCATCTACAGTCCTGCCAAATTTCATGTTGATCGGTGCAGCTGTTTTTGTGCTACGGTTGACCAAATATCACTGAAAAATAAACGTACGAAAACAAAATGACTCCTGCTTTCACTTCGAGTGCGGGGGTCATAATAATGTTTAGCCCCTCATGAGGAGATTGCTTCCGGATCCTTTGCTGTGTGTCGAGGTGAGCTCAATTATATCTAGTCGGTACCTCAACCTCACGTATAAACTCAGGCTCCTTCCCCACCAGAGAGGTCACAGTCCATGTCCCAAGAGCCAGTTTTGGTAGGTCAGGGTGCCATGGACCCCGCCTTTGGCTACTGCCCATGACTTCATGCACCTGACTCATACGGCCCCCTGTGGTGGACTCACAGGAAGGCAAACCAATGTAACTCATTTGGATTGAGCCTGACCAGGTTTCATGGGTAGAGACCCGGCCACCAGGCACTTTCTGACAAGCCCCTTCCCCAGGCCTAGTTACAGGAAGGGGTCCCGCTGACCCACATCTGTGTAAAGGACACCAAGTTCATTGACTTGAGTCATTCTTTGTCTGGCCTGTCATCTAGGACCAATCTGCCATCGGTGACCCTACCAGGGGTATTTTTGATTATCCCTGACAGCGTAGCTCCTAGGATTCTTCAGGTGCACAAACTCCTCCACCATGGCAAGGTCAACAGAGGGATATTTAGCAACATGAACTGGGAAAATACTCAATATTCAAACTCAGTTATCTCATCTTCAAACTCAACTTCAGTTTAACATGGCTAAATCCTACTTTTGGACCACAGCTTGTAGCTTGTATTTTGCTAAAAATGGAATAAGAAAAAAATTATAAACAGGAAAAACAAAGATATGTTTGGTCTGTTTCTATTGCTTGGTGTAATTCTAACTGTTTCTATAGGAAAAATGAATGTGGTTTRAATTGATTTAAATTGTGGTGATAGTTACTGTTGATAGAGGCAATTGTTGGATTTCTGCAAACTAATTCTTTGAGTATTGTTATAAATGCCATTATCAGATCTTTGTTGTTCTAACAGCTAAACAGTAGCAATCTAATGTTTTTAATCAGATAAACTAGTTTATAGATTTAGATTAGCACATTGGTGAGTGTACAGTAAATGAGACGGCCCAGAGTTATTTAGTCTSATCTGGTGCTAAATAATGCAGCTTCAGCAGAATTCTTGATGAAGATGCTTTCAGCATCCAAACACTCTCATACTGTTGTGCTTCTGAGGAAAGAGCACAAAAAGACAAGACACTTTTGCTGCTCTGAGGTCTTAGAAATGAAGTTCTGATTTTAGCTAAAAGCTGGCTGTGGGCAATGACAATWTTATCATTACTGTCTGAATATTAAAAAAAACACAGATTTAAACACACAGAACTCCAGCAAACATCTCTTATCTGAAAATGATGACTTGAAGATTTTAGTCTAAAGTTGGAAACGAAATCTTTGTCATTTTAGAGAAACATCAGTGGTTTTAATAACCTGAACTAAACTCAAGAAAGTGTTTTAAAAATAAAAGATGCTGATTCAGTGTCTGACCTCAGCTAACACCAAGAGCTGTGTGAAGAACTTTTTCAGATTTCCATTAGTCTCACTGGATTAATGTTTACGCTCCTCATCTGACTGCTCATTCCTTTCTCCTGGAGGCCAAACCTCTTAAAGGTGCTGAAGGAAAACTGCTGCTTTGAGGTTTCACACTTCTCAGCCTTCTTTATGTGAAAATGAGCGTTTCTGTAATTCGCTCTAATTCAGGAAAAAAATCAAAATTAAGTACAAAAGAATCTGGACGAAAATCAAATTATACAATTTGACAAACTTCAATGAAATGTTTAACTTTAATAACTTGTTCCACAGAAACCCAACATCCTAATTTATATAAAAGAAACTAAATTTTCTCATCAATACATTTGTCATGAAAAAATATGAAAGTCTGTGTTTCCATAGAACAAGTCTCTCCCGCTGTAGATGGGGAAAGGGTGATACAATTTAGGCCTGTAACTGATTCTCCTTTGTGTTAGCAAAATATCTGATGAATCAATGGCCATATTTTAATGAAACTCTCTGTTATTAATTGCTGGATTTACACAACTGATTCGCTTCTTGATTAATTTCTTTGCCAATAATTCTTTGACTCATTCCTGTGTTTGTTAGCAGAATTTTCCATGAATCACTGAATCAGTTTTATTGAAACTTAAGTAACCATTAGATTTACATCTAAGTGATTAAGTTTTGGAGTCATAGCAATTTGAGATTACCTCTGCAGCCAGTTTATCATAACCAAAGCAACAACTTAACTCAGTCAACTAAGTTTTGAGCTAATGTTTGATGTGGTAGTAGATGCTTACAGCAGACTGAAGGAGATCGTGCACAATGGTGCAACTTTCTCAAAGGGAGATGATGTTTTAGCATGAAAGCTGGAGATGTGTTGCTTTCAAGGAATCAATTTTCCACATTTCAGATTGAGCTCCTAGAAAATAAATTAAAAGCTAGAGTCCAGGTGGTGTACTGCAGCATGAAGATTTTTTATTTAATTTAACACAGAAAAAATTTAAAAAATTGCTATCACTGTATTTCATGGTGGAAGAAAACCTAAAGATCAGACGGTGTTAGCTTTCTGCTCACTACTGGCTAGAAGACTTATTCTTCTTTGATGGAAGGATCCACATCCTCCAGTATATGGTCWTTGGTTAAGAGAAGTTATGTCTTACATTCATTTAGAGAAGATTAGATATACTGTTAGGGGATCTGTAAACAAATTATTTGACATCTGGCAGCCATTTACTGTATATCTTATGTAGAAAACATTTCGGCAGATAACTTTGTGTAAAGGTCAAATATTTGTTTCATTGTACACAAACCTGTMCATTGTATCACTGTTGTATGAATACAAGATVGATTTWTGTTGTTTCAGTAGATCCYGTATAGGAYGGGGTGGGATGGGAGGGATTTCGGATGTTTGTGTTTTTGTTAGTTAGTTTTTTGTGTGTGTGTGTGTGTGTGTGGTTTATGTTAAAAAATAATAAAAAAAGACTTTGATCAAAAAAAGATAAGCTATTTTAGATTTTTTGACTTTAGAATAATTTGATTTTATCCCATTTGTTAAATTTGCTTATTTGATAAAGAAATATTAACTTAAAGTACTTTGTGTAACTGAGTTTCTAATGCTTGAACTAAACAATAAAATAAAGGTTATTCTGCTTTGCTCTTAACTAACTTATCAGCTGTCTTTATTCTTTTTATTTTATTTTGATCACATCTACTTTATCAAGAGGACTGAATGTGTTTTAAGACAATCCTGCTCAGAACAATTAATCCCTGCTCTGCAATAAAAAAAAACATATTCCAAATCAAGCCTGTCTACATGTGCTGACAGTTTTCAGAGTCAGACAGTTGGGCTGGGAAACCTCTGGATTAATGGCTCAGATCAGTTTGTTAGCAGCCATGTATCCATTAGCTCCAAGCACTTTACCCTGCAGAAGCTCACAGGAGTCCTGGAAGCTCCGCTCAGCTGATGACGCTGATTGTAAACGTCTGATTTATGAATAATAATGAATAAACATGCTTACAGTTTCCTCCAATGTTTAAATACTTCATTCTTTTTAAAAGCATTTTAAAAGATGTTGTTGTGGAAGTTTTTTAAAGTTAATTAAAACGTTTAGTTTTTTTCCCCTCACTGAGACTTTAGAAAGAGATCAGATTGACATTATTCATTGAATTTGTAATAAAATTCAAAATATTGTGCAACACTAGAAACAGTCATTCGTCTCGTTTCATGTTTTGATACACACGTCTGTACAGGTGACTTAAAATGACTCCATGGCAGAGATTTATGTTTGAAATAAACAAGTTAAAGCTTGAAATTTTGTCCTGCCTGTGCATATGTTTGAGCTGAGGTTCAGCAAGATGTTCCAGGGTTATCTAATGAATTAAGTACGAGCTGCAGCTGGTCCATACTCATGACCATTAACTGATAGAGAAATAAGGCCTGCAGGCATGCTATGTATTTTTCAGGGTTTGTTCCAGTGTTTAGCAACCTGCACTGACTAATAAAACACTGGGATTATTCTGATTAGTGGCGCCGCAGATAATTTCGCTTCATGTTGGAAATCAAAGCACATCTTCACAGTTGGAGTTAATATGGTGTGCTGCAAAAGTATCCACCCCCTTGGCATTAGTTCTGTTTTGTTACCCTTGTGATCTGGAATTTAAAACAATGTACCTGTTTTATATGATTGGATGGATGTTGCTGAATCACATTGAATCTCAGTTGGACTGAGGTCTSATCTTTGACTAGCAACATGAGGACATTCAGCTTCTGCCATATATTCTGTTCCATTCAGCTATTAAAAAATAACATCTTCACAACATGATGCTGCCACCACCATGCCTTGTGTGGGGATGTTTTTCTCAACCTGAGAGGTTTTGATTTGTCAAACAAATTTGGAGAACATACACAAACTACAACAACAACAACAACTACTACTACTACTACTACTACTACTACTACTACTACTACTACTACTACTAA
>NW_013952460.1:900745-905161 GCF_001266775.1 Austrofundulus limnaeus
CAGTACAATAATGCAGTGGTTCCTAACCTTGACCCCCCCTCTCCCCAATGGGGGGGGGTGTGGCAAAGGGCATGGTGGTGGGCAGTGGTATAACCTTGTTTGTTCAGAGGTTGTGAAAATATCAACTTATTATTTGTACTGTATATAAAAACCACCAAAACATTAGGGGTGCAACGATACTGAAAATTCACCATTCAGTTTGGTTCGATACTTTAGTCTCACGGTTCAATATATTTTCCTATACAAAAAAGAGAAATTTCCATGCCCCTTTTAACTTGTAATTTATTGAATTTTATTCTGAACCTTTGTTTAACCTCAAAAGTACAGTTTTTTAATTAAATGTTGCTGAAACAGCAAGTTTCTCAGTGGACCTGCGCTCAAAAATGCAGCCTAGGTGGAGTAGTCGAACACAGATCCACTGATCCTTTAACACAGAGCATCTTCAGAAGACAAGTTTATAAAATAAATTTTTAAAATCTGTATTGTTCGATACATAGTGTGTATTGAACCTAAAGTACTGTAATGAACAGTTCGATACAGATACATGTATTGTTGCACCCCTACAAAACCATTTGAACAATTAAAACTGCATAACTCGGTTCTTCTTTTTTTTTTACCTCTTTTCCAAATAAAAGTTATTAACTATTCACTTTATTATTTTGATAAAGAGATAAAGGTTGAACGTGTCTTTGGGAGAAGTGTGGAGTACCAACGCATTGAGGGTGGATGTTGCTCAGGAAAGTGGAGCTTTGAAGAAATTTTGGTGCCACTAGAGGTTGGTTTATACTTTGAGTCGCGCATCTTGTTCCCCCTGCTGAGTGACAAAAAAATTTTGCAACTTCCGTCTGCTCTCCCGCTGCTACCCCTTGATGACAGCTGTCATACATCGCCCCCAGTCAGAACTCTGTGATGCGGACCTTGTGGCTCGGAGTATGTGATTGGTTAGAACTTCATGGTGTGTTTGTTCATGAGGAGACAGCGGCGATCCAGCCTGCGGAGCTGTGAGGAGCAGGACTCCAAGCAGCTCTTCCTTCTGTGTGTTATTTTGTTTAAAATTATTATTTTTTTTGTCTGAAGCCTGTTGCTAAAAGAGCTGAAAGAGCAGCTGGTTTGATCCTATTGAAAGTGAGCATGCAGCTGATGTTCACATCTTTTTTTCCATCACCACCGTTAACTCACAGAGATAAAAAGTTTTTCCTCTGCGGACTCCTCACCCAACAAAACACTGATCATTGAGTGATAAAAAACACAATATCCAGCCATCAATGTTGTTGTTTATATACTTTTATGAGCTGTAGGAGGGCAGAGGGAGGATCTATGATCATTTATGGCCCGACAAGTCTTCAACCCGTTTATACTCGCTCAGGAAAAGGACGTCCAATATGACACAATCACTAACCTGCTGTCTCARATCTTATTGAAGTAAAACCTAAGCTTAAGGTACAATCCACAAGTCCCACTCAAGTAAAATGAAAACTTGATGAGATAAAATGTCTCAACAAAGATTTTAAAATGTTGAATGGCAGGCTGGACCTGGAACCAGAGGTGACAAAAGGCTCGTTTTTGGAAGCTTTTAGAAGCAGCTGGTTTGCTGACCTCATCATCCTGGCTGGAACGTAAAAGTGCAGGAAGGTATTGAGATACTAAGGGAGCAGCTTGTTTTGAGGTGTTGCATGGTAGGATTGGGTGATATTGGCAAAAAAAAAAATCACGATTAATTGTGGTATTTTGCCGATAACGATTAATTTGACGATTAATCCCCTGGAGTCCCTCGACCCCCTTATGTCCTGGTCACATGACCAATTTTGTGGGAAAGATTTGCTCTTGATAAAAATCTGTTCCAAACTGTGTCAAAATTACAGACTTCAGGCTACACATCAATTTTTAAATTATGTTGATAGATAAATAAATTACATAATTTTTTWAAATGTTTGTCATATTTGAAGCAGAGAGGAGCACCGAGCGAACTCTGCCTGGTGGTATTAATCGTATTAATCGTCAAGTGCCAAAAAATAARTGATTAATGTTTTTCTGACGATTAATTGCACACGATACGATTATGCCCAACCCTATTGCACGGATATCATTTGAAGTGTTCACAGCTAGATTTTGAATTAATTTTGTAGCATCTAAGGCAATGCTTGAAGTAAAACATATAAGCCCTCACTAATCTGGAGTATTTTGTGCATTTATTATCAAATTTAAAGAGATCATTTGGATTCTAAATTGTAAGGCAACAAAAAACAAACAGTAAAAATGCAGTGAATAGTTTTGCAAATGGCATGTTCCACAGGATAATTAATGGTAAATGCAATTTGTAAAATTTTGTGCAACTTTATTTCTTACCTTGAGTAAAAAACCTAGAACACCATGCAACAAATAACAGTGATTCCGTTCCAAAGGCAGGATGAAACCACATTTGTCAGAAATTCACCAGAAAAGTAATGACTCAACAGAGGCAGTCGAGCTTTGCCTGTAGAACTCCTTCACGGTAACTTACCTCCTCTCACCCACGCAGCATTGTCCGGACGTGTATGCGCTTTCCTTTTGTCTTTCTCATCAGCTCTCAGAGTGGTTTCATCTGCCATCTGGTCCATTGCATCACACAGAAAAAAAAAATGCTCAGAGTATGACAAACCTGATTGTCTTGAACCAAAAGTACAGTACGTAGCTGCATCCGGCCGAGGCCAGAGTGACTTAACGTTTAAATCAGCGTCACCAGAGCTCCTCGTCCTCAGGTGCTCGCCAGCTTTCAGGAGGAAATGCAACCTTCTTCTCCGGAGCTGTATGAGCACTTCTTTTTTTCTTTGTGAAAGCAGTGAGCATCCAGGAGAAATTATCCTTCATATTGCACAAGATCCATTTGGCCTGCTGCCTGCTTTTCTGATGTTCTAATGACGTTGGCAAAAAAAAAAAAAAAAAAGACTTGAGATCCACTCCTCTCTGAGCATCATGTCAGCTACATTTTATTAGTTTGAGTTGTTCGCTACAGTGAAGTGATGATGAAGCCAAAGGCAAAGCGGAGTATCACTAAATGGAAGGAAATGATGGATTCTAGCTCTAATTCCCTGTTCAAATGCATTATTGAGCAGACAGGACACACTATACAGATTGAATTATGTGGATATTAGCAGAGAAGATTGAGAAGACAGGCATAAAATCTGCTTTTGTTTGTTTAGACTGGAAAACAACAAAAACATTTAGAGATCTTCTTAGTCACTTCCTATAAAGCTGTGAATGTTTGCATGAAGGAATAAGATTTTATTTTCCCTGTTTTTCCTTTTATTTTTGTCATTTTTCTTTGCCGATGCAAAACACAGTGGATAGACTGCTGCATTCAGATTCCTCCAAATAAGCCAATCACATTACTCTAATTAGGTTCAACACTTGAGTTGCATTTTAATAGATGCCCCGCTGTGTTTGCACATGTTCAGAACAAGAGTCAGGCTAATTGAAAAATGAAGATGTGAGAGTAATTGTTGACTCTGCTGTAGCGATCATGAAAAAAAAAAAAACTCCTGAAGAAGAATTCTGTTTTTTTTTCTTGTCTTTAAGTGGTCTGATGCTCACAAAAAATAATCTAGTGTCTCCAGTCAGCTGTTTCTGACCGACTCAGCAGTTTAGTTGAATTAGTCAGCATTCATCATGCTGTGGGTTCTTTGCTTAATGTGACTCTTGTGAACATGTGCTCTCTGTGTGGTGACGTGCACAGAAGTCATTGTGGTTGACATTGAATGAAGAGATTTTAAAGTGACACTCAGTTTGGTTACAAATGACTCTTTCAAATTCCTACATTCTGACACCCACCTCTACCYTTACTGGATCACTTTTTTATTTACAAGTTCTTACTTACATTCAGCTCTACTTCACTCTGTTATGTAGAGMAAACTTGGTTTCTGCTGGTTAAACAGTTTCATTCCGAAAAAGTGAAAAAGTGAGTCAGATCCTAAAGGCTGACCCTGCATGGTGAAGCAGGTAAAGAAAAAGAATGAAAGAGTAAGACTGAGCTTCATTCAGAAAGAGGCTAATCCAGGCATTACCAAATGGATAATGGGCTGCAAAGTAGAATTATGGGTTCGTACTGTTGCCTCATTGCAACAGTGTGGAGTTTACCATCAGGTTTGTGGTGGAATCCAAATTCAGACTCAGTTCAATGAGGTCCAAAAARAAAGTATTTATTAAAAAATGGGAAAGCAAAATACAACTGAAATAAAATAAGAAGAAAACTCTGATGGTTACATAAAACACAAAAGTACAAATTACTCGAAACTTGTGACCAACACATTTAACCAATGATGTGGCTGTGGCAAGAAACAAAAGATAAAGAGCAGGCATGGATGGATGGATGGACAGATGGATGGATAGATGGAGGGATGGACAGATGGATGGATAGATGGAGGGATGGACAGATGGATG
>NW_013952460.1:905483-910278 GCF_001266775.1 Austrofundulus limnaeus
AGATGGATGGACAGATGGATGGACAGATGGATGGACAGATGGATGGATGGATGGATGGATGGAGGGATGGACAGATGGATGGATGGATGGACGGATGAATGGATGAGGGATGGAAAGATGGATGGATGGATGGACAGATGGATGGATGGATGGATGGATGGAGGGATGGACAGATGGATGGATGGATGGACGGATGAATGGATGAGGGATGGAAAGATGGATGGATGGATGGACAGATGGATGGATGGATGGATGGATGGATGGAGGGACAGATGGATGGATGGATGGATGGATGGATGGACAGATGGATGGGTGATAGAAAAGCTATGAAAGCCACACATGCTGTCTTGTTATAAGAATGAAGAGAATATAATCCCATAAAAACCATATAAATCCTAACTAACATTTTGACAACTGATGTTTGAAATTTAAAGTGATTTATAAAGTTGATAAAAATTGTAATTTTTTGAACATTCATTCATGTTGTTACAACATTTTTAAGCTCTATTACATGAAAAATAGTTGTTTGTAGATTATAGAAACAAAATACTGTTTTACTTTTACACATCTGGTTCCCTTCATTTTGACACTTTGCTGACGACACAGTGATTATTACTAATTACTCAGCTTCAACTAAATGCCCCAAAAGGAATTTCTTGAACATAAATTGACTTATCACAGAAGTTTAATACTTCTTATGTAAAGCCYTATCCTTTTATTTATATATCTAAGTCTATTTTAGTTGAACTGAATTAACTTTTCTTTTCCTGCCTGGATCACCTTGCAAGGACAATCCAACATTTACAGTGTGTGTGTAAAACCCAGCAGGTGTTTGATGAAACAGAAACTGGTTTTAGTAAAATGTGATTTTTTGTTAAACATGCTGCCGGTGCAGAGGTCCCCTTGGCCCCTTAATGAGCTCCGTGGAGAAAAAGTGTCACAGTTGGCTCTGGTGATGAGCGCACACTCCCATGTCACCTTGAGGCCGGCCAGCACAAAGAAAGGAAGATATCACATTCATTCTCTCTTTCTGCCGACGTGACACTCTTTGTGTTTCCGAGACGAGCAGATAATATCTTCCATGAAAAACAAARAACTGAAGGTATTTTTTTTATTTTGCTTTAAATAATTCACGTTTGCGTCACAATTAATTTATGAAAAATACAGCTTTCATATAAAGATTTCAGTGTAATTTACTGAAAAAGCAGGAAATGTAAAAAAAAAAACAAGCAAAAATAAAAACTTACTGGATGAGTGCTTGAGTAAAAAAAAATAAAAAGATCAGACTCTTTGAAAGCAGCACATAAAGACACAAGTTTAAGCAGAAGTACTTTTGCACAGTACTGTATTGTGCAGATTCTTCTGGTTGTAGCTTAAAACAGAGACCACCTTGTGTGCTCTGGGGAGTGTGTTCTGCTCAACCCATTATCAGGACAATAATTCAGTTTCAAGATCATTTTGCTCTAATTGCAAATGTCTGTTAACGTCATCTTTTTCACCATCTTCAGGACACCTGCCTGCCTTTATGACAGCTGAGAGTGAGAGGGGGAGGGACTCCTGCCGCTTTTCACAGAGGGAAGAAATCACAGTTTCCAAATTAAGATTTCAGAGAAATGACCTTACAAAGTAAAGGAAATCAAAGAAGTATGGGAATGGGGTAAATTGGATTCTTTAGCATCTAACAGTATATGACTTAAACCAACTGGGGATTCTCTTCACAGTGAAGAAGAGYAGCATTTCCTAAGGCAATAGTCCCACCTGGGAGCTCCTGATGATCCATAGGGTGTTCGCAAAAAGCCTTGAAGTTATTCAACCCACTAAAAGGCTAAATAGATTTCTTTTCTATTAACATTTAGACTATATTGCTCTGATTTCAGAGCTTCTATGCAGCTTCAGCTAATCTGTTTCATTTTAATCAGTCTATAGTCAGTATTTAATTTGCATAGCTTAATGTCTGAGACATTTTAACCCTGGATGTGAACAAAGATTCAAACAATAGTAAATATTTCATTCATGTGGGAAATTTACATTTTATGGAATGATAAAAATACTGTAATGACAAAGACTACAAAATTAAACTCTATCAAGGTAACTCAGGTTTGGATGTGTAAAATATGATAATCTGTAAATGAAACTAGACAGTCAACTAGTCAATTGGAACCTGGAAGCTGAAGTTGGAGTGGGATCAGTTTCCCTGCAGGCTGGTTCCAGTATAAACTTTAGACCTGATACAGCCACAAAAACAAACAGGACATCCTTGGTGGGATTAAATAAAAATGCAGATTTTTAAATTTAATTTAAAAAGAATTGTACCTTAGTGCTAAATGTTCAAAATTTGATTTTGAAAATACATGTAACTAAAATGTGTTTGGTCTGTTTTGTCCTTAAAAGAAAGGTTATTCAACATTAAAGGGGCGGGGCCAAGGCCAAGACTTAAAGCTTCARGTCTCCAGTGTGGCTCCAAAAATACAACATGGCTGTCCATAAGATGAGTTCTAGTGACTTTAAGATCTTTAAAAAATAAATAAATAAAAAAGCACAATGATAATCAAACTAAATGCATTTATTCATGTAGCACATTTAAAAACAACTACCTCTAACCAAAGTACTGCACACAAAAACATAACGAGTCAAACATAATACCAAACATGTGATAAAAAATAATGGTGTCCCAACACCATTACTGGTATCAGTTTTGGGCGGGATAGTTTTAGAAGTATAGTGTAAAATGCACTGACGCTCTGTACCAATACCAGCATCAGTACCAAAACTATGGTAATGGTATAGACACTCAACTGTCACAGTTAATATGTCATATAAAAGTTTTATCAGTTCCTTGTTTAATAAAGTATACAAGTTGAAAGAAAATTTATTTCTTTTTATTGTTACTTATTTTTAAATGTTACAACAGTATATTTGTTTGACCCAGTCAGAGGGGTTGTAGGTCTATYAGATAGGAGAGCCTCTGTGTTCTTAACAAAATTTTAAATTTAACAAAATTGTGCAATGTTTAGATTCCAACTCAGAAAGCACTAAGTATTGGCGAGTACCCAAACTGAAGTACTCATACTTGTGCCTGGTTTGTGAAAAACTGGGTTTGGGACAAAACATAAAATAATAAAAACAACAAACCTTATAAATATTTAAACTGAAACCATTAAAATAAATAAAAAAGGCCAACTCTCATGATTTATCAAAAGCCAGTGAGTACAGATGTTTTTTTTAATATAAAACTTTGGAACAATAAGACTGAAGTCTTGTCTCAAAGGCAGCTGGTTTAAGAGTTTTTGGACAGTCTGAGTTTCTGCACCTCTTGTCATCTTTTTTTTTTTTTTCATTTTCATGGTGCAGAGGTCTGGTATTATCTTACAACCACTGGTCGATGTCTTTTCCATCTTGCAGAGAGCATGTTGCTAACATATTAGCTGTTAGCAACTTGTTRTCAATAAGAATGAGCATTATATGTGTTGGAAGATGCACAAGATGCTAAKAGACAGTAGGCTGCAGATGAAAAGGACAAAAAAAAAGCTTTCAGAAAAAAAAGAAATTCTGCTGGAGCAGGAAAATCAATAAGGTCCACAGGAAAAAATTGCTACAACGTCAGGAGTTGCACAGACTCAGTGGAACAGCAGAGAAATGACACTGAACAGGAGAAACTGAGGAGAACAAACACAGAAGGCAACAATCCACAGTAAGACAGAGTCCACGGTTGGAAAAAAAGAGCAAAAAAAAAAAGAAGTAATAACAAACGACGTAACAAACATGAATTAAAACAGCCAAACTTTTTCAATAGTAAATCAGGCTAAATTGTTTACCTTAATGTAACCAAATAACAATTTTCTTTCTAAAATGTGACAAAAGCTGTTCTTTCACTGCTCAGACTGAAGTCTTACT
Organism: Austrofundulus limnaeus; assembly: GCF_001266775.1. Lineage (NCBI taxonomy): Eukaryota > Metazoa > Chordata > Actinopteri > Cyprinodontiformes > Rivulidae > Austrofundulus > Austrofundulus limnaeus. The sequence continues at coordinate 909,378 of NW_013952460.1, forward strand.
GTGTTAATGCTGTTATGATTGCATGTTAAGGTTTGTTGTACAAACTGTACAGCAGAAGTACAAGCAGAAGTTGTGTAGACATTTTCAAAATAGCTCAAAGTTGGGCTGGTTTAACCACACAAAGTATGTTAGATTCTATCTGAGACCAACAAACTCTGAGTGCTTTCACGTGGCAGAAGAATGTTTTTTTTCTCATTAAGCARGGTTTTAACTTCTTTGATGCTTCCTTCTGAACTGGACATCATACAGTCTTTTATATGAAGTCATAGAAACTCTGATTTCCACTGATAACTCAGTATTTAAAGTCTGTTTAAGGCATTATTTTCAGAGCCTGTCCTTCAGTAGTGGTTGGCTTCTTGTTCTGATTATTGCTWTAATGTGGATGAGCTGCTGATCTGTACGGTCACTGTAACCCACTATGGAAATCATATTTTGTTCCAATTCAGCAAAATGTTTCTCTCCTGGTTCTTTTCATTAAGACCCATTTTGCAGCCAGACAAAGCTCAAATGTTTAAACACTGAAAAAAAGACACTTCAGCCATTAAACTTTTAGAAATCTTAAGTGTATTTTTACATTTAAAGTTTAAGTTTTCTGTCACACTCCCAAACAGTTTGTTTGACTGTTACTTGAAAGAACTTTTCCATTAGAGGCTGATGGTGGAAAACACTATAAGGTCCCTGAACACTATAATAGTAACCCCGCTTTGCTCTTAAAGGGATGTCCGATTAGTTGTAACATTAGACTTTATTTAATAAACATATTTTAACTGGAAAATAAAGACTGTAAAAATACTGTAGGATGTGTAGTTTTTATAATTTTTAAAATAAAAATTTAAAAATATATTACACGGATGGGGCCATTTCTAGCGAGCTATATCCACCCTGAAGGTTAATCTTGGAC
>NW_013952460.1:910326-915940 GCF_001266775.1 Austrofundulus limnaeus
GTCCAAGATTAACCTTCAGGGTGGATATAGCTCGCTAGAAATGGCCCCATCCGTGTAATATATTTTTAAATTTTTATTTTAAAAATTATAAAAACTACACATCCTACAGTATTTTTGCAGTCTTTATTTTACAGATAAAATACATGTTTATCAAATAAAGTCTGATGTTTTAAATAATCGGGGATCCCTTTAAAGACTGACATGACCTGAGCTCAGGTGGACCACTGTGATTTTTTTTATTAATCAATGAATCGGAAAACACAAAAAACATTTTTAATTTTGACCTCTCTATTCCAAAATAGAAAAATCGGACTGACATAGAAAATCACTGTTTGAGAATTCTGTTATTATGACATTAAATTGTAATGRATAAATAAGTAATTATTTGTTAAATACATTCAGTAAAAAATGAATGTACACAAAAAATATACACGTGTGCTATGTTCTTCATATTTTTTCTCCATGAGTTTTGTAAAATGTGTCCTTGAGGGAAGAGTGTAACCTGAAATAAAAGTGTGAACTATGATAGTGAAGTCTTTATGTTTGACCATAAACAGTCTCATGGCAGTGACGATCATGTTAAGAATACTTTCAGTCAACAGCTGCTTATTACAATGATTTAACAAATGCCTTGTTTTATTGGCAGCATTAGGTTAAGGCAAGTAAGTACTGTAAATCAAGTTTCCGCTCAGATATTGTCAGCAAATTAAAACTTAAAGCTTCATTATTAAATTAATACTATCATAAATCGCCCGACACAACAAATCCATAATGAAATTTGTTGCCAACACTTAATAATCGATTGTTATTGATTTCATTGGTTAGTTGTTGCAGCCCTAGATCACTGCAACTTTATTGTGACTGTAACGTCATTGTTTACTACCATGCCTTTGTCACAATCACAATCCTTATTGTGGCCTATATAAGGGTGGCATGGCCATTCTTGCTTTTACTGCTTAATGACCAAACCATGCCAGGGCCCCACATCATGGATACGCTCATCGTTCTCTTTGCTCAAAAAACAACCCGGATACCAAAACAATAAACTATCACTTTGCTTCAGTTTTGCTCAAATCTATCTTGAGTTTGTTCGGAATAATCATACTTAATACGTATCTGAAGACCTCACTAAGACCATGCAAAGATCTTCCAGGGCTTAATAAAGAATTTGACGCAAAACTGAGGTGTGTTGGTTTCTTGGGTTTTCTTCTTATATGCAGTTTGAACAGTATAACCACAGGATAATCATTTTAAACTTTTTTTAAATAATGTTTTCTTAATATATGGATAATATTCATCTTTAATACTAAGTGGCTTCAGGTTGGGCATAGATCTTGATAAACTACAGTTTTGCATGGAGCTCAAAGTTAAATGAATCAACAGTATTTATGGGTTCTCACTGGCATCATGAAAAAAAATCCWTTATTACAGATCATTCCACTCGCTCAGATAATCGGTTTTGGCACGGACTCAAACTCAGACCTGCAGAGAAAAATGCTTGAATTGATCTGAGATGTTTTCTCCCCAATAAGCAGTTTAAAATGACTAATTGGGTGAAGCTGAGAGAAGCCCGGCTGCTTGCTATTAGTGTAATGATGAGATGACATCAGACATTTTCCGTAAAGCATTGTCTTGTTGTTATTGGGCAAGACAGATTATGATTAGCTTTAGTCAGCACACATTATGGGACACTCCTTCAAGTAGAATTCATAAAGTAAAGCTCCTTGCTGTGTCAAAGTGATAATAAGGCCAGTGATTCATGTATACTTAAGGAGTCAAGAGGTGCAGCATGTTAGACTTGCGTGTTTCTTTTATTTGTCCTTGCTGTTGTGGATTGTGGATCTTGTGCTTTCTTTGTCGCTGRGTTCATCAGACTGAGAGCTCCATCTGGCAAGTCATTGATATGCCAGCTTTGTTTTTACGCATTGTCATTTTATCTCTCTCATTACTGTCATTAGTACAGACTCTTATMTAGCTTATAACAAGGGTAACTGTGACAAACATTCAATTTCTGCCCCTTCCTTTTAAGTTGGATATTTTTCAGTGGCTCAAAGCAGATAACCACTGTGTTAGGTCCACAACAGCTGATAAGTTTGACATTCTGTCAATTCATAGGTTGCAGCCAACGTCGACCACTTACATCACTGCCCCGCTCCGTAGGCTGTCCCAAGTCATAGACGCCTACTCATGCTGCCAACAAATGCGACCTGTCACTGCACGATCCGTACTGTCAGGTCATATACTTTTGTACTACCGGTTAATGCACTCAATTTAGGAAAGAATACTGGAAACAAAAAGAAAAAAATTGTATAGATCTTCTGGACGGGTTCTTCTCTAATGAAATGTTTCGTCTCTCCTCCAAGAGACTTCTTCAGTCTGAGAGTTTCAGGCAAAATTCAGGCTTTTAAGCCCTGCCTCCATGTGACTGATACTCACATCACATGGCTATCGTTGACACCTAATTAAGTTGGTTTGAGAGAGGAGTAAAAGAAGCCATTTTTGTGAAGAAAGACCATCCATCATTAAACAGAGGTGGACGCCTCCGTTTTTAGTTGTCCCCCTCCTACAGTGCTGCTATTGCCAGTTTCACTCCACCCCCTGTTAACAATAGGTGTTAATTAGGTGTCAGCGATAGCCATGTGATGTGAGTATCAGTCACATGGAGGCAGGGCTTAAAAGCCTGAATTTTGCCTGAAACTCTCAGACTGAAGAAGTCTCTTGGAGGAGAGACYAAACGTTTCATTAGAGAAGAACCCGTCAAGAAGACCTATACAATTTTTTTCTTTTTGATTTTTTACCTGGATMACTGAGATGCATCAGGACAATACTGGAAACAATTATTTCCATACAGATGTGCTCAATTATAATCTGTAAACTATTTTACGATTACTTTCATACATTCTGATTAAAAAAATACGGATTTACGATGTGTACATATTTATTTATGTGAACATGTCGATTTAAACAGACCTAATTTCTATACAGTGTTATAATTCGTCTCATCTCTGTTTTATTTATATTTCCTGGAATAAAAATCCAAATCTMTTGCGTTTTCTATGAAACATTCAGGTGATGAAAGACTGAAATCGAATCCACTGTCATCAAGCGGTCAAACGAAATTCTACATGCTAAAAACAAACAGCCCTCCCGATAGCATTTCTTTTAGCGCATTTGTAAATGAGCTGARGAACAGATCGTCCTTTGGGTACAGATCAGGCAGTGACACAGCTGACTAAAGCCCAAAAATGTAGGCTGCGTTTGAGTATCCTGCTCCGATGGTATCCCAGAATTCATTGTGCCATCAACAAATTAAACAGGAAAACAAAGACGGCAAAGTATTTTTTTTAATTTAAGCGAATATACATCTTCTGTAGACTAGACGGTCTCATTGCACAGCTGCTTATGCAGCTGACATGAGCGACCTATGGCCCACGTAGACTGTGGCCGATGTAGACCAACCCATGGAATCAGAGCAATATCAGTGGAAATCTACCAACACCAGTGTTGGTAGATTTCCACTGATATTGCTCTGATTCCATGTTTCTTTTGATTGTATGTTAAAATAGTATTTACACATTTACAGCAGTTCAGATGGATCTACTTTGTCTAGATGTTGTCTCTGGTAGCCAGATTGCTGCAAAAAAGACTCTATGTTACCTTATACGCAAAATGTATCCAAAGTGCATGCACATGAAAACATGAGTTCATGGATGCATGCATTTTTTGATTTTTTTGAACATGTACTTGGTTTCATGCTGGGACAGCACRAACTTCTTATATTTTAGCCAGTTCTCTTTTCTGCAGGAGCTCCATGAAGTCTTTACCATCTACAACTTAGTTCCTCGGCCAAATATTGACTTAGGAATCTGATTATTAAGCAATTTCTACAAAACTTCAAATTACTATCTGAACAATTATTTTAAAGACGTTACAAGACCCAGTAGACCCCCAAGGTCCTGAAAGCGATTATGCAAAAAGATAATTGCTATGAAGATTTAAYAAGAATGAAATTGGTTTGACAAAACTAGAAGTTGTTAAGTACTGCTCGGCGCAAAAGAATACATTTGCTGACAAGGCCACAAAGAAGAGAAGCCGATGAGACTTTTCCCATGTGCTCAGGTGGGCGGGAGGTATCGCTCTCTCTTTATTATCAGAGCTAATAGTGTTCCAGATCCGTCCTCAATTATACAGGACAAGATGAACTATTAATTAATAATTCTTATGATAGATAAATTGTGCCGCGTTCAGCAGATGTGCACTTCTTAGAGATGAGAYGAGACACAGATGGAGACTATTGACCAACAGTGGCCCCGTTTTGTGTCTAGTCCTATTGATGTGTGAGCTTTATCCCAGCTTGACGTGTTCTGTTCTCCTGCTTTAACGGCCCACGTATCGTCAGCCGCCGTCCATGTTTTTCTGATTTACTGTGTGTAAAGCCAGCATTGCATAATTTGTGTTTTAAGGAAAGGCATTAATCCTTCTTTACTTTGCAGTAAATGAACATTTRCCCCCCCTCCCAGGTTAAACGTACAGTGCCTGAAAAATGACACAATCCTCAAAGTACTTCTGAGCAAAAGCTCGAGTTGTATAATTTTCCCATAAGCTGAGAGCATTTAAGTGTAGAAAGGAGGAATTATATGGCTATGAATTGCTTCCTTAATAGTGAGATCACTTCCTCAAACAAAAGAAGGTGGCTCAGCGATGAGCTGCCGAGTGCAGATGCTGTCTCGATTGGACATTTCCTCGGCTTCCATTAGGGTCYCGCGCTGCGCCACCTTGCCCGAGAGTGCACGAGTGACACCGCGGCCAAGACGGATGAAGCACTCTCCCACAAAACCTCGTTAGGACTGAAATCACCGGCAAAAAAATAGTTATTAAATTAATAACAGTCATAATCTCGTAAAATATGTGTCAAAAAATTATATGCGGTTCGATTAACACATAACATGAGTGTCAAATCTGTAATAAAAGCCTGATCAATAAAACAATAACCGTGTTGTTAAAAGCAGCCAGTGAAAGGAGCTGCTGGCATCGGGCTCCAGGGGTGCGCAACCCTTTTAATATAAACGGATTTCATCTTTCCACTGTGTCACCTAAATCACCTCAATGTTTGTGTATACAATTAAAATAAGATAATAAATTACAGCGGTGGATGGATTACGAATGCTCCCCTCGACCCCATAGATTAGGCTTTGTCAGCGGCCCAGAAAATGCCCGTCTAACAATCTGTTGATTACTGTGTGGTGTGAGCCGAGACCCTGCTCAGGGAGGGGGGGGCGACTGTTGCAGGATACATTATTTTAACATATTGTTATGTTCAAATCGATAAGTTTTAAACGAGCGCCAACGACTACTATTAATTAAACGCTGAGAATCTTTTATTAGAAAAGTCACCAGCTGTATGCTTGATTTAATGAATGGTTTATTTTTTCATTCTCCCGGCCCTGACCATTATTCCCAAACGACTGGTCTTTTATCTTGAACCGAAACGAGCCCAAGCATAGTTTATTTGCCGTGCGCGGATGATAACGCGTCAGTTGAAGGGCATATTTGTTTGAAAAGCCTTGGAGGAGTAACGGATACAATTTGCCTGCCTCTCTGCACAATATTGAAA
>NW_013952460.1:916106-921851 GCF_001266775.1 Austrofundulus limnaeus
AAAAAAAAAAAAAAAAAAAATTTTTAAAACCCCCCCCCCCCCCCCACACACACACACACACACACCCAACCTCCAACTTCATTTAGCATTTTTGGCCCTTGAGATATTATTATTATTTTTTATCACTGTGTTTATGTGAAATCGTTTGAGTGGGGATGTCAATTTAGGAATGAAATTGTCCGTGCAAGGGAATCATTCTGAGTGGAAATTAATAGTATTGCAATTAAAACTTGAGAGTTACAGTATTTGGTGACAATTATGATAATGAATGTAGCTGGAGGTGTGAATTTCACAAAGGGAGGGAGGAACGTTAACTTGAGCGCTGTGCTGGGAAACTAGCAGATGTAGCTTTTACTTCTTAGAGTAAATTTTTTTACTAGTATTTTTTTCCTTATAATGCGATGCCACTGAGAAAATGTGTTAGCCCCGGCTCAGCAGAATATGTGTTATTCCATTACTGAACACAGATAAACTGCCTTTTGTGGTCCTGCTGCAGGAAGCTCTTTGCTCTCCAGCTGCCACAGACTTAATGTGTGCTACATTGTGCTTCTGTAATAGAGTGGTTTATCAGCTCATGTTGAGAGTAGCTATAGGCTAAGTATGGTCCAGAGTTACAATTACCAACAGACACAACATGCTGTTTGTCTGCTCATGATTAATGCTCTGGATCAGTGTGGGCTGGGTGATGGAAGATTCCTGGGAGATTTGTTTTCTTTCCTCCTCTYTCTGTTTTCTTTCTTCACGCACTCTGCTATCAGCCAAATTGGATGATCAGTGGGGGAATTCTCCCGCCCTCATGGGGTCTTTCTGTGGTTTGTAGATTTTGCCTCAAGGTTCGAAACTCACTCGAACGGCAAAAGTACTTTATCAAGATTTATTTTTATTTTTCAGTTGAGTGTTAAACGGAGGTCCTGATGGATGAAGCAATTCCCTCCCTACCATGCTACCCTACTTGCTGTCCCGTGTCAGTGGAAATGAAACAGATTTAAATGAAAGCGTACATCTTTAGTTGGGAATCGGTGTCAAATTGTGGTAGTTTTACATCACGCTTTTCGTTTAGTGCAGCCYCATTGTATTACTTTTCAAAATCTCTACTGTTACTTCTCAGCTACATTACAATGTGCAGTAAACTTGAGGTACGGTGCATAACACATCTACAGCCAGGAGTTAACAGAAGAGTCATCCCAGGACGCATCACAGAAAAACAATCCAGTTTACTTTATATCCAATTATTTGCCAAGCATGTATTCCAGCCTGATTGTAGTCAGGTTCTGAGTAAAGGTCATGAATAAAAAAAATTCTCCTACATTTTGAGCAATTTCAAAAGATGTTTTAAGGTTTTCAATGCGCTTAGTCRGACCTATTTGTTAGACTTGCTTTTACCTTATGGACCTTCTAGATCGCCCAAGTCTGAACCTGAATCTGAATCTTCTGATTCAAGTTAGATCTAAAGCTCACGGTGAGGCATCGTTTTCTTGTTGTGGTCCTCTCCTGTGAAACCACCTTCCTGAGGCCGGCTGAGAGTGTTGTTTGTAAAAGTAAGCTCAATTGTACCTCTTCAGTCTAGCATTATGTTTATTTCACAAGTTTCAGCAAACAGATAGCAGTAACTGGATGTAGTACTAARGATGAAATCCAGCATGCATTTGAAAACATTTCTGACAACATATAAATGTAATGCAGAACTGAGATAATATTGTTTGCATGTTTGCAGTTATTTTAGGATGCAACAATCTGCTTTAAAAGTGACTCWGTTTGAACAAGACATTTTTAGTTTGTCAGTTATAAATTTTATTAAAATAATAGCTGTACCATCTGAGTTAAATGTCCTGATGCATCTCAGTAATCCAGGTAAAAAATCAAAKAGAAAAAAATTGTATAGGTCTTCTGGACGGGTTCTTCTCTAATGAAACGTTTCGTCTCTCCTCCAAGAGACTTCTTCAGTCTGAGAGTTTCAGGCAAAATTCAGGCTTTTAAGCACTGCCTCCATATGACTGATACTCACATCACATGGCTATCGTTGACACCTAATTAACACTTATTTTTAACAGGGGGTTGCGGGTGTTTCGGAGAAACTGAGACGTTTATTTTCTAAACATGATGTCCCAGTAGCTTTCAAACCCCAAAACACATTACGACAAAGCCTGGTTCACCCCAAAGATCTGGTGCCCCGGCACAAACAGAGCAATGTTGTATATGCTGTTAAGTGCCAGGAGGACTGCGACCAGTTATACATCGGGCAAACAAAGCAGCCACTGTTCAAAAGAATGTCCCAACACAGACGAGCTACATCTAATGGCCAGAACTCTGCAGTTTTCACTCATTTACAGGCCAGCGGTCACTCTTTCAGAGATGAGGATGTTCTCATTCTTGATAGAGAGGAACGTTGGTTTGAGAGAGGAGTAAAAGAAGCCATTTTTGTAAAGAAAGACCGTCCATCATTAAACAGAGGTGGAGGCCTCCGTTTTCAGTTGTCCTCCTCCTACAGCGCGGCCATTGCCAGTATCACTCCACCCCCTGTRAACAATAYGTGTTAATTAGGTGTCAACGARAGCCATGTGATGTGAGTATCAGTCACATGGAGGCAGGGCWTAAAAGCCTGAATTTTGCCTGAAACTCTCAGACTGAAGAAGTCTCTTGGAGGAGAGACGAAACGTTTCATTAGAGAAGAACCCGTCCAGAAGAACTATACAATTTTTAAAGTGATCACTTTTTACTTTAAAACAATCCCAATGGTGTCACACAGTTATTGAATTGTTTGTTTAATAATCACCTTTCATTAGGAAAGTCTAATCACAAATTTTCTTTCTGTTTGCAGATGGGTTTGTGTGTCCAAATGGATTTATTTAGATTTTAATAGGCATTTTTTAAAAGCCAATCAGTCAGCATCCACGTCCTCCATTTGAGTGCAGTTGCTACCACTGCCTGCTAGAGAGTACTTTGTAAGACTACAGAAAGGTGTGGCGCACATTAGGATCTAACCCTTTCATAATTCAGAAAATTCTAATGTAATAAGCTTTTTGGACAGAGCCCAAAAAAGTATTTACAAGATATACAATCCATCAGAATGAACTTTTTTTTTGTAGGATGTGAAATGCTAAGCCCTCGGGCCAAAGCTGAGAAAGAAAATTACCCATCAACTCCTGAGCAGATTCAGTGGTCASTAATTGAATGAYTGAATCCCATTGTCCAATTACCCACATTGTCTGTGGATACTCCTCTCATTAAAAGGCTGAGGAGGAAGGAGAATAATTAAAAAGATTTGCAGCATGGGCATTTAATGATGATGCTGCTTTTGCCTGATATACTGTCCAGGTCCAGTGAGATCATGGGGGTTTGGAGGCAGTGAGGCAGCCCCCGCAGCGCCAGCTGGCTCCTCTGTGAAGCTACTGTTAAGTGGGGGTGGGGGGAGTGGAGGTGGGGGGCTTCAGCCACAGCTTTGTGGCCAGAAGCTCACAACTGTGGCCCAGGAGGGCCCTATCTGAAACCATACAAGGTCCAGTTAGCCATGATTTTTACGTTCTCATCCAGAATGTAAAAAGAGACTGATACAAATCTGCAGAGGCTCAGAGTGTGGTGTAAACACTACACTGCAAAACTGTCCATCTTACCAAGTTTTAAAACCTTATATCAGCCAAAAAGTATTTTTGATCTTGTTTTGAGACTGATTTACTAAACAAGAACTGATTGTGTAAGAATAATACTCTTGTTTTCAGAATGTGTAAGATTATTTGTTTTGTTAGTCTGAAAATTTGACTCAAATTAAGTGAAAACTTTCTGCCAATGGAGTAAGAAAATTTTACTTGGTAAGATTCTTGAAAAACTTGATTTGACTCAATTTTTTCTTATTTCAAGAATCTTACCAAGTAAAATTTTCTGACTCCATTGGCAGAAATTTTTGACTTAATTTGAGTCAAATTTTCAGACTAACAAGACAAATAATCTTACACATTATGAAAACAAGATTATTCTTCTTACACAACCAGTTCTTGTTTAGTAAATCAGTCTCAAAACAAGATCAAAAAGACTTTTTGGCTGGATATAAGGTTTTAAAACTTGGTAAGATGGACCGTTTTTGCAGTGTAGATACCAAATCTGTTTGAACAGCACTGCTGAGAGCTGAGAAAACACTCGTTCATTGGAAGGAGTTCATCAGGACCAATGTCTTTGCACTCTTCGAGTCCTTGTGTCGGCTGTGGCTGAGTGGTTAGGGGAGTCATCCTCCAATGTGAGAGTTGGTGGTTTGATTCCCCAGCTGTTCAGTCACATGTTGAAGTGCCTCTGGGCAAGACACTGAACCCCCACTACCTCTGATGTGTGTCRCATCAGTGTATGAGTGTGATTGGCACTGATTCTTCATAGATGATCTGTCTGGGTTAGCTTTGCAAAGTGCTGAATGAATGTGTGTGGATGGGTAAATGAGATGAAGCACTTTAAGGATCCTGCTTGGACAGAAAGGTGTTATCGTTCATTTACAATTTACCATCAAATACTCTTTCTAGAACTCTTCCACCTCTTCCATGAGGCAACTTCAAGCAGTGGGTGACAACAGTGCTGTTTCCAGAAGCTACRGGGGGCTTTTATTTTGAAAACTAGGGTGTCAGACGACTTTCTCCGGTTCATACCTTTACTTGACATCCTTACATAAAATAAAAAAATGTTGAAGGAGTTTCAGGGGCGACTGGGGTTTTAATTAGTGAGATCTGAGTGAATAACGTCAGTGTACCTGGTGATCGTTTGCTGTTGGGGGTGGAGGCTCATTCAACATGTTCAAGATGTTCTTTACCTCATTCTCAAAGAGTGCATCACACACTCTGTGCACTCTTGCTTGGTGTGTCTGGAGGGTCCTTGTTTTACTGTAAACATGCTTGAAGTGTTGCTCGGGATTCATTTCTCAGCAGAAGGTGTTAAAAAGACGGTGAGGCATACTACTGACGCAACAACCGACCAAATCTCTTCATTAAAAGCACTTGTGAAAACATTATTTTCTTGGTCTTGCTGCTTATCAAATGTTTATAATTCTTCTTCATTAATATAAAAAGCTTGAATGTTTTCAGACAAATGAAGTGAGTAGAAACGGTCTGGACTGAGCAGAGCAGTGATGTGAAGGAAACCTTTGATTAAAAGGCAGACATGTCTGAATGAACTTTACCAGATTATAAATCACCTGCATCATCATGAAACTAATGWTTGTGTGATTGGATTATTCTGGCAAAGCAAGATGCTTACAGAGATGACTATCACCTGCTTATTTTCATRTTGTGCTCAACATTAAAAGGAAATTTTATTTAAATAACAACAGTGACAAAATGCTCATTTCAACTCAACCTGACAGCTTGTTCATTTAAAGTAATAAAAAAGAAAAAGCCAGGTTTAACGCCAGATAGTATTTTTTTTAAGAAATAAAGATTGAGTCAATCAGCTTTTCTTTTCTGAAATACAGTCAGTGAAAATAATACATGCCTTGTTATATTTAACTAGACATGTTATTTTGGGGTAATAAAAATCCTATTTAATGTAGAGCTCTTTGGGAAAACCCAGCAGGGGTATTAGTGGGTAACTAGAGCCTAAACCAAGCAGAAAAAGACCTGAAAATAGCAAAATGCTAAAATAGCAGACGTTACAATTTTCTCATTATCCTTGATCTGTGGTGGCATTTCTTACAGTCGCCTGTAAAAAGCCTCTTTAGATTTAATAAAACTACTTTTTCTTGCTAAAGTTAGAGCTCTGTGAATTGTCTGAAAC